>NC_061901.1:2911388-3231438 GCF_905147765.1 Vanessa atalanta
ATTGAATCGAGGTTCGGTGCAGACGTGCGTGCGGCAGCGGGGTGGGTCAATAGTGGACCTCACGTTCGCTAGCCCCGCTCTCGCGCGCACCGTCCACGACTGGAACGTTCTGGAGGACGTCGAGACGCTATCCGACCACCGATACATCAGGTTTAGCGTCTCCGCCCAGACCTCGATTCGGCCGGTTCCGCGCTACCTCCGACGCGTGGTCGCGGCTTACCTGTCGGACCGAGCGGTCGTGTACCCGGGTCGAGAAGGATGGGGTCGGAGAGAGACGTCGTGCGGCGTTCCGCAGGGTTCCGTTCTGGGACCACTCCTGTGGAACGTGGGGTACGACTGGGCTCTGCGCGGTGCGTTTCTCCACGGCGTCGGCGTCATTTGTTACGCCGACGACACGCTCGTCACAGCGCGTGGGAAGTCGTACCGGCAGGCGGCCATACGCGCGACTGCTGGTGTTGCGCACGTCGTGGGTAGGATCCGGCGGCTGGGCTTGGAGGTGGCATTGCACAAGTCGGAGGCCCTGTGTTTTCACGGGCCGAGGACGAAACCGCCTTCCGGTTCCAGCATCATCGTAGGAGGGGTATCCATCGCTGTAGAGTCGACGATGAGGTATGTATGTTGAGGATGTTTTGCAAAATATCTAAGTGACGTGGCCGGCAGAGAGCCTACAACTACGCGCTGTCCTGTTCACGGCTATCGGACAAGACATCTCGCTTCCGGCCTTAGTGCGTAAGATGGTCGCGAGTGCAGAGGCGTGGGCGGTTACGGGTCTTCAGCGTAACCGTAATGTCCGCAAAGGAGGCGGCAGAGCGACAGCGGGAGGACGACACCAACTCCCTTCCGCTGCGCCGACGAAGACCTGGTCCGCGGCGCCGCGACCATCTAGGCCGGATGCATTAACCGGACTTGACACATTGTGGACGGCGGCGGAACTTTACATCCGCTGCCGCCTAGCCTCCAGCGGCGGACTCGGGGGCAGTCCGTCGCGGTTCTGACGGAGGTGGAGTCGGAAGGTGCGCCGTAACACCCTGGCGTACATTTCGTGACGAGTCGCCACTTTACAGCGACGGCCGCTGGCAGGGCCGCGGTGGTGAGCCACGCGCGTTCCCGTAGCCCTGTCGCCTTGCGGCGAGGCGAAAATCCTAGGAGGTTTTAGTGGGTAGGACGGGGCCTTCTGCCCCGGGAGTCCCACATATCCGTCCCGGTCCCCCCCCTTCGGCCGGGCGGAATGCGTCAATGCATTTCCTCCTAGTAAAACTAAAAAAAAAAAAGGTTAGGTTAGGTTAGGTTAGGTTTTTTTTTTTTTGATTGAAAGAGATTTATTATTGCATTATATTGAAGAAACTATATACATATTTATATTTTATTTCGCATAAATAAAACATTAACACAATCAAACAACATATCATAAATAAAAAATCTGAAAAATAAATTGAAAATAATAATAATAAAAAAATTCTATCCTATTTTGTTTTAATTTTTTTTAGATACAGGCGTGGCTAGCGTTTGTGTTGTCTAGAAGTAAATTGCGTAAAATACACCAGACGCCATAATAAGTATAGTTGACAGCACAGTTATATATTCAACTCGGTTTTCAAATGGTGTTCCACAGATGGTATACCAGTTGGCGCCATTTGGTGGCACTTTGCCATCGACACAATGGAAGTCAAAATAATCCTCATTAAAATCTCGAGGACAGAAATATTTCCTCTTGTACAAAGTCTGTCCAAAGGGTGACGTTAACAAAGCCACTTCATTACAAGGGCCGACCGGCTCGTGTAAGCCTGTAGACCATTCCTTCTCAGGGTTGAAAAACACCACAAACACCCAATAGATTACATAGTGAACGGCAAGTTGTAATATCAATACATAATCGATCTTCGTTAGCTTGTCTTTATTCTTCTCACGGTCACTAAGAAGGCCTAACACGACGATGACGAAATAAATAGAGAATAATAGAGAGAAAGTAACTTCAGAGTGTATTTTGTACACGTCATGAAGTGAATGATAAATAGGAATAAACAATAGAACCGTAGACCGCCTGTGAGATCAAAAAAGTCGGTTGAGCTGCCCATAATTGTTTAACGTCGTTTGTAGTCCAACCATTGCAGCAATGTAGGATCAGGACTGGCCGCCATTGTTACATGTATCGATATGGTTAGGTTAGGTTAGGTTAGGTTGACGACGGAAAACGTGATGTCGCAGAAGGAAGCCGCGGAGCGGGAGCGGGAAGAGGATGCCGCTGCAGACCCGCTCCGCCGAAGACGACCGGGGAGGAGGAAGAAGCGCTACGCGCACCTTCTCCCCCCGCCTCAATAGGTGTCGCAGGGACTAGGGGGTCTCAGTACCCCGAGAACCCCCACTATGTGTTGGAGGCCCGCATAGGCGGGCCGACCGTCAGGGCGTCACGGTAGCATGCGCAAGCGATCCCGTGGCGTCCGCCGAAAGACGGAGAGGGTACCGCTGGTTTTTTAGTGGGTAAACCCGGCGTACCTGGGCGCACTCGGCGTCCAGGGCTCCGGGGAGTCCCACACACCCCCCCACCTTCCATCACGTGGGGGAAGCGCGTAACGCGTTTTTCCAGCGAGAAAAAAAAAAAAAAAAAAAAAAAAGGTTGACGACGGAAGCGGTGGCCCGGGGGCAAGTCGTCCTGGCGGTGTCGCTCGACGTGGCGAACGCCTTCAACAGTCTCCTCCCTTTCGAGACGATACGGGAGGCACTCCGACGTAGGCTGCGGCGTTCCACAGGGGTCGGTTCTCGGCCCAATCCTGTGGAACGTCGGTTTCGACTGGCTCCTGCGAGCTCCCGTCCTTCCCGGGATGGGGGTGTTGTGCTACGCTGACGACACCCTCGTCACGGCGACTGGGCGGGACTTTCGGGAGGCGGCACGCCTCGCCGAGGTCGGAACGGCTCTCACCGCGGACCGTATGGGAATGCTGGGCTTGAGGGTCTCCATATCCAAAACGGAGGCCCTCCTGTTCCACGGTCCACGGCAAGGACCCCCACGAGGGGCGAGTATCACCGTCCGGAGGACGGTGATCAAGGTGCAGGCCCAGATGAAGTATCTGGGCCTCATCCTGGACGGTCGATGGAGCTTCGGGCAGCATTTTGTCCATCTCGGCCCGAGGCTCATCAACGCCGCCGCCGCCGCTCTCGGCCGCCTCCTTCCGAATGTGGGGGGGCCGGGATCGCTATGCCGGCGTCTATATTCAGGCGTAGTGAGGTCGATGGCGCTGTACGGTGCCCCGATCTGGGTCGACGCCCTCACCGCTGACAACCGGGCCCTGCTGCGTAAGCCGCAGAGGGTCATAGCGGTGAGAGGCATCAGAGGGTACCGTACGGTGTCGTGGGCTGCGGCGACACTTCTCGCGGGCGATCCGCCCTGGGAGCTCCAGGCGGAGGTGCTCACGGAAGTGTACCGGTTCCGGGTCGAGGCGAGGAACCGCGGCGACCGTCCAGGGTCGGCGGAGGTCGGGCGGATCAGGGCTCTAGCCCAGCGAGCCCTGATCGCCCGATGGCAGGAGGATCTGGGGTCACCCACGGCGGGCCTGGCGACAGTGGAGGCGATCCGGCCCCACTTGAGTCGCTGGGTCGAGAGGAAGAAGGGCACACTCACCTTCAGGATGACGCAGGTACTTACCGGGCACGGATGCTTCGGTAAGTACCTGCACGGGATAGCGCGGCGGGAGGTGTCACCCTCCTGCCACGAGTGTGGTGCGCCAGTCGACACGGCGCACCACACCCTGAGTGAGTGTGCTGCGTGGGGGCCCCAGAGGCACACCCTTGCGGCGACTATGGGCGGAGACCTCTCGCTGCCGAGCATCGTCAACGAAATGCTCGGTAGTGAGACGTGTTGGTCGGAGATTTGCTCCTTCTGCGAAAACGTGATGTCGCAGAAGGAAGCCGCGGAGCCGGAGCGGGAAGAGGATGCCGCTGCAGACCCGCTCCGCCGAAGACGACCGGGGAGGAGGAAGAAGCGCTACGCGCACCTTCTCCTCCCGCCTCAATAGGCGTCGCAGGGACTAGGGGGGGGGTCTCAGTACCCCGAGAACCCCCTCTAGGTGTTGGAGGCCCGCATAGGCGGGCCGACCGTCAGGGCGTCACGGTAGCATGCGCAAGCGATCCCGTGGCGCTCGCCGAAAGACGGAGAGGGTACCGCTGGTTTTTTAGTGGGTAAACCCGGCGTACCTGGGCGCACTCGGCGTCCAGGGCTCCGGGGAGTCCCACACCCCCCCACCTTCCATCAAGCGCGTAACGCGTTTTTGAAAAAAAAAAAAAAAAGGTTAGGTTAGGTTGGGGTACATGTCAGTCGCCTCCTCGTGGCGTACCCTGGGCAACAGGGCCGGCTGGAGCTTGCTCGCCGGCCACGGCTTAGACTGACGCGGCGGGTCAAGGGTCGCTCCCGGTACATCTCTGTTAACAGAGTGGACTGTGGAGCGGCTTCGTGACAAAGTAGGGTTAGGAGTGTTTTTCTTTTGTTGATTTATTATGTCTTCTTCTTTTATTTGGTTCCTTTGATTTCATTTATTAGATTTATTTTGTTTTTCATTTATGTTCTTTTGTTCTGCTTGCTTTGTTTTGTTCGTTTCGTTTTGTGTGTTGTATATTTTTTTTTACTTATTTCTTTCTACTATTGTAGAGGGGTCGAGACGCGACCACACCCGCTTGGTTGCAGGCGCATCTAAGCGGGATTCATTTATTCGTTTGTCTCCTCATTTACGGGGGAGCAAACCTTTTCGGCGGGTCCGCTGAGTCGGGTTGGCCGAACAGCGGACGGAGGCATGATTCAATGCCGCCGTCGGGGGGCTTGGCTTAACCGCCCGGCCCCAGAGGAAGGACACCTCTAACATAAAAAACCACCCAATTCCAAGTGGCCTCGCAGCGCGATGGGATGCATGGCCGAAGGGTATTTCGGTCCCGACTGCGTTTCCTTTCCCACCCTTCCACATCCTTATTCCTTCCTCCTCCTATCCTTCCTTCTTCCTAACGGCAACCCCGGCAAAAATTTTAAACTTGAGTGCTACTATCAAAAACAATTCCTCAGGAGGGTGCCAATCCCTCCCCGATCCGCTTCACGGATCGGGCAGTCTCAGATCGAAATCTGAGGGGGACAAAGTCGCACGAACGATCTTATCCGAAAAAAACACTGCATGCACAACGGACACCGATTTTGCAAAAAAAATACCCGTGGTACGACTGGAGAGGATGGGCGCGCTGTCGGATACCGACAGCGTGTCGAGCCGTATGAGTGTGGCGAGCGCGGTGAGCGATAACACCAAACGCTCACGCAAACGCGCGAGAGAGGCTGTGGACTTGGAGTCGGACTCAGCACTGAGTGACACCGAGAAGAAGGGAAAAGGTAGGCCCGCTACTACCGGCAAATATGCTGGTATCGGCCTTTCCAGGCAAGGGGCTGCGGCTGCAACGAAGGCCGCAGCAGCCGCCGATAAATTGAGGGAGGACGAGCGGCAGATCGCGGCTCTGACGAAAAGGGTGGTGGAAGGCAGAGCCACTCCCCTGTCGGAGTCGTTCGAGTCGGTCGAGGCAGATGAGCTACCTGCTTCCGACCTCTACTGGAAAATGACAAACGCGGCTGCAGCTATAAGAAGGGTAGGAAAGGTTTCCAAGGGCCTTAGCGGCTGCAGCCAGAAAGCGCTCAAAGAGGCCACGGCCTCGATACTGGAATGCGCCCAGGTGCTATTAACACGCACCAACACGGAGGAGACGGCGCTGCTGCGGGCCCAGAACACCAAGCTCGCAGCACAGGTGGATGCCTTAAAGAAGGAGCACGAGGAGCTCAAGGCTGAGATGGCCAACTTCCGCCGCGAACACCTCAGGCGGGAGGTGGGCATGGACACGCCGCAACCGCAACTACAGCAGTCGTCGCAGGAGACGGATTTGACTCGCCTGATCCGTCAGGAGATGGCGAGCTTCAACGCCCGTTTCTCGGTGCTCGAGGGGAGGATCCTCCCTACGTCCCTACTCCCTACGTAAATTTAATTTAAAATTAATCTTAAGAGATTTCGCCGCTCCCTCAATTCAGAAAACCTAAACGCCTATAATCCGTCCGAATGGCTTAATGATTTTACTACCAAACTTGCACCTCCCTTTGTACCATGCCAAGATAGTTTTATAAACTTTACTCCAAACTTAGTCTCGGATGATATGGATAGTCCGTTTACACTCTCTGAGCTACACACAGCTCTAAATGGACTTAAGGACTCGTCACCAGGGGAAGATGGCGTGCCCTACTCCTTTATAATAAACCTCAGTGATAAAGCTAAATGCGTCTATCTGAATATAATTAATGCTTTTTTCTTAACAGGAATCGTCCCGGAATCTTGGAAGTCCCAAATTATTATTCCCATACTCAAACCAGGAAAAAGCCCTTTGGATCCAAATTCCTATAGACCCATTGCTTTATCGTCTACATTAGTGAAAGTTACTGAACATCTCCTAAAAAACCGTTTGGAATGGATAATGGAAAGCAGGAATATTCTCTCGCCCTCTCAATTCGGCTTTCGAAAGGGTTTGAGCACTCTTGATAGTCTCAGCATTCTCACGACAGACATTCGAATAGCCTTCTCTAACGGAGAGTACCTTGTGGGTGTTTTTCTAGATATTTCTTCGACATATGATAATGTTCTTCTTCCGGTACTCAGGCAGAAACTGCAACAGCTGAGTATCCCTCCGAGGATTACTCATTTCATATGTAATCTGCTATTTTGCACATCAATTACCGTTAAACATCAAAATTGTATTCTCCCCCCCAGATTTGTCTGGAAAGGTCTCCCGCAAGGTTCAGTCCTCAGCCCTCTGCTTTACAGCATTTATACCCATGATCTCGAATTGTCTGTTAACAACTTTTGTAACATTCTTCAATATGCCGATGACATTGTTTTATATCTTAAATCTTCTTCTATTCAAAATTTAACTTTGCGACTAAACTCTGCTTTGCATTATCTTGACCTATGGCTCTCTGACCATGGCTTATCTTTATCAATAGATAAGACCCAGGCAGTTGTTTTTACTCGGAAAAGACTAATTCCTGTCTTTGACTTGGTTTGTGGGGATCAACGAATCAACTTTGTCAACAAGACGAAATTTCTAGGCATAATACTCGACAGCAAACTGAACGGAATTTATCACTCTGAGCATATTATAAAAAAATGTGAAAAGGGCATTAACGTCCTTAGAGCTGTCTCAGGAGTCTGGTGGGGAGCTCACCCCAATTCTCTTAAACTACTGTACAATGCAATAGTTCGTAGTCATTTAGACTATGGACTGTTTGTCTTAGAACCCCTAAATAAAGCCGTTTCTGATAAGATTAATAAAATTCAATACAAATGCCTTAGGATAATTATAGGAGCTATGAAAACTTCTCCCACTAACGCTCTGCAAGTTGAATGTGTTGATCCTCCACTCCAACTGAGAAGACAATTTTTATGCGACCGTTTTGTGGTAAAATCATTACAGTTATCCTCTCATCCTCTCTGGTCTCGTTTAAGCGAATTGTCCCAACTCTGCGTTGGGGCGAACCCCAAAAGTCCATCCTTACTATTAGACAGTTTTTTAAAATTTACGAAACTCCCACATCCTATCTTAAGGTTCCAGTCAAATCCTCTTTTTTCCACTCCATTTAGAGCTCTAGTCTATAATCCATCTATTATCACAGATCTTGGTCTTATTAAAGGGGCCCCTGATTCAAATTCTAAATTTCAAAGATTTTTTAATCAAAATTGGTCAAATCATTTACTTATATTTACTGATGCCTCAAAACTATCCCCTGATAGCTGCGTCAGCTCCGCCTGTTGGATCCCTAAATTCAAAATTGTCCTTCAATTTAAATCCCCTCCTGAAACATCCATCTTTTCTGCTGAAGCGATTGCGATTTTGGAAGCCATTCTTTTTGCCCACTCCCATGACCTCAGAAATACGGTAATCCTGACAGATTCTTTGAGTTGTCTGTTGGCAATTAAGGAAAATCCGTTTCGTAGTAGGCGAAAATTTTTTATCATCTTTAAGATCAGGGAGGCATTGTTTTCCTGTCATCAAAAGGGGCTGGAAATATCGCTTGCCTGGATACCGAGCCACTCTGGTATATCCGATAATGATGCAGCAGACTCGTTCGCTAGAGCTGCTATAACAACTGGCTCTCTTGAACATTTTAAAAATTCATCTCAGGACTTGTGTGCTCTAGCGAAAACTTATCTGGATAAATCCTGGAACTCTATTTGGAAAGTTTCATCAAAATCTAAAGGTAGATTTTACGCATCTCTACAACCAGATAGTCCAAGGCGACCTTGGTTTTCTCTTCACAGGCAAGCTAATCGTTGGGTCACCACAACTATCTGCCGACTACGCCTTGGACATGCATGTACCCCCATACATCTTTGTAAAATTAGAGTCAGAGATCACTCTTTGTGTGAATGTGGCCTAGACGAAGGTTCCTTATCCCATATACTGTTTTCTTGCCCCAAACTCCTCCATCCTTTATATGACGTTCTCCCTCCTAAAGCTCCTCGCCCTATTAATGTTCAATGTTTGTGTTCAGTCCATTTTGTAAATTTTTATGTAAATATATTGAGCGTAATAACATTAAGTTGTAAATATTTTTGTGTTTGTTCATATATGTTATCTTAATAATAATTTATGTTTATCTAATTATTTATTATTGTGTTGTTTTAGGTTATGGGCTAACAGAGAGTCAACTTCTATTATGCCTTCAAATTAAATTAAGCCTGTAATCTCGACCGCACCGATCAATCTCCATCGTGTCTTCTCCATCGCACGTGACATTGGCGAAATAATCTGTGCCCTCTTGGCATAAATAAAAGCCAAAATTAAAAAAAAAAAAAAATTAGCATATTCGATGAGAACTAAACAATTTTAAGAGATCAGGCTCAGTTAATGTAATCAAATGACAACTCGCAACCATCTGTACAAAGTTCGGAATCATTATGGTTTCTAGTATTTGAGATTATTTTTTCAATGAATTAATAATTGTAAAAAATAGCAAAATTGATGAGAAGTTGGCAAATTTTAGAGATCTGGCTCAGTTAATGTTGTCAAATAATAACAATCAACCATCTGTACAAAGTTCGAATTCATTTTGGTGTCTAGTTTCTTAAATATATTTATTAAATTAATTAATAACTGTAAAAAATAGCAAAATTGTTGAGAAATTAGCAAATTTTAGAGATCTGGCTCAGTTAATGTTATCAAATAATAACAATCAACCATCTGTACAAAGTTCGAAATCATTATGGTTTCTAGTATTTGAGATTATTTTTTTCAATGAATTAATAATTGTAAAAAATAGCAAAATTGATGAGAAGTTGGCAAATTTTAGAGATCTGGCTCAGTTAATGTTATCAAATGATAACTAGCAACCATCTGTACAAAGTTCGAATTCATTTTGGTTTTTAGTATTTGAGATTATGTTTTTCAATGAATTAATAATTGTAAAAAATAGCAAAATTGATGAGAAGTTGGCAAATTTTAGAGATCTGGCTCAGTTAATGTTATCAAATAATAACAAGGAACCATCTGTACAAAGTTCGAAATCGTTTTGGTTTCTAGTATTTGAGATTATTTTCTTAAATGAATTAATAACTGTAAAAATAGCAAAATTGATGAGAATTTAGCAATTTTAAGAGTTCTGGCTCAGTTAATGTTTTCAAATAATAACAAGAAACCAACTGTACAAAGTTCGAATTCATTTTGGTTTCTAGTATATTAGATATTTTTTTTTAAATGAAATAATAACTCTTAAAATTAGCATATTCGATGAGAACTAAGCAATTTTAAGAGATCAGGCTCAGTTAATGTAATCAAATGACAACTCGCAACCATCTGTACAAAGTTCGGAATCATTATGGTTTCTAGTATTTGAGATTATTTTTTTCAATGAATTAATAATTGTAAAAAATAGCAAAATTGTTGAGAAGTTGGCAAATTTTAGAGATCTGGCTCAGTTAATGTTATCAAATAATAACAAGGAACCATCTGTACAAAGTTCGAAATCGTTTTGGTTTCTAGTATTTGAGATTATTTTCTTAAATGAATTAATAACTGTAAAAATAGCAAAATTGATGAGAATTTAGCAATCTTAAGAGTTCTGGCTCAGTTAATGTTTTCAAATAATAACAAGAAACCAACTGTACAAAGTTCGAATTCATTTTGGTTTCTAGTATATTAGATAATTTTTTTTAAATGAAATAATAACTCTAAAAATTAGCATATTCGATGAGAACTAAGCAATTTTAAGAGATCAGGCTCAGTTAATGTAATCAAATGACAACTCGCAACCATCTGTACAAAGTTCGGAATCATTATGGTTTCTAGTATTTGAGATTATTTTTTCAATGAATTAATAATTGTAAAAATAGCAAAATTGATGAGAATTTAGCAATTTTAAGAGTTCTGGCTCAGTTAATGTTTTCAAATAATAACAAGAAACCAACTGTACAAAGTTCGAATTCATTTTGGTTTCTAGTATATTAGATATTTTTTTTTAAATGAAATAATAACTCTTAAAATTAGCATATTCGATGAGAACTAAGCAATTTTAAGAGATCAGGCTCAGTTAATGTAATCAAATGACAACTCGCAACCATCTGTACAAAGTTCGGAATCATTATGGTTTCTAGTATTTGAGATTATTTTTTTCAATGAATTAATAATTGTAAAAAATAGCAAAATTGTTGAGAAGTTGGCAAATTTTAGAGATCTGGCTCAGTTAATGTTATCAAATAATAACAAGGAACCATCTGTACAAAGTTCGAAATCATTATGGTTTCTAGTATTTGAGATTATTTTTTTCAATGAATTAATAATTGTAAAAAATAGCAAAATTGATGAGAAGTTGGCAAATTTTAGAGATCTGGCTCATTTAATGTTTTCGAATAATAACTAGAAACCAACTGTACAAAGTTCGAATTCATTTTGGTTTCTAGTTTCTTAAATATATTTTTTTAAATTAATTAATAACTGTAAAAAATAGCAAAATTGTTGAGAAATTAGCAAATTTTAGAGATTTGGCTCAGTGAATGTTATCAAATAATAACAATCAACCATCTGTACAAAATTCGATATCATTGTGGTTTCTAGTATTTGAGATTATTTTTTTCGATGAATTAATAATTGTAAAAAATAGCAAAATTGATGAGAAGTTGACAAATTTTAGAGATCTGGCTCAGTTAATGTTGTCAAATAATAACAATCAACTATCTGTACAAAGTTCGAATTCATTTTGGTGTCTAGTTTCTTAAATATATTTATTAAATTAATTAATAACTGTAAAAAATAGCAAAATTGTTGAGAAATTAGCAAATTTTAGAGATCTGGCTCAGTTAATGTTATCAAATAATAACAATCAACCATCTGTACAAAGTTCGAAATCATTATGGTTTCTAGTATTTGAGATTATTTTTTTCAATGAATTAATAATTGTAAAAAATAGCAAAATTGTTGAGAAGTTAGCAATTTTAAGAGATCTGGCTCCGTTAATGTTTTCAAAAAATAACTAGCAACCATCTGTACAATGTTCGAAATCATTATGGCTTCTAGTATTTGAGATTATATTTTTCGATGAATTAATAATTGTAAAAAATAGCAAAATTGATGAGAAGTTGGCAAATTTTAGAGATCTGGCTCAGTTAATGTTATTAAATAATAACAATCAACCATCTGTACAAAGTTCGAAATCATTATGGTTTCTAGTATTTGAGATTATTTTTTTCAATGAATTAATAATTGTAAAAAATAGCAAAATTGATGAGAAGTTGGCAAATTTTAGAGATCTGGCTCAGTTAATGTTATCAAATGATAACTAGCAACCATCTGTACAAAGTTCGAATTCATTTTGGTTTTTAGTATTTGAGATTATGTTTTTCAATGAATTAATAATTGTAAAAAATAGCAAAATTGATGAGAAGTTGGCAAATTTTAGAGATCTGGCTCAGTTAATGTTATCAAATAATAACAAGGAACCATCTGTACAAAGTTCGAAATCGTTTTGGTTTCTAGTATTTGAGATTATTTTCTTAAATGAATTAATAACTGTAAAAATAGCAAAATTGATGAGAATTTAGCAATTTTAAGAGTTCTGGCTCAGTTAATGTTTTCAAATAATAACAAGAAACCAACTGTACAAAGTTCGAATTCATTTTGGTTTCTAGTATATTAGATATTTTTTTTTAAATGAAATAATAACTCTTAAAATTAGCATATTCGATGAGAACTAAGCAATTTTAAGAGATCAGGCTCAGTTAATGTAATCAAATGACAACTCGCAACCATCTGTACAAAGTTCGAATTCATTTTGGTTTTTAGTATTTGAGATTATGTTTTTCAATGAATTAATAATTGTAAAAAATAGCAAAATTGATGAGAAGTTGGCAAATTTTAGAGATCTGGCTCAGTTAATGTTATCAAATAATAACAAGGAACCATCTGTACAAAGTTCGAAATCGTTTTGGTTTCTAGTATTTGAGATTATTTTCTTAAATGAATTAATAACTGTAAAAATAGCAAAATTGATGAGAATTTAGCAATTTTAAGAGTTCTGGCTCAGTTAATGTTTTCAAATAATAACAAGAAACCAACTGTACAAAGTTCGAATTCATTTTGGTTTCTAGTATATTAGATAATTTTTTTTAAATGAAATAATAACTCTAAAAATTAGCATATTCGATGAGAACTAAGCAATTTTAAGAGATCAGGCTCAGTTAATGTAATCAAATGACAACTCGCAACCATCTGTACAAAGTTCGGAATCATTATGGTTTCTAGTATTTGAGATTATTTTTTCAATGAATTAATAATTGTAAAAATAGCAAAATTGATGAGAATTTAGCAATTTTAAGAGTTCTGGCTCAGTTAATGTTTTCAAATAATAACAAGAAACCAACTGTACAAAGTTCGAATTCATTTTGGTTTCTAGTATATTAGATATTTTTTTTTAAATGAAATAATAACTCTTAAAATTAGCATATTCGATGAGAACTAAGCAATTTTAAGAGATCAGGCTCAGTTAATGTAATCAAATGACAACTCGCAACCATCTGTACAAAGTTCGGAATCATTATGGTTTCTAGTATTTGAGATTATTTTTTTCAATGAATTAATAATTGTAAAAAATAGCAAAATTGTTGAGAAGTTGGCAAATTTTAGAGATCTGGCTCAGTTAATGTTATCAAATAATAACAAGGAACCATCTGTACAAAGTTCGAAATCATTATGGTTTCTAGTATTTGAGATTATTTTTTTCAATGAATTAATAATTGTAAAAAATAGCAAAATTGATGAGAAGTTGGCAAATTTTAGAGATCTGGCTCATTTAATGTTTTCGAATAATAACTAGAAACCAACTGTACAAAGTTCGAATTCATTTTGGTTTCTAGTTTCTTAAATATATTTTTTTAAATTAATTAATAACTGTAAAAAATAGCAAAATTGTTGAGAAATTAGCAAATTTTAGAGATCTGTCTCAGTTAATGTTATCAAATAATAACAATCAACCATCTGTACAAAGTTCGAAATCATTATGGTTTCTAGTATTTGAGATTATTTTTTTCAATGAATTAATAATTGTAAAAAATAGCAAAATTGTTGAGAAGTTAGCAATTTTAAGAGATCTGGCTCCGTTAATGTTTTCAAAAAATAACTAGCAACCATCTGTACAATGTTCGAAATCATTATGGCTTCTAGTATTTGAGATTATATTTTTCGATGAATTAATAATTGTAAAAAATAGCAAAATTGATGAGAAGTTGGCAAATTTTAGAGATCTGGCTCAGTTAATGTTATTAAATAATAACAAGGAACCATCTGTACAAAGTTCGAAATCGTTTTGGTTTCTAGTATATTAGATAATTTTTTTTAAATGAAATAATGACTCTAAAAATTAGCATATTCGATGAGAACTAAGCAATTTTAAGAGATCTGGCTCAGTTAATGTTTTCAAATGATAACTAGAAACCATCTGTACAAAGTTCGAAATCATTATGGTTTCTAGTATTTGAGATTATTTTTTTCAATGAATTAATAATTGTAAAAAATAGCAAAATTGATGAGAAGTTGGCAAATTTTAGAGATCTGGCTCCGTTAATGTTTTCAAAAAATAACTAGAAACCATCTGTACAAAGTTCGAAATCATTTTGGTTTCTGGTATTTGAGATTATTTTTTTTAAATAAATTTAATAACTGTAAAAAATAGCAAAATTGTTGAGAAGTTAGCAATTTTAAGAGATCAGGCTCAGTTAATGTAATCAAATAATAACAATCAACCATCTGTACAAAGTTCGATATCATTATGGTTTCTAGTATTTGAGATTATTTTTTTCAATGAATTAATAATTGTAAAAAATAGCAAAATTGATGAGAAGTTGGCAAATTTTAGAGATCTGGCCCATTTAATGTTTTCGAATAATAACGAGAAACCAACTGTACAAAGTTCGAATTCATTTTGGTTTCTAGTTTCTTAAATATATTTTTTTAAATTAATTAATAACTGTAAAAAATAGCAAAATTGTTGAGAAATTAGCAAATTTTAGAGATTTGGCTCAGTGAATGTTATCAAATAATAACAATCAACCATCTGTACAAAATTCGATATCATTGTGGTTTCTAGTATTTGAGATTATTTTTTTCGATGAATTAATAATTGTAAAAAATAGCAAAATTGATGAGAAGTTGGCAAATTTTAGAGATCTGGCTCCGTTAATGTTTTCGAAAAATAACTAGAAACCATCTGTACAAAGTTCGAAATCATTTTGGTTTCTGGTATTTGAGATTATTTTTTTTAAATAAATTTAATAACTGTGAAAAATAGCAAAATTGTTGAGAAGTTAGCAATTTTAAGAGATCTGGCTCAGTTAATGTTTTCAAATGATAACTAGCAACCATCTGTACAATGTTCGAAATCATTATGGCTTCTAGTATTTGAGATTATTTTTTTCAATGAATTAATAATTGTAAAAAATAGCAAAATTGATGAGAAGTTGGCAAATTTTAGAGATCTGGCTCATTTAATGTTTTCGAATAATAACTAGAAACCAACTGTACAAAGTTCGAATTCATTTTGGTTTCTAGTTTCTTAAATATATTTTTTTAAATTAATTAATAACTGTAAAAAATAGCAAAATTGTTGAGAAGTTAGCAATTTTAGAGATCTGGCTCAGTTAATGTTATCAAATAATAACAAGGAACCATCTGTACAAAGTTCGAAATCGTTTTGGTTTCTAGTATTTGAGATTATATTTTTCGATGAATTAATAATTGTAAAAAATAGCAAAATTGATGAGAAGTTGGCAAATTTTAGAGATCTGGCTCATTTAATGTTTTCGAATAATAACTAGAAACTAACTGTACAAAGTTCGAAATCATTTTGGTTTCTAGTTTCTTAAATATATTTTTTTAAATTAATTAATAACAGTAAAAAATAGCAAAATTGTTGAGAAATTAGCAAATTTTAGAGATTTGGCTCAGTGAATGTTATCAAATAATAACAATCAACCATCTGTACAAAGTTCGAAATCGTTTTGGTTTCTAGTATTTGAGATTATTTTCTTAAATAAATTAATAACTATAAAAATAGCAAAATTGATGAGAATTTAGCAATTTTAAGAGTTCTGGCTCAGTTAATGTTTTCAAATAATAACAAGAAACCAACTGTACAAAGTTCGAATTCATTTTGGTTTCTAGTATATTAGATAATTTTTTTTAAATGAAATAATAACTCTAAAAATTAGCATATTCGATGAGAACTAAGCAATTTTAAGAGATCAGGCTCAGTTAATGTAATCAAATGACAACTCGCAACCATCTGTACAAAGTTCGAAATCATTTTGGTTTCTGGTATTTGAGATTATTTTTTTTAAATAAATTAATAATTGTAAAAAATAGCAAAATTGTTGAGAAGTTAGCAATTTTAGAGATCTGGCTCAGTTAATGTTATCAAATAATAACAAGGAACCATCTGTACAAAGTTCGAAATCGTTTTGGTTTCTAGTATTTGAGATTATATTTTTCGATGAATTAATAATTGTAAAAAATAGCAAAATTGATGAGAAGTTGGCAAATTTTAGAGATCTGGCTCATTTAATGTTTTCGAATAATAACTAGAAACTAACTGTACAAAGTTCGAAATCATTTTGGTTTCTAGTTTCTTAAATATATTTTTTTAAATTAATTAATAACAGTAAAAAATAGCAAAATTGTTGAGAAATTAGCAAATTTTAGAGATTTGGCTCAGTGAATGTTATCAAATAATAACAATCAACCATCTGTACAAAGTTCGAAATCGTTTTGGTTTCTAGTATTTGAGATTATTTTCTTAAATAAATTAATAACTATAAAAATAGCAAAATTGATGAGAATTTAGCAATTTTAAGAGTTCTGGCTCAGTTAATGTTTTCAAATAATAACAAGAAACCAACTGTACAAAGTTCGAATTCATTTTGGTTTCTAGTATATTAGATAATTTTTTTTAAATGAAATAATAACTCTAAAAATTAGCATATTCGATGAGAACTAAGCAATTTTAAGAGATCAGGCTCAGTTAATGTAATCAAATGACAACTCGCAACCATCTGTACAAAGTTCGAAATCATTTTGGTTTCTGGTATTTGAGATTATTTTTTTTAAATAAATTAATAACTGTAAAAAATAGCAAAATTGTTGAGAAGTTAGCAATTTTAGAGATCTGGCTCAGTTAATGTTATCAAATAATAACAAGGAACCATCTGTACAAAGTTCGAAATCGTTTTGGTTTCTAGTATTTGAGATTATATTTTTCGATGAATTAATAATTGTAAAAAATAGCAAAATTGATGAGAAGTTGGCAAATTTTAGAGATCTGGCTCATTTAATGTTTTCGAATAATAACTAGAAACCAACTGTACAAAGTTCGAATTCATTTTGGTTTCTAGTTTCTTAAATATATTTTTTTAAATTAATTAATAACAGTAAAAAATAGCAAAATTGTTGAGAAATTAGCAAATTTTAGAGATTTGGCTCAGTGAATGTTATCAAATAATAACAATCAACCATCTGTAAAAAGTTCGAAATCGTTTTGGTTTCTAGTATTTGAGATTATTTTCTTAAATGAATTAATAACTGTAAAAATAGCAAAATTGATGAGAATTTAGCAATTTTAAGAGTTCTGGCTCAGTTAATGTTTTCAAATAATAACAAGAAACCAACTGTACAAAGTTCGAATTTGTTTTGGTTTCTAGTATATTAGATAATTTTTTTTAAATGAAATAATAACTCTAAAAATTAGCATATTCGATGAGAACTAAGCAATTTTAAGAGATCTGGCTGAGTTAATGTTTTCAAATGATAACTAGCAACCATCTGTACAAAGTTCGAATTCGTTTTGGTTTCTAGTATTTGAGATTATTTTTTTTCGATGAATTAATAATTGTAAAAAATAGCAAAATTGATGAGAAGTTGGCAAATTTTAGAGATCTGGCTCAGTTAATGTTGTCAAATAATAACAATCAACCATCTGTACAAAGTTCGAATTCATTTTGGTGTCTAGTTTCTTAAATATATTTTTTTAAATTAATTAATAATTGTAAAAAATAGCAAAATTGATGAGAAGTTGGCAAATTTTAGAATTCTGGCTCAGTTAATGTTGTCAAATAACAACAATCAACCATCTGTACAAAGTTCGAATTCATTTTGGTGTCTAGTTTCTTAAATATATTTATTAAATTAATTAATAACTGTAAAAAATAGCAAAATTGTTGAGAAATTAGCAAATTTTAGAGATCTGGCTCAGTTAATGTTATCAAATAATAACAATCAACCATCTGTACAAAGTTCGAAATCATTATGGTTTCTAGTATTTGAGATTATTTTTTTCAATGAATTAATAATTGTAAAAAATAGCAAAATTGTTGAGAAGTTAGCAATTTTAAGAGATCTGGCTCCGTTAATGTTTTCAAAAAATAACTAGCAACCATCTGTACAATGTTCGAAATCATTATGGCTTCTAGTATTTGAGATTATTTTTTTCAATGAATTAATAATTGTAAAAAATAGCAAAATTGATGAGAAGTTGGCAAATTTTAGAGATCTGGCTCATTTAATGTTTTCGAATAATAACTAGAAACCAACTGTACAAAGTTCGAATTCGTTTTGGTTTCTAGTATTTGAGATTATTTTTTTCGATGAATTAATAATTGTAAAAAATAGCAAAATTGATGAGAAGTTGGCAAATTTTAGAGATCTGGCTCAGTTAATGTTGTCAAATAATAACAATCAACCATCTGTACAAAGTTCGAATTCATTTTGGTGTCTAGTTTCTTAAATATATTTTTTTAAATTAATTAATAATTGTAAAAAATAGCAAAATTGATGAGAAGTTGGCAAATTTTAGAATTCTGGCTCAGTTAATGTTGTCAAATAACAACAATCAACCATCTGTACAAAGTTCGAATTCATTTTGGTGTCTAGTTTCTTAAATATATTTATTAAATTAATTAATAACTGTAAAAAATAGCAAAATTGTTGAGAAATTAGCAAATTTTAGAGATCTGGCTCAGTTAATGTTATCAAATAATAACAAGGAACCATCTGTACAAAGTTCGAAATCGTTTTGGTTTCTAGTATTTGAGATTATATTTTTCGATGAATTAATAATTGTAAAAAATAGCAAAATTGATGAGAAGTTGGCAAATTTTAGAGATCTGGCTCATTTAATGTTTTCGAATAATAACTAGAAACTAACTGTACAAAGTTCGAAATCATTTTGGTTTCTAGTTTCTTAAATATATTTTTTTAAATTAATTAATAACAGTAAAAAATAGCAAAATTGTTGAGAAATTAGCAAATTTTAGAGATTTGGCTCAGTGAATGTTATCAAATAATAACAATCAACCATCTGTACAAAGTTCGAAATCGTTTTGGTTTCTAGTATTTGAGATTATTTTCTTAAATAAATTAATAACTATAAAAATAGCAAAATTGATGAGAAGTTGGCAAATTTTAGAGATCTGGCTCAGTTAATGTTTTCAAATAATAACAAGAAACCAACTGTACAAAGTTCGAATTCATTTTGGTTTCTAGTATATTAGATAATTTTTTTTAAATGAAATAATAACTCTAAAAATTAGCATATTCGATGAGAACTAAGCAATTTTAAGAGATCAGGCTCAGTTAATGTTATCTGTACAAAGTTCGAAATCATTATGGTTTCTAGTAATTGAGATTATTTTTTTCAATGAATTAATAATTGTAAAAAATAGCAAAATTGATGAGAAGTTGGCAAATTTTAGAGATCTGGCTCAGTTAATGTTGTCAAATAATAACAATCAACCATCTGCACAAAGTTCGAATTCAGTTTGGTGTCTAGTTTCTTAAATATTTTTTTTAAATTAATTAATAACTGTAAAAAATAACAAAATTGTTGAGAAGTTAGCAAATTTTAGAGATCTGGCTCAGTTAATGTTATCAAATAATAACAATCAACCATCTGTACAAAGTTCGAATTCATTTTGGTTTCTAGTTTCTAAAATATATTTTTTAAATTAATTAATAACTGTAAAAAATAGCAAAATTGTTGAGAAATTAGCAAATTGTAGAGATCTGTCTCAGTTAATGTTATCAAATAATAACAATCAACCATCTGTACAAAGTTCGAATTCATTTTGGTTTCTAGTTTCTAAAATATATTTTTTAAATTAATTAATAACTGTAAAAAATAGCAAAATTGTTGAGAAATTAGCAAATTTTAGAGATCTGTCTCAGTTAATGTTATCAAATAATAACAAGGAACCATCTGTACAAAGTTCGAAATCATTATGGTTACTAGTAATTGAGATTATTTTTTTCAATGAATTAATAATTGTAAAAAATAGCAAAATTGATGAGAAGTTGGCAAATTTTAGAGATCTGGCTCAGTTAATGTTGTCAAATAATAACAATCAACCATCTGTACAAAGTTCGAAATCATTGTGGTTTCTAGTATTTGAGATTATTTTTTCAATGAATTAATAATTGTAAAAAATAGCAAAATTGATGAGAAGTTGGTAAATTTTAGAGATCTGGCTCAGTTAATGTTATCAAATAATAACAATCAACCATCTGTACAAAGTTCGAAATCATTATGGTTTCTAGTATTTGAGATTATTTTTTTCAATGAATTAATAATTGTAAAAAATAGCAAAATTGATGAGAAGTTGGCAAATTTTAGAGATCTGGCTCAGTTAATGTTTTCAAAAAATAACTAGAAACCATCTGTACAAAGTTCGAAATCATTTTGGTTTCTAGTATTTGAGATTATTTTCTTAAATAAATTAATAACTGTGAAAATAGCAAAATTGATGAAAATTTAGCAATTTTAAGAGTTCTGTCTCAATTAATGTTTTCATATAATAATAAGAAACCAACTGTACAAAGTTCGAATTTGTTTTGGTTTTTAGTATTTTAGATAATTTTTTTAAAATGAAATAATAACTCAAAAAATTAGCATATTCGATGAGAACTTAGCAATTTTAAGAGATCTGGCTCAGTTAATGTTGTCAAATGATAACTAGCAACCATCTGTACAAAGTTCGAAATCATTTTGGTTTCTAGTATTTTAGATATTTTTTTTTAAATGAAATAATAACTCTAAAAATTAGCATATCCGATGAGAACTAAGCAATTTTAAGAGATCAGGCTCAGTTAATGTAATCAAATGAAAACTCGCAACCATCTCTACAAAGTTCGGAATCATTATGGTTTCTAGTATTTGAGATTATTTTTTCAATGAATTAATAATTGTAAAAAATAGCAAAATTGATGAGAAGTTGGTAAATTTTAGAGATCTGGCTCAGTTAATGTTATCTGTACAAAGTTCGAAATCATTATGGTTTCTAGTAATTGAGATTATTTTTTTCAATGAATTAATAATTGTAAAAAATAGCAAAATTGATGAGAAGTTGGCAAATTTTAGAGATCTGGCTCAGTTAATGTTGTCAAATAATAACAATCAACCATCTGCACAAAGTTCGAATTCATTTTGGTGTCTAGTTTCTTAAATATTTTTTTTAAATTAATTAATAACTGTAAAAAATAACAAAATTGTTGAGAAGTTAGCAAATTTTAGAGATCTGGCTCAGTTAATGTTATCAAATAATAACAATCAACCATCTGTACAAAGTTCGAATTCATTTTGGTTTCTAGTTTCTAAAATATATTTTTTAAATTAATTAATAACTGTAAAAAATAGCAAAATTGTTGAGAAATTAGCAAATTTTAGAGATCTGTCTCAGTTAATGTTATCAAATAATAACAATCAACCATCTGTACAAAGTTCGAATTCATTTTGGTTTCTAGTTTCTAAAATATATTTTTTAAATTAATTAATAACTGTAAAAAATAGCAAAATTGTTGAGAAATTAGCAAATTTTAGAGATCTGTCTCAGTTAATGTTATCAAATAATAACAAGGAACCATCTGTACAAAGTTCGAAATCATTATGGTTTCTAGTAATTGAGATTATTTTTTTCAATGAATTAATAATTGTAAAAAATAGCAAAATTGATGAGAAGTTGGCAAATTTTAGAGATCTGGCTCAGTTAATGTTGTCAAATAATAACAATCAACCATCTGTACAAAGTTCGAAATCATTGTGGTTTCTAGTATTTGAGATTATTTTTTCAATGAATTAATAATTGTAAAAAATAGCAAAATTGATGAGAAGTTGGTAAATTTTAGAGATCTGGCTCAGTTAATGTTATCAAATAATAACAATCAACCATCTGTACAAAGTTCGAAATCATTATGGTTTCTAGTATTTGAGATTATTTTTTTCAATGAATTAATAATTGTAAAAAATAGCAAAATTGATGAGAAGTTGGCAAATTTTAGAGATCTGGCTCAGATAATGTTATCAAATAATAACAATCAACCATCTGTACAAAGTTCGAAATCATTATGGTTTCTAGTATTTGAGATTATTTTTTTCAATGAATTAATAATTGTAAAAAATAGCAAAATTGATGAGAAGTTGGCAAATTTTAGAGATCTGGCTCAGTTAATGTTTTCAAAAAATAACTAGAAACCATCTGTACAAAGTTCGAAATCATTTTGGTTTCTAGTATTTGAGATTATTTTCTTAAATAAATTAATAACTGTGAAAATAGCAAAATTGATGAAAATTTAGCAATTTTAAGAGTTCTGTCTCAATTAATGTTTTCATATAATAATAAGAAACCATCTGTACAAAGTTCGGAATCATTATGGTTTCTAGTATTTTAGATAAATTTTTTAAAATGAAATAATAACTCAAAAAATTAGCATATTCGATGAGAACTTAGCAATTTTAAGAGATCTGGCTCAGTTAATGTTGTCAAATGATAACTAGCAACCATCTGTACAAAGTTCGAAATCATTTTGGTTTCTAGTATTTTAGATATTTTTTTTTAAATGAAATAATAACTCTAAAAATTAGCATATCCGATGAGAACTAAGCAATTTTAAGAGATCAGGCTCAGTTAATGTAATCAAATTAAAACTCGCAACCATCTCTACAAAGTTCGGAATCATTATGGTTTCTAGTATTTGAGATTATTTTTTCAATGAATTAATAATTGTAAAAAATAGCAAAATTGATGAGAAGTTGGTAAATTTTAGAGATCTGGCTCAGTTAATGTTATCTGTACAAAGTTCGAAATCATTATGGTTTCTAGTAATTGAGATTATTTTTTTCAATGAATTAATAATTGTAAAAAATAGCAATATTGATGAGAAGTTGGCAAATTTTAGAGATCTGGCTCAGTTAATGTTATCAAATAATAACAAGGAACCATCTGTACAAAGTTCGAAATCGTTTTGGTTTCTAGTATTTGAGATTATTTTCTTAAATGAATTAATAATTGTAAAAAATAGCAAAATTGATGAGAAGTTGGTAAATTTTAGAGATCTGGCTCAGTTAATGTTATCTGTACAAAGTTCGAAATCATTATGGTTTCTAGTATTTGAGATTATTTTTTTCAATGAATTAATATATGTAAAAATAGCAAAATTGATGAAAATTTAGCAATTTTAAGAGTTCTGGCTCAGTTAATGTTTTCATATAATAACTAGAAACCAACTGTACAAAGTTCGAATTCATTTTGGTTTCTAGTTTCTTAAATATATTTTTTTAAATTAATTAATAACTGTAAAAAATAGCAAAATTGATGAGAAGTTGGCAAATTTTAGAGATCTGGCTCAGTTAATATTGTCAAATAATAACAATCAACCATCTGTACAAAGTTCGAAATCATTATGGTTTCTAGTATTTGAGATTATTTTTTCAATGAATTAATAATTGTAAAAAATAGCAATATTGATGAGAAGATGGCAAATTTTAGAGATCTGGCTCAGTTAATGTTATCAAATAATAACAATCAACCATCTGTACAAAGTTCGAATTCATTTTGGTTTCTAGTTTCTTAAATATATTTTTTAAATTAATTAATAACTGTTAAAAATAGCAAAATTGTTGAGAAATTAGCAAATTTTAGAGATCTGGCTCAGTTAATGTTATCAAATAATAACAATCAACCATCTGTACAAAGTTCGAAATCATTATGGTTTCTAGTATTTGAGATTATTTTTTTCAATGAATTAATAATTGTAAAAAATAGCAAAATTGATGAGAAGTTGGCAAATTTTAGAGATCTGGCTCAGTTAATGTTATCAAATGATAACTAGCAACCATCTGTACAAAGTTCGAATTCATTTTGGTTTTTAGTATTTGAGATTATGTTTTTAAATGAATTAACAACTGTAAAAAATAGCAAAATTGATGAGAAGTTGGCAAATTTTAGAGATCTGGCTGAGTTAATGTTATCAAATAATAACAATAAACCATCTGTACAAAGTTCGAAATCATTATGGTTTCTAGTATTTGAGATTATTTTTTTCAATGAATTAATATATGTAAAAATAGCAAAATTGATGAGAAGTTGGCAAATTTTAGAGATCTGGCTCAGTTAATGTTTTCAAAAAATAACTAGAAACCATCTGTACAAAGTTCGAAATCATTTTGGTTTCTAGTATTTGAGATTATTTTCTTAAATAAATTAATAACTGTGAAAATAACAAAATTTATGAAAATTTAGCAGTTTTAAGAGTTCTGGCTCAGTTAATGTTATCAAATAATAACAATCAACCATCTGTACAAAGTTCGAAATCGTTATGGTTTCTAGTATTTGAGATTATTTTTTTCAATGAATTAATAATTGTAAAAAATAGCAAAATTGATGAGAAGTTGGCAAATTTTAGAGATCTGGCTCAGTTAATGTTATCAAATAATAACAAGGAACCATCTGTACAAAGTTCGAAATCGTTTTGGTTTCTAGTATTTGAGATTATTTTCTTAAATGAATTAATAACTGTAAAAATAGCAAAATTGATGAGAAGTTGGCAAATTTTAGAGATCTGACTCAGTTAATGTTATCAAATAATAACAATCAACCATCTGTACAAAGTTCGAAATCATTATGGTTTCTAGTATTTGAGATTATTTTTTTCAATGAATTAATAATTGTAATAAATAGCAAAATTGATGAGAAGTTGGCAAATTTTAGATATCTGGCTCAGTTAATGTTATCAAATGATAACTAGCAACCATCTGTACAAAGTTCGAATTCATTTTGGTTTTTAGTATTTGAGATTATGTTTTTAAATGAATTAACAACTGTAAAAAATAGCAAAATTGATGAAAATTTAGCAATTTTAAGAGTTCTGTCTCAGTTAATGTTTTCATATAATAATAAGAAACCAACTGTACAAAGTTCGAATTTGTTTTGGTTTCTAGTATTTTAGATAAATTTTTTAAAATGAAATAATAACTCAAAAAATTAGCATATTCGATGAGAACTTAGCAATTTTAAGAGATCTGGCTCAGTTAATGTTGTCAAATGATAACTAGCAACCATCTGTACAAAGTTCGAAATCATTTTGGTTTCTAGTATTTTAGATATTTTTTTTTAAATGAAATAATAACTCTAAAAATTAGCATATCCGATGAGAACTAAGCAATTTTAAGAGATCAGGCTCAGTTAATGTAATCAAATGAAAACTCGCAACCATCTCTACAAAGTTCGGAATCATTATGGTTTCTAGTATTTGAGATTATTTTTTCAATGAATTAATAATTGTAAAAAATAGCAAAATTGATGAGAAGTTGGTAAATTTTAGAGATCTGGCTCAGTTAATGTTATCTGTACAAAGTTCGAAATCATTATGGTTTCTAGTAATTGAGATTATTTTTTTCAATGAATTAATAATTGTAAAAAATAGCAAAATTGATGAGAAGTTGGCAAATTTTAGAGATCTGGCTCAGTTAATGTTGTCAAATAATAACAATCAACCATCTGCACAAAGGTCGAATTCATTTTGGTTTCTAGTTTCTTAAATATATTTTTTTAAATTAATTAATAACTGTAAAAAATAGCAAAATTGATGAGAAATTAGCAAATTTTAGAGATCTGGCTCAGTTAATGTTATCAAATGATAACTAGCAACCATCTGTACAAAGTTCGAAATCATTATGGTTTCTAGTATTTGAGATTATTTTTTTCAATGAATTAATAATTGTAAAAAATAGCAAAATTGATGAGAAGTTGGCAAATTTTAGAGATCTGGCTCAGTTAATGTTATCAAATAATAACAATCAACCATCTGTACAAAGTTCGAATTCATTTTGGTTTCTAGTTTCTTAAATATATTTTTTAAATTAATTAATAA
Source organism: Vanessa atalanta (assembly GCF_905147765.1). NCBI lineage: Eukaryota > Metazoa > Arthropoda > Insecta > Lepidoptera > Nymphalidae > Vanessa > Vanessa atalanta. The sequence continues at coordinate 2,937,126 of NC_061901.1, forward strand.
CTGTAAAAAATAGCAAAATTGTTGAGAAATTAGCAAATTTTAGAGATCTGGCTCAGTTAATGTTATTAAATAATAACAATCAACCATCTGTACAAAGTTCGAAATCATTATGGTTTCTAGTATTTGAGATTATTTTTTTCAATGAATTAATAATTGTAAAAAATAGCAAAATTGATGAGAAATTGGCAAATTTTAGAGATCTGGCTCTGTTAATGTTATCAAACGATAACTAGCAACCATCTGTACAAAGTTCGAATTCATTTTGGTTTTTAGTATTTGAGATTATGTTTTTAAATGAATTAACAACTGTAAAAAATAGCAAAATTGATGAGAAGTTGGCAAATTTTAGAGATCTGGCTGAGTTAATGTTATCAAATAATAACAATAAACCATCTGTACAAAGTTCGAAATCATTATGGTTTCTAGTATTTGAGATTATTTTTTTCAATGAATTAATATATGTAAAAATAGCAAAATTGATGAGAAGTTGGCAAATTTTAGAGATCTGGCTCAGTTAATGTTTTCAAAAAATAACTAGAAACCATCTGTACAAAGTTCGAAATCATTTTGGTTTCTAGTATTTGAGATTATTTTCTTAAATAAATTAATAACTGTGAAAATAACAAAATTGATGAAAATTTAGCAGTTTTAAGAGTTCTGGCTCAGTTAATGTTATCAAATAATAACAATCAACCATCTTTACAAAGTTCGAAATCGTTATGGTTTCTAGTATTTGAGATTATTTTTTTCAATGAATTAATAATTGTAAAAAATAGCAAAATTGATGAGAAGTTGGCAAATTTTAGAGATCTGGCTCAGTTAATGTTATCAAATAATAACAAGGAACCATCTGTACAAAGTTCGAAATCGTTTTGGTTTCTAGTATTTGAGATTATTTTCTTAAATGAATTAATAACTGTAAAAATAGCAAAATTGATGAGAAGTTGGCAAATGTTAGAGATCTGACTCAGTTAATGTTATCAGATAATAACAATCAACCATCTGTACAAAGTTCGAAATCATTATGGTTTCTAGTATTTGAGATTATTTTTTTCAATGAATTAATAATTGTAAAAAATAGCAAAATTGATGAGAAGTTGGCAAATTTTAGAGATCTGGCTCAGTTAATGTTATCAAATGATAACTAGCAACCATCTATACAAAGTTCGAATTCATTTTGGTTTTTAGTATTTGAGATTATGTTTTTAAATGAATTAACAACTGTAAAAAATAGCAAAATTGATGAGAAGTTGGCAAATTTTAGAGATCCGGCTCATTTTATGTTTTCGAATAATAACTAGAAACCAACTGTACAAAGTTCGAATTCATTTTGGTTTCTAGTATATAAGATAATTTTTTTTAAATGAAATAATAACTCTAAAAATTAGCATATTCGATGAGAACTAAGCAATTTCAAGAGATCAGGCTCAGTTAATGTAATCAAATGACAACTCGCAACCATCTGTACAAAGTTCGGAATCATTATGGTTTCTAGTATTTGAGATAATTTTTTTCAATGAATTAATATATGTAAAAATAGCAAAATTGATGAAAATTTAGCAATTTTAAGAGTTCTGGCTCAGTTAATGTTTTCATATAATAACTAGAAACCAACTGTACAAAGTTCGAATTCATTTTGGTTTCTAGTTTCTTAAATATATTTTTTTAAATGAATTAATAACTGTAAAAAATAACAAAATTGTTGAGAAGTTAGCAAATTTTAGAGATCTGGCTCAGTTAATGTTTTCAAATAATAACAAGAAACCAACTGTACAAAGTTCGAATTCATTTTGGTTTCTAGTATATTAGATAAATTTTTTTAAATGAAATAATAACTCTAAAAATTAGCATATTCGATGAGAACTAAGCAATTTTAAGAGATCAGGCTCAGTTAATGTAATCAAATAATAACAATCAACCATCTGTACAAAGTTCGGAATCATTATGGTTTCTAGTATTTGAGATTATTTTTTCAATGAATTAATAATTGTAAAAAATAGCAAAATTGATGAGAAGTTGGTAAATTTTAGAGATCAGGCTCAGTTAATGTAATCAAATGACAACTCGCAACCATCTGTACAAAGTTCGAAATCATTATGGTTTCTAGTATTTGAGATTATTTTTTCAATGAATTAATAATTGTAAAAAATAGCAAAATTGATGAGAAGTTGGCAAATTTTAGAGATCTGGCTCAGTTAATGTTATCAAATAATAACAAGGAACCATCTGTACAAAGTTCGAAATCGTTTTGGTTTCTAGTATTTGAGATTATTTTCTTAAATGAATTAATAACTGTAAAAATAGCAAAATTGATGAGAATTTAGCAATTTTAAGAGTTCTGGCTCAGTTAATGTTTTCAAATAATAACAAGAAACCAACTGTACAAAGTTCGAATTCATTTTGGTTTCTAGTATATTAGATATTTTTTTTTAAATGAAATAATAACTCTAAAAATTAGCATATTCGATGAGAACCAAGCAATTTTAAGAGATCAGGCTCAGTTAATGTAATCAAATGACAACTCGCAACCATCTGTACAAAGTTCGGAATCATTCAATTCAATTCAATTCTTAGTTTAATGGCTTTTAGTTGTGCCATAGGGCACAGATTATTTCGACAATGTCACGTAGGATGGAGAAGACACGAATGAGATCGGTATGGTTGAGATAACAAACTCAATTAAATTTTAAAGTCAAATATAGTAGTAGTAATTTCCTTGTTAATCCGTAACCTAGAACAACACAAACATTAAGGGTTAGTAATAGAAACTAAACTAAACTATATATAATAAGATAAGACACTCAATTGGACTATTCACAACTTAATTTTATTACATTTAATATATTTACACAAAAAAGAACAAAATGAACTAAACACAAACGTCAACAAACATTCAACATTTATAGGACGAGGAACTTTAGGAGGGAGAATGTCGTAAATGGGATGAAGAAGTTTAGGACAAAGGAACAGGATATTGGTAGCGGAACCTTCGTCTAGGCCACATTCACACAGCGAGTGATCTCGAACTCTTATCTTTGCTAGGTGGGTAGGTGTGCATGAATGGCCGAGGCGTAACCGACAGATAGTGGAAGTGACCCAACGGTCAGCGTGCCTGTGAAATGAAAACCAAGGTCGCCTCGGAATTTCAGGTTGTAACGCCGAATAATACTTACCCTTAACCGATTTTGATGAAATCCAGAAAGCATTCCAGGATTTATCCATATGAGTTTTCGCAAGAGTGAGCAAGTCTCGAGATGAATTGACAAAATGCTCAGATGAACCAGATTGGATAGCAATCTTAGCATATGAGTCAGCCATCTCATTTCCAATAATACCGGAATGACTTGGAATCCAGACCAGCAAAACTTGAAGACCTTGTTGGTGACAGGACAACAGGGCCTCTCTGATCTTAAAAACGATAGAAAGTCTTAATTTGCTACGAAAAGGATTTTCTTTAATGGCCAACAGACAGCTTAATGAGTCACATAAGATAAGTGATTGTTGTATGTTGTGTGACTGGGCATACATAATAGCCTCCAGTAAAGCAATGGCCTCACCGGAAAATATAGAGGTTTCAGGGGGGCATTTAAATAAAAGGGCTATTTTATATTTAGGTATCCAACAAGCTGCGTCAACGCAGCCGGTCGGTGAGAGCTTAGAGGCATCAGTATATATAGGGAGGTGATTTGGCCAATTTTGATGAAACATTTTTTGGAATTGGACACTAGTATCAGGAGAACCTTTTATAAGACCAAGATTTGTTATAACAGGGGTATTATAAATAAGAGCTTTAAAGGAGGTGGAAAAGAGAGGATTAGAAGGAAAAGTTGTAAGGGGATGAGGGAGGTTGGTATACTTAAGGAAACTGTTTAATAGGAATGAGGATTTTGGACTGTTTGAGTTGTAAAGGTGGGATAATTTGTTTAATCGGGCCAATAGAGGATGGGAAGATAGCTGTAACAATTTGATGACAAAGCGGTCACATAAGTATTGCCTCCTTATATGTAGAGGAGGGTCAACACACTCAACCTGCAGAGCATTAGTAGGGGTGGATTTCATCGCACCCAAGATTATGCGCAAACATTTAAACTGAATTTTGTTTAATTTTTCTGAAGCTGATTTATTGAAGGGATCTAGAACAAACAGTCCATAGTCCAAATGACTACGAACTATTGCGTTATAGATCAGCTTCAATGTATAAGGGTGAGCTCCCCACCAAACTCCAGATACTGCTCTAAGGGCATTAATTGATTTTTCACATTTCTTGGCTAAATGGTCAGAGTGTGAAATTCCGTTCAGTCGGTGATCGAGAATAATACCAAGAAATTTTGTTTTGTCTACAAAGTTAATGAGTTGACGCTCATAAAACAAATTAAAAGTAGGTATACGTCTTTTTTTAGTAAATACCACTGCTTGACTTTTAGCTATCGACAGCGATAAGCCATGGTCAGAGAGCCATTGGGATAGGTAATGCAAAGCAGAATTTAATCGAAATGTTAAATTTTCTATGGAACTAGATCTATAATACAAAACAGTGTCATCAGCATACTGGAGTATGTTACAAAAATTGTTAACAGACAAATCGAGATCATGGGTGTATATGCTGTAAAGTAGAGGACTGAGTACTGAGCCTTGAGGAAGACCGTTCCAGACAAGTCTGGGGGGAAGTGAGAGATGTTGGTGTCTAACCGTTATTGATCTGCAAGTTAACAGATTACAAATGAGATGTACTATCCTCGGTGGAATACTCAGCTGTTGCATTTTCTGCCTGAGCAACGGAAGAAGTACATTATCATATGCAGAAGATATATCTAGAAAGATTCCCACAAGGTACTCTCCTTTAGCAAAGGCAATTCGAATGTCTGTTGTGAGTATGCTTATTTATTTATTTATTTAATACTTTTTTGTACACCACAAGCACAATTACAAACGATTACAAAATATACAAACTAATAAACTAATGGTGAAACAAAAGGCGGCCTTATGGCTTATTAGCCATTTCTTCCAGACTACCTTGGGTTAGAGGATTGTGTTTGGAAGACAATATAGGGTGGTGCAATTTAAAATACTCTTAAAATAATTACAACCTAAACACATACAAAAATAAATTGAATTTAAAAATAAAAATGCTTAGACTATCAATGGTGCTCAACCCCTTCCGAAAGCCAAATTGAGAGGGAGCAAGTATATTTCTGCTTTCCATTAACCATTCCAGGCGGTTCTTCAACAGATGTTCAGTGATCTTTGCCAAAGTTGATGATAAAGCTATCGGTCTATAAGAGTTGCAATCTAAAGGGTTCTTACCCGGTTTAAGAATCGGGATAACAATTTGTGTCTTCCAAGATTGCGGGACAATTCCTTTGATAAAAACCGAGTTAATTATATTTAAAAAACATTTTTTCGCTTTATCATTTAATTTAGAAATAAAAGAGTAAGGAACGCCGTCTTCCCCAGGAGTAGAATCAGACAAACCATTTAAAGCACATTGAAGTTCGGAAAAAGAAAAGGGGGCATCCATTTCATCCAAAATGGATGTGGATGCTGGCGTAGAACTAAGAAAACTGTCCTCATAAGGGACAAATGGGGGGGCAAGCTTATCAGCAAAATTGTTAAGCCACTCAGAAGGAGTATTTGAGGAAGGGTCAACAGAATTAAGGCATCGGCGGAATTTTTTAAGTTGGGACCAGACTACAGAGGAAGAGGAACGAGGACTCAGGAATTCACAGAAATGAATCCAACTAACTTTTTTCTTTTTAGAAATTAATTGTTTAAATTTGGCGTCGATTTTCTGATACTTACAAAAGTTATCCAAAGACATACACAATGAGTATGATGCTTCAGCCTCTAGTCTTTGTTCAGATAATCGTTTGCATTCCTCATCCCACCAGGGGTGGAAAGCAAATGATTTTTTGAGGTGTGTTTTTTAGGGAAGTGGAGATTAGCTGCAGTTAAAATACCGTTAAGGAAAAGATCATAGCAAAGAATTACATTTCCATAGTCTTGTGAAACAAAGAGGGTGTCGATCATGGAATCAACAGACTCAGCATATGCAGACCAGTTAACATTTTTTAATTTAAATTTTAATAAGGGATTTGGATTGATATGGGCAATGGATCGGTGATTTAAAGAAAGGAGGATAGGAAAGTGGTCACTGCCAAAAGAGGATGAGAGGACATTCCAGGATATTTGAGAAGCAAGGACTGGTGAGGTTAAGGATAAGTGTACAGCGGATTTTGGGTTTTGGTTAGGATATACTCTACGTGTTGGTGAGCCATTATTGAGGATGCAGAGGTTTGCATCATCAAATATGTCCGTCAACAAGAGAGCAAATGGGTCACAGAAATGTGAACCCCAGGAGGTGTGATGGGCGTTAAAATCCCCCATGACTAGGATAGGACTAGGGAGAGAGGAAATGATGGCAGATATATCAGGAATTAAAGCTGGATTAGGATGAGGAATATACAGGGAAAGAAACGAGATGTTGAGGGCTCTAACAGCAACAGCATTAATATGCTGGCTGGGAAGGGATAAAGGAATTTGGGAGAAAGGAAGGGAGTGCCGAACGAAAATGGCACTCCCAGCATAACCATCACTTCTGTCATCCCTCAAACAGGAGAAGCCTGGGACCCGGAATCGGGATCCAGGGATCAACCATGTTTCAGAGATGGCAATAATGACAGGTTTATGGATGTTTATGAGAGAGAGGAGTTCATGTTTTTTAGGCCGGACGCTCTTGCAGTTCCATTGAAGGAAGCTGATTGGGGCCATTGTGAAGGATGGAGAATAACTGACATAAGTCTTGAGCAACGTTGGACGGTAAGGGGATATCGTTACATGTTGAGATAATACTGAGAAGTATCTTAGTTAGCATTTCTAAGAAGTTGGGATTGTTATTAAGAGGGTTAGGAGTGTTTTGGTTGAGAGCACAACCATTAGGAGCAGTAGAGGGACAATTACTAACGATCGATTGATGGGCCTGTTTATCATACCCTTTCCCAAGAGGTGATCTTGGGCGAGGAGTACTGATAACAGTCTTCCGATAGGACCTGGTAGTTGAAGGGATAGGTTGACTAGGGAGAATTGGAGAATATGTGGGAGGGGTAAACATCTCTTTTGCAATCTCTGCATAGGATCTACGTACAGGAGGGAACCGAGAGGATGCTTCAATGTATGATATGTTGTCCTGAGACATAACTATTTTGATCGATTGTTGGCGAGAAAACTCTGGACAGTCCTTGTCTGTTGTGAAATGGTTACCAGAGCAATGTAAGCAAGTCGCGTTATCCTTACTTACACTACAAGACTCACCTGTGTGGGATTTGGAGCACTTAAAACACCTAGGTTGAGATCGACACTGAGTTTTAATATGACCATAACGGCAGCAATTAAGGCATTGGATAGTGGGCAGTTTGTAAGTTTCTACTGGAAGGGACGTGTGGTAGGAATACACTTTTGAAGGAAGTATTTGACCTCTAAATGTTATTACAACAGATTGGGTAGGAACCCATGTAGTAACACTATCAGCAATTGTTTTTCTGTTCAGGAGTATTATTTAAATAACTTCACCACATCCAGTGGGAAGGTCAAGTGACATTGCAAGTTCTTCCATCGTCCAGTCTACGGGAATACCCTTAATCAATCCCATTCTAGTTACATTAAAAGTCGGTACAGTAGCTTTATACTTGCACATTTCAACAATAGGGTTAGCTAGAAATGAGTTTGCTGCTTGGGATGTTGAAAATTCAACTGAAATTTTGTTTCGGCCTATGTTTTTAACACCATCGTTAATTATTCCATTAATTTTATGTGTGTGCAGAAATTGTCCAAATTTAATAGCCCGTACAGTTGTTCCTGAAGCTGGGTCAGGGACTTCCCGGGATACATGAACAATGAAAGGACCCTTGTCATCATCAGAATAGATTTTTGGGATTTTCAGTGAAGGATGGATGGGTGTAGATCGTTTGTATTGAAGGATTAGCAGTACTTGGATGTATTATGGTCTTTTTTGCGTTCAAATCGGAATTACTCGAATAATTACCTTGGCGTTTTCGAGAAACAGGTATAGCGGGAGGAGGACAAATATCGGGAACTGATTCTATTGAACCACCTGGATCAGGGGGTTCTGGAGGAGGATCCATTATAAAATTTAAAAGCTAAGTAATATTAAATATGATAAATACTTACAAGATTTACAAATATTAGTAACACCACTTAACCCAACTACCAACTAAAACACTATTAACAATAAAATATACTATGATACTAAACGAAAACACTCAAAATCTCTTAACACGTGTGTTAACCAACGCTAACGCAAACGAGAAAAACGTTCGGAATCATTATGGTTTCTAGTATTTGAGATTATTTTTTCAATGAATTAATAATTGTAAAAAATAGCAAAATTGATGAGAAGTTGGTAAATTTTAGAGATCTGGCTCAGTTAATGTTATCAAATAATAACAATAAACCATCTGTACAAAGTTCGAAATCATTATAGTTTCTAGTATTTGAGATTATTTTTTTCAATGAATTAATAATTGTAAAAAATAGCAAAATTGATGAGAAGTTGGCAAATTTTAGAGATCTGGCTCAGTTAATGTTATCAAATGATAACTAGCAACCATCTGTACAAAGTTCGAATTCATTTTGGTTTTTAGTATTTGAGATTATGTTTTTAAATGAATTAACAACTGTAAAAAATAGCAAAATTGATGAGAAGTTAGCAAATTTTAGAGATCTGGCTCAGTTAATGTTATCAAATAATAACAATCAACCATCTGTACAAAGTTCGAATTCATTTTGGTTTCTAGTTTCTTAAATATATTTTTTAAATTAATTAATAACTGTAAAAAATAGCAAAATTGTTGAGAAATTAGCAAATTTTAGAGATCTGGCTCAGTTAATGTTATCAAATAATAACAATCAACCATCTGTACAAAGTTCGAAATCATTATGGTTTCTAGTATTTGAGATTATTTTTTTCAATGAATTAATAATTGTAAAAAATAGCAAAATTGATGAGAAGTTGGCAAATTTTAGAGATCTGGCTCAGTTAATGTTATCAAATGATAACTAGCAACCATCTGTACAAAGTTCGAATTCATTTTGGTTTTTAGTATTTGAGATTATGTTTTTAAATGAATTAACAACTGTAAAAAATAGCAAAATTGATGAGAAGTTGGCAAATTTTAGAGATCCGGCTCATTTTATGTTTTCGAATAATAACTAGAAACCAACTGTACAAAGTTCGAATTCATTTTGGTTTCTAGTATATAAGATAATTTTTTTTAAATGAAATAATTACTCTAAAAATTAGCATATTCGATGAGAACTAAGCAATTTTAAGAGATCAGGCTCAGTTAATGTAATCAAATAATAACAATCAACCATCTGTACAAAGTTCGAAATCGTTATGGTTTCTAGTATTTGAGATTATTTTTTTCAATGAATCAATAATTGTAAAAAATAGCAAAATTGATGAGAAGTTGCCAAATTTTAGAGATCCGGCTCATTTAATGTTTTCGAATAATAACTAGAAACCAACTGTACAAAGTTCGAATTCATTTTGGTTTCTAGTATTTGAGATTATTTTCTTAAATGAATTAATAACTGTAAAAATAGCAAAATTGATGAGAATTTAGCAATTTTAAGAGTTCTGGCTCAGTTAATGTTTTCAAATAATAACAAGAAACCAACTGTACAAAGTTCGAATTCATTTTGGTTTCTAGTATATTAGATAATTTTTTTTAAACGAAATAATAACTCTAAAAATTAGCATATTCGATGAGAACTAAGCAATTTTAAGAGATCAGGCTCAGTTAATGTAATCAAATGACAACTCGCAACCATCTGTACGGAATCATTATGGTTTCTAGTATTTGAGATTATTTTTTTCAATGAATTAATATATGTTAAAATAGCAAAATTGATGAGAAGTTGGCAAATTTTAGAGATCTGGCTCAGTTAATGTTATCAAATGATAACTAGCAACCATCTGTACAAAGTTCGAATTCATTTTGGTTTTTAGTATTTGAGATTATGTTTTTAAATGAATTAACAACTGTAAAAAATAGCAAAATTGATGAGAAGTTGGCAAATTTTAGAGATCCGGCTCATTTTATGTTTTCGAATAATAACTAGAAACCAACTGTACAAAGTTCGAATTCATTTTGGTTTCTAGTATATAAGATAATTTTTTTTAAATGAAATAATTACTCTAAAAATTAGCATATTCGATGAGAACTAAGCAATTTTAAGAGATCAGGCTCAGTTAATGTAATCAAATAATAACAATCAACCATCTGTACAAAGTTCGAAATCGTTATGGTTTCTAGTATTTGAGATTATTTTTTTCAATGAATTAATAATTGTAAAAAATAGCAAAATTGATGAGAAGTTGGTAAATTTTAGAGATCTGGCTCAGTTAATGTTATCAAATAATAACAATAAACCATCTGTACAAAGTTCGAAATCATTATAGTTTCTAGTATTTGAGATTATTTTTTTCAATGAATTAATAATTGTAAAAAATAGCAAAATTGATGAGAAGTTGGCAAATTTTAGAGATCTGGCTCAGTTAATGTTATCAAATGATAACTAGCAACCATCTGTACAAAGTTCGAATTCATTTTGGTTTTTAGTATTTGAGATTATGTTTTTAAATGAATTAACAACTGTAAAAAATAGCAAAATTGATGAGAAGTTAGCAAATTTTAGAGATCTGGCTCAGTTAATGTTATCAAATAATAACAATCAACCATCTGTACAAAGTTCGAATTCATTTTGGTTTCTAGTTTCTTAAATATATTTTTTAAATTAATTAATAACTGTAAAAAATAGCAAAATTGTTGAGAAATTAGCAAATTTTAGAGATCTGGCTCAGTTAATGTTATCAAATAATAACAATCAACCATCTGTACAAAGTTCGAAATCATTATGGTTTCTAGTATTTGAGATTATTTTTTTCAATGAATTAATAATTGTAAAAAATAGCAAAATTGATGAGAAGTTGGCAAATTTTAGAGATCTGGCTCAGTTAATGTTATCAAATGATAACTAGCAACCATCTGTACAAAGTTCGAATTCATTTTGGTTTTTAGTATTTGAGATTATGTTTTTAAATGAATTAACAACTGTAAAAAATAGCAAAATTGATGAGAAGTTGGCAAATTTTAGAGATCCGGCTCATTTTATGTTTTCGAATAATAACTAGAAACCAACTGTACAAAGTTCGAATTCATTTTGGTTTCTAGTATATAAGATAATTTTTTTTAAATGAAATAATTACTCTAAAAATTAGCATATTCGATGAGAACTAAGCAATTTTAAGAGATCAGGCTCAGTTAATGTAATCAAATAATAACAATCAACCATCTGTACAAAGTTCGAAATCGTTATGGTTTCTAGTATTTGAGATTATTTTTTTCAATGAATTAATAATTGTAAAAAATAGCAAAATTGATGAGAAGTTGGTAAATTTTAGAGATCTGGCTCAGTTAATGTTATCAAATAATAACAATAAACCATCTGTACAAAGTTCGAAATCATTATAGTTTCTAGTATTTGAGATTATTTTTTTCAATGAATTAATAATTGTAAAAAATAGCAAAATTGATGAGAATTTAGCAATTTTAAGAGTTCTGGCTCAGTTAATGTTTTCAAATAATAACAAGAAACCAACTGTACAAAGTTCGAATTCATTTTGGTTTCTAGTATATTAGATAATTTTTTTTAAACGAAATAATAACTCTAAAAATTAGCATATTCGATGAGAACTAAGCAATTTTAAGAGATCAGGCTCAGTTAATGTAATCAAATGACAACTCGCAACCATCTGTACGGAATCATTATGGTTTCTAGTATTTGAGATTATTTTTTTCAATGAATTAATATATGTTAAAATAGCAAAATTGATGAGAAGTTGGCAAATTTTAGAGATCTGGCTCAGTTAATGTTATCAAATGATAAATAGCAACCATCTGTACAAAGTTCGAATTCATTTTGGTTTTTAGTATTTGAGATTATGTTTTTAAATGAATTAACAACTGTAAAAAATAGCAAAATTGATGAGAAGTTGGCAAATTTTAGAGATCCGGCTCATTTTATGTTTTCGAATAATAACTAGAAACCAACTGTACAAAGTTCGAATTCATTTTGGTTTCTAGTATATAAGATAATTTTTTTTAAATGAAATAATTACTCTAAAAATTAGCATATTCGATGAGAACTAAGCAATTTTAAGAGATCAGGCTCAGTTAATGTAATCAAATAATAACAATCAACCATCTGTACAAAGTTCGAAATCGTTATGGTTTCTAGTATTTGAGATTATTTTTTTCAATGAATTAATAATTGTAAAAAATAGCAAAATTGATGAGAAGTTGCCAAATTTTAGAGATCCGGCTCATTTAATGTTTTCGAATAATAACTAGAAACCAACTGTACAAAGTTCGAATTCATTTTGGTTTCTAGTATTTGAGATTATTTTCTTAAATGAATTAATAACTGTAAAAATAGCAAAATTGATGAGAATTTAGCAATTTTAAGAGTTCTGGCTCAGTTAATGTTTTCAAATAATAACAAGAAACCAACTGTACAAAGTTCGAATTCATTTTGGTTTCTAGTATATTAGATAATTTTTTTTAAACGAAATAATAACTCTAAAAATTAGCATATTCGATGAGAACTAAGCAATTTTAAGAGATCAGGCTCAGTTAATGTAATCAAATGACAACTCGCAACCATCTGTACGGAATCATTATGGTTTCTAGTATTTGAGATTATTTTTTTCAATGAATTAATATATGTTAAAATAGCAAAATTGATGAGAAGTTGGCAAATTTTAGAGATCTGGCTCAGTTAATGTTTTCAAAAAATAACTAGAAACCATCTGTACAAAGTTCGAAATCATTTTGGTTTCTAGTTTCTTAAATATATTTTTTAAATTAATTAATAACTGTAAAAAATAGCAAAATTGTTGAGAAATTGGCAAATTTTAGAGATCTGGCTCAGTTAATGTTTTCAAAAAATAAATAGAAACCATCTGTACAAAGTTTGAAATCATTTTGGTTTCTGGTATTTGAGATTATTTTCTTAAATAAATTAATAACTGTGAAAATAGCAAAATTGATGAAAATTTAGCAATTTTAAGAGTTCTGGCTCAGTTAATGTTTTCATATAATAATAAGAAACCAACTGTACAAAGTTTGAATTCGTTTTGGTTTCTAGTATTTTAGATAATTTTTTTTTTAAATGAAATAATAACTCAAAAAATTAGCATATTCGATGAGAACTTAGCAATTTTAAGAGATCTGGCTCAGTTAATGTTTTCAAATGATAAGTAGCAACCATCTGTACAAAGTTCGAAATCATTATGGTTTCTAGTATTTGAGATTATTTTTTTCGATGAATTAATAATTGTAAAAAATAGCAAAATTGATGAGAAAATGGTAAATTTTAGAGATCTGGCTGAGTTAATGTTATCAAATAATAACAATAAACCATGTGTACAAAGTTCGAAATCATTATGGTTTCTAGTATTTGAGATTATTTTTTTCAATGAATTAATATATGTAAAAATAGCAAAATTGATGAGAAGTTGGCAAATTTTAGAGATCTGGCTCAGTTAATGTTATCGAATGATAACTAGCAACCGTCTGTACAAATTTCGAAATCATTATGGTTTCTAGTATTTGAGATTATTTTTTTCAATGAATTAATAACTGTAAAAAATAGCAAAATTGTTGAGAAGTTAGCAATTTTGAGAGATCTGGCTCAGATAATGTTTTTAAATGATAACAAGCAACCATCTGTACAAAGTTCGAAATCATTTTGGTTTCTAGTATTTTAGATATTTTTTTTTTAATAAAATAATAACTCTAAAAATTAGCATATTCGATGAGAACTAAGCAATTTTAAGAGATCAGGCTCAGTTAATGTAATCAAATCATAACTCGCAACCATCTGTACAAAGTTCGAAATCATTATGGTTTCTAGTATTTGAGATTATATTTTTCGATGAATTAATAATTGTAAAAAATAGCAAAATTGATGAGAAGTTGGCAAATTTTAGAGATCTGGCTCAGTTAATGTTGTCAAATAATAACAATTAACCATCTGTACAAAGTTCGAAATCATTATGGTTTCTAGTATTTGAGATTATTTTTTCAATGAATTAATAATTGTAAAAAATAGCAAAATTGATGAGAAGTTGGTAAATTTTAGAGATCTGGCTCAGTTAATGTTATCTGTACAAAGTTCGAAATCATTATGGTTTCTAGTATTTGAGATTATTTTTTCAATGAATTAATATATGTAAAAATAGCAAAATTGATGAAAAATTAGCAATTTTAAGAGTTCTGGCTCAGTTAATGTTTTCATATAATAACTAGAAACCAACTGTACAAAGTTCGAAATCATTATGGTTTCTAGTATTTGAGATTATTTTTTTCGATGAATTAATATTTGTAAAAAATAGCAAAATTGATGAGAAGTTGGCAAATTTTAGAGATCTGGCTCAGTTAATGTTGTCAAATAATAACAATCAACCATCTGTACAAAGATCGAATTCATTTTGGTGTCTAGTTTCTTAAATATTTTTTTTAAATTAATTAATAACTGTAAAAAATAACAAAATTGTTGAGAAGTTAGCAAATTTTAGAGATCTGGCTCAGTTAATGTTATCAAATAATAACAATCAACCATCTGTACAAAGTTCGAAATCATTATGGTTTTTAGTATTTGAGATTATGTTTTTAAATGAATTAACAACTGTAAAAAATAGCAAAATTGATGAGAATTTAGCAATTTTAAGAGTTCTGGCTCAGTTAATGTTTTCATATAATAATAAGAAACCAACTGTACAAAGTTCGAATTCGTTTTGGTTTCTAGTATTTTAGATAATTTTTTTTTTAAATGAAATAATAACTCAAAAAATTAGCATATTCGATGAGAACTTAGCAATTTTAAGAGATCTGGCTCAGTTAATGTTTTCAAATGATAAGTAGCAACCATCTGTACAAAGTTCGAAATCATTATGGTTTCTAGTATTTGAGATTATTTTTTTCGATGAATTAATAATTGTAAAAAATAGCAAAATTGATGAGAAAATGGTAAATTTTAGAGATCTGGCTGAGTTAATGTTATCAAATAATAACAATAAACCATCTGTACAAAGTTCGAAATCATTATGGTTTCTAGTATTTGAGATTATTTTTTTCAATGAATTAATATATGTAAAAATAGCAAAATTGATGAGAAGTTGGCAAATTTTAGAGATCTGGCTCAGTTAATGTTTTCGAATGATAACTAGCAACCATCTGTACAAAGTTCGAAATCATTATGGTTTCTAGTATTTGAGATTATTTTCTTAAATGAATTAATAACTGTAAAAATGCGGAGACCTCTCGCTGCCGAGCATCGTCAACGAAATGCTCGGTAGCGAGACGTGTTGGTCGGAGATGCGCTCCTTCTGCGAAAACGTGATGTCGCAGAAGGAAGCCGCGGAGCGGGAGCGGGAAGAGGATGCCGCTGCAGACCCGCTCCGCCGAAGACGACCGGGGGGGAGGAAGAAGCGCTACGCGCACCTTCTCCCCCGCCTCAATAGGCGTCGCAGGGACTAGGGGGGGTCTCAGTACCCCGAGAACCTCTTCTAGGTGTTGGAGGCCCGCATAGGCGGGCCGACCGTCAGGGCGTCACGGTAGCATGCGCAAGCGATCCTGTGGCGCCCGCCGAAAGACGGAGAGGGTACCGCTGCGTTTTTTTTTTTTTTTTAGTGGGTAAACCCGGCGTACCTGGGCGCACTCGTCCATGCGTGCGCACGCGTCCAGGGCTCCGGGGAGTCCCACACACTCCCCCACCTTCCATCACGTGGGGGAAGCGCGTAACGCGTTTTTCCAGCGAGAAAAAAAAAAAAAGGGTTAGGTTAGGTTAGGTTGGAAGTACATCGAAGTACATTTTTCAAAATTTTTTCTCCATTTCTTGTCGTAAAAATCTGAAAAAAATACCTCATTCAGTTCTCACTATTAAAATTATTATTCCACTTTTAACTTACTTATATCTCCCGTTTTTGTCTGTTTTTAAGCTATTTTTAAGTTTTTCGTTTATATCTTTTTTATTATTGTTTCGATCTTTTTTCCGTGTTCGGCGCGATTGTGGGGCCCTCTGCTCTGCATCCGTTGACATTTCAATCTCCCGGATCGGCCTATCCGTTCGAGAGTTATCGGTCGAAAACCGAAAAATTGTGAGTAATATCTATATAGAACAGGGAGGGTCAAAATTAAGAAAAAAATTTTTATTGTTAATTCTGTAAGCCTAGGCTCTGGGGATCATAAATGATGCCTTAGAGCCACCCTCAGCCACGTACTTCCTGAGGGAAGCTGCCTTTTAGCTGCTTTTGCAATATGGATACGGATATGGAGACAGCGTCGGATGCCTCGGTCCGGTTCGTCGAATCCGACTCAGGCTCCGACACGGCGGGACCTGCTGCCGACCGCCGCGGCAAGCCTAAGAAAAGTGGGCTCAGTCGAGCAAGAATAGAGCTCAAAGCCAAAGAAGATGAGGAGAGAGAGCTCGCTTTCGAGCGGACCCTCAGAAGCAGGGCGTTCAAAAAAACGCCTGTGGTCGTTCCCGAGCTTGAAGAAGCTGCTTCGTTAGCCAAGGTGGATCCGGCCCTCCAGAGCAACGAGGAGCTCCGCGCGGAGGCTGGCCGCAGTGCACGCGAGATTAGAGAGGTCGCGCTGAAGTCCTCCAACCTCAAAGGAGACTTCATCAAGAGGCTGAAGGACGCAGCGGCCTCTCTGGAAGGCGTCGTCGAAGCTCTGGCGTCCCGGACGGAGGCCGACGAAGCCCGTAACCTCCGTGCGGATAACAGTCGTATGCGCAGGGAGATTGACTCCCTCAAGGCGGAGCTAAAGGCCCACCGCCGTGAGTACGCGGAGATGCGTACCACGGTGGCAGCGGCGACCGAGGCGGCCAACACCCCGCGAGGCGCTCCTTCGATGGAGGAGCTCAAGGACTTCATCGTTACGTCGATCGGCGCGGCGATGAAGGACCAATTGGCGGGCCTGGAGGAGCGCCTCCCGGCGAGGATGCAGCGACCTCCCTCCGCGGCAGATAAAACGCAGATGTCGCAGGGTCCACCGCCGTCTATCTCGACGGCCCGCCAGGACGGGGGTGTTGGAGCCCCAGCCAAGCCTAGGAAGGCGGCTGCTCTGGCTGCTCAGACCAAGCCCACCGCTTGCCTACCGAGCGCACCGGCACCGGCGACGTCCCAAACACCACCGAACCAGGAGACGTCCTGGTCCACGGTGGTGAAGAAGGGCAGGAAGGGGAGCAAGACCACCTCTTCCGACGCTAAGACGCTGCCGAAAACGCCCCAGCCAGCCAAATCGAAGCTGGCCACCCCTCGCTCGGCTGCAATCGTTCTCACGTTGCAGCCGGAAGCAGTAGGAAAGGGCGTCAACTACGCGCAGGTCCTGGAGAGAGCGGAGCAAAGTGTCAAGCTCCAGGACCTAGGAATCAGCGGTGGGCTGAAGGTGCGACGCACGGCGACCGGAGCCAGGGCTCTCGAGCTGCCGAAAGCCCAAGCGGAGCAGGCCGATAGGTTGGCGGCGAAGCTCCGCACAGTTCTCGACGGGGTCGCTGACGTAGTGCGCCCGGTCAAGAAGGCCGACCTGAAGGTGACGGGGCTCGACGACTCCGTCACCTTGGAGAAACTGGCCGCGGCGATCGCGCACGCCGGTGACTGCTCCTCCGAGGCGGTGAAGTGCGGAGTGATGCAGCGCGGACCCGGCTATATGGGGATGGTCCGCGTCACCTGCCCCCTCACGGCAGCGAAGAAGCTGGCCGCTGCCGGTCGCCTCCTCGTCGGGTGGAGCTCGGCCAAGGTGGCCGTCGTGGAGCAGCGCCCTATGCGCTGCTACAAGTGTATGGGCCTTGGCCATACACGGGCGCTCTGCCCGTCGAAGGCGGAGAGGGGAGGCCTGTGCTACCGCTGTGGCTCGGACGGCCACAAGTCAGCGGAATGCACGGCCAAGATGCGCTGCGCGGTCTGCGCAGAGGCCGGCAAGCCTTCGGGGCACCTGATGGGGGCCAGGGATTGCAACCCCCCCATCACGAAGGGTAAAGCGGTCCAAGGAACCAGGACCGCCCCGCGCGAGGAAAGCCGCCAGGCTACGGAGGAAGCTCAGAAGAATCAAGTATGCCAGCACACCTGAGCTTCCTACAATCGAACGTGAACCACTCCGCCGGAGCGCAGGACCTTCTGCTGCAGTCCATGGCGGAGTGGCAGGTAGACCTGGCGGTGGCCTGCGAGCCCTACTTCGTCCCTCCCCTACCTCACTGGCTGGGGGACTCGGACGACACCGTGGCGGTTCTCACGAGGAGCGGAACGGGCCCCCCCCTCTCACTCATCGAGAGGGGCTCGGGCTACGTAGTGGTGGGGTGGGGGGAGTACGTCGTCGTCGGTACGTACTTCTCTCCTAATCGCAGCCTGGCTGAGTTCGAGACTTACCTCGGCTTAGTCAGAGCTGCGGTGGCCAGGCAGTCGCCGAAACCGATACTGGTTCTCGGCGACTTAAACGCAAAGTCGCGTGCCTGGGGCAACCCCGCCACGAATCCGCGAGGGAGGGCCGTCCAGGTGTGGGCCCTGCTCTCCGACCTGTCCCTTCTAAACAGGGGGCAGGTTCACACCTGCGTGCGACATCAGGGGGGTTCCGTGGTGGACGTTTCGTTCGCCACCCCTGTCGTTGCACGCAGAGTGGTCGACTGGAGAGTGGAGGAGGAGGTGGAGACTCTATCGGATCACCGGTACATCCGATTCGAGATCTCCACCTCTAGCAGGCCGGCGGAACCCCAGAGGGTGCCGACTACGCTGCCGAGGTGGTCTATCGGCCAGGTCGATCGAGAGCTGGTCAAGGAGGCCGCCATCGTGCAGCGGTGGGGTTCCGCGGGGAGGACGGAGGGCGCCAGCGCAGAGGAGCTGGCGGGCCGCATGCGCAGTTCGCTCAAGGAGGTCTGCGATGCGGCCATGCCTCGGACCCGGCGCAGGGTTCCGCGCCGGCACGTCTATTGGTGGTCGCCCGAAATCGCCGACCTTCGGGCGACGTGCTGCCGGGCGCGGAGGGCCTACGTCCGCTGTCGAAGGCGCAACGGCCTCGACACGGACCTGGAGGGACAGATGCTGGACGCTTATCGCCAGTTGAAAAAAGATCTGCAGCTGGCGATAAGCATGGCCAAGGAGAAGGCCAGGGAGGAGCTTCTGGCGGGTCTCAATCGAGACCCGTGGGGGCGCCCGTACCGCGGCGTACGCGGAAAATTCCGCACCCAAGGCGCCCCCGTCACTGAGACGCTGCCGCCGGAACTCCTCCTGCGCCTGGTCGGGGAACTCTTTCCCCATCCAGGCGTGCATGTCCCTCCGCAGATGGCCCCCCGCTCCGTGATCGAAGACGCAGTGGCTCCACCACTGATCACGGAGTGGGAGATGGAGATGGCCCTCGGCCACTTGAGGGCCAAGAACACGGCGCCGGGTCCGGACGGGGTTCCAGGGCGTGTTCTGTGCGACGCCCTGGAATTCCTGGGTGCAAGGCTTCGGGAGCTGTGCAGCGGGCAGTTTCCGAAGCCTTGGAAGGAAGGAAAGTTGGTCCTGTTGCCGAAGGAAGGTCGGCCGATGGATTCCCCTTCGGCATACAGGCCAATAGTGCTGCTGAACGAGACGGGCAAACTTTTCGAGAAGGTTCTCGCAGCCCGTCTCGTTCAGCACCTCGAGGAGGTCGGTCCGGGTCTCTCAGAGGCTCAGTACGGGTTCAGGGCGGGCCGGTCGACGGTCGACGCCCTGGACGCCCTGAAGACTCGGACGACGGAAGCGGTGGCCCGGGGGCAAGTCGTCCTGGCGGTGTCGCTCGACGTGGCGAACGCCTTCAACAGTCTCCCTTTCGAGACGATACGGGAGGCACTCCGATACCATGGGGTGCCGACCTATCTCAGGAGGCTGCTGGAGGCGTACCTCCAGGACAGCGAGGTCCTCTGGGCGGGGGTCGATGGGAGGCTGGTCCGGCGTCGGGTAGGCTGCGGCGTTCCACAGGGGTCGGTTCTCGGCCCAATCCTGTGGAACGTCGGTTTCGACTGGCTCCTGCGAGCTCCCGTCCTTCCCGGGATGGGGGTGTTGTGCTACGCTGACGACACCCTCGTCACGGCGACTGGGCGGGACTTTCGGGAGGCGGCACGCCTCGCCGAGGTCGGAACGGCTCTCACCGTGGACCGTATGGGAATGCTGGGCTTGAGGGTCTCCATATCCAAAACGGAGGCCCTCCTGTTCCACGGTCCACGGCAAGGACCCCCACGAGGGGCGAGTATCACCGTCCGAGGGACGGTGATCAAGGTGCAGGCCCAGATGAAGTATCTGGGCCTCATCCTGGACGGTCGATGGAGCTTCGGGCAGCATTTTGTCCATCTCGGCCCGAGGCTCATCAACGCCGCCGCCGCTCTCGGCCGCCTCCTTCCGAATGTGGGGGGGCCGGGATCGCTATGCCGGCGTCTATATTCCGGCGTAGTGAGGTCGATGGCGCTGTACGGTGCCCCGATCTGGGTCGACGCCCTCACCGCTGACAACCGGGCCCTGCTGCGTAAGCCGCAGAGGGTCATAGCGGTGAGAGGCATCAGAGGGTACCGTACGGTGTCGTGGGCTGCGGCGACACTTCTCGCGGGTGATCCGCCATGGGAGCTCCAGGCGGAGGTGCTCGCAGAAGTGTACCGGTTCCGGGTCGAGGCGAGGAACCGCGGCGACCGTCCAGGGTCGGCGGAGGTCGGGCGGATCAGGGCTCTAGCCCAGCGAGCCCTGATCGCCCGATGGCAGGAGGATCTGGGGTCACCCACGGCGGGCCTGGCGACAGTGGAGGCGATCCGGCCCCACTTGAGTCGCTGGGTCGAGAGGAAGAAGGGCACACTCACCTTCAGGATGACGCAGGTACTTACCGGGCACGGATGCTTCGGTAAGTACCTGCACGGGATAGCGCGGCGGGAGGTGTCACCCTCCTGCCACGAGTGTGGTGCGCCAGTCGACACGGCGCACCACACCCTGAGTGAGTGTGCTGCGTGGGGGCCCCAGAGGCACACCCTTGCGGCGACTATGGGCGGAGACCTCTCGCTGCCGAGCATCGTCAACGAAATGCTCGGTAGTGAGACGTGTTGGTCGGAGATGCGCTCCTTCTGCGAAAGCGTGATGTCGCAGAAGGAAGCCGCGGAGCGGGAGCCGGAAGAGGATGCCGCTGCAGACCGGGGAGGAGGAAGAAGCGCTACGCGCACCTTCTCCCCCCGCCTCAATAGGCGTCGCAGGGACTAGGGGGGGTCTCAGTACCCCGAGAACCCCCTCTAGGTGTTGGAGGCCCGCATAGGCGGGCCGACCGTCAGGGCGTCACGGTAGCATGCGCAAGCGATCCCGTGGCGCCCGCCGAAAGACGGAGAGGGTACCGCTGGTTTTTTAGTGGGTAAACCCGGCGTACCTGGGCGCACTCGGCGTCCAGGGCTCCGGGGAGTCCCACACACCCCCCCACCTTCCATCACGTGGGGGAAGCGCGTAACGCGTTTTTCCAGCGAGAAAAAAAAAAAAAAAAAAAAAAAACAAACAAAAAAGGTTGGGGTGGGGTACATGTCAGTCGCCTCCTCGTGGCGTACCCTGGGCAACGGGGCCGGCTCGAGTTTACTCGCCGGCCACGGCTAAGACTGACGCGGCGGTTAGGCCACGGGTCGCTCCCGGCCCTTCTCTGATCACCAGAGTGGACTGTGTGCGCGGCCTCGTAGCAAATGAGGGTGTGGTACATTTGTAAATATCTAGTCGTAGTTGTTATACATATTTCATGTTTATTTTGTTATTTGTTAATTAGGTGTATATAAATTTGTAAATTTCTTTTGTTGTTTTGAGGAAGAAAACCTCGATAAAAAATCACCCCGAATCCCAAGTGGCCTCGCAGCGCGATGGGATGCATGGCCGAAGGGTATTTCGGTCCCGACTGCGTTTCCTTTCCTACCCTTCCACATCCTTATTCCTTCCTCCACCTATCCTTCCTTCTTCCTGCCGGCAGCCCCGGCATATTTTTTTAAAATGAATGCAACTAAAGGTAAAACTACCCCAGGAGGGTGCCAATCCCTCTCCGATCCGCTTCACGGATCGGGCTGTCCCACTTCGAATTCTGGGGGGGACAAAGATGCATTTTCGATTTTTCACGACGACCATACCGCGAACATAACGGACACAGGCACGATGACAGGACAAGTTTGACATTTGGACGAAAGGCGGGCGCATTTATGTTAGACGTACCTTTGATGCCCCAGTGCACCGAGTACTAGGAGAGGGTGACATCAAAAAAATTTTTGGAGACAACTAAATTTGAATTTTAAGAGTTTCTTTATTCTAAGTTATTTTTATTATAGTTACTTTGTTGTTTACTTCATAACTCTGTATCGATACTCTAATGAAAAGTTTTTATTGCTATATTACTGTAAATTATTATATTTAATTATTTTTAAGTCTAGTAATGATATGATGAAATACATTTTACCTTTTGTAATTTTAAATATTTATAGCAATTTGCATTATTATATTTTTATTACAAAAAGTGGTGTGACATTCAAAAACTCCCATGTGATATACATTGAAATAAATTATTTTAACGTATCTTTAAAGCCATCCAATTACGTTCTTCTAATAATTTTAAAATCTTTAATATTAGGAACTTTATATGTAAGTATATGTGCATATACGAGAACAATCACGTATACATCATGCATATATGTGTGTAAGCGTAATTTTATAAGCATATATGTGTGTTTTCAATGGTACTTATCTTCCAATGCGTTTACTGTTATAGTACACTATAAATGGGATGCTTAAAAAATATTAAAATTGGATTTTTAAACCCTGGTTCACTTAGTACACACCACTGTTGCAAGTCACACGCAGGAACAGATATTTAATGAGTGGATCCGAACTTTCCAAATGAATTGTAAGAAAACACAATCAAATGTATTAAACAGTTTTTATTTTAAATGTCACAGACACAATTTACACGGGACACACTCTAATTCGCTGACGCCTCCGATCGAATGACGTTTTTATCCGTCAAAAAAAATCATTGACAGCTCGCCGCCGTTTATCGTTCAAATAACTAAACGCTAACAGACGGCCATTCTGCTATTGGAATGTCCCCATTCCCAAATAATGCTCGGCCATTCGAATTAGAGTATGACCACATACGACAAATTTTAGAGTACATGTATATATTATATAATAAGTTTTAAGATAAGGGATTTAATTAAATAAATTTATGTAGAAGTTCTATAGAATGAAAAGTAAAATAAAAATCAAAAGTAAATATTACAGTAAATACCTAGTACACCGCAGTTAAGTTTTTACACATTTATTTAAATGATAATCATAGAATATAGTTAATTTCTAAGTCTATCAAATGGTTACGCTTACACATTTATTCAAATAACAATCATAATAGGTGGGTTGATAATTTCAAGTTTTGATCAAACATTAAGAAACATTTAAGATGATACAATTACTTAATTAACCAATAGTTATTCCGTTACTGTCAGAAACACTAATAACACACTTCACTGGTTAATAACTACACTAGTAAATTAGCTATCACTTCATTCTTATTTGGACGTACATTGTATCAAGCTTATTGGACTTGAACTACCGTTTGCCGCCCTCGGGACACGGCCTGCTCATTAACAACACATAGTCGAAGTAAGCTACCGTTTGTCACCATCGGAACACGGCCTGCTCATACGTCACATAACGAAGCTACCGTTTGTCACCATCGGAACACGGCCTGCTCATACGTCACATAATGAAGCTACCGTTTGCCGCCATCGGGACACGGCCTGCTATTTGATTTTACTCGTCATTTCATAGGATTGTCTCTTTTTAGTCGCTTGCCCTGATCGATTCAGACATCAGACCTAAACTGTAAATGGTAAGGAAAGGATATTATGGGATAGGTTAATCTAATCACTGTTAGTCTCGCCACTACTGTCATTACTCCCGCTTATTGAAGGAGAAACTTGGAAAGTTACCCACGGCTTTAATTGATCAGCAGGATATATATTTTTGTACTTTTTGCCAGTATGACCTTCGATACTAAAAATTTCGTATCTATCATTATCTAAAACAGTTGTTACTCTAAAAGGGCCTTTAAACTTTAGTGCCAATTTCTTACTTTTACCCTTTTCCGGATTGTAGTTAGGGATCATAACTAAGTCACCACATTTAAAGAGTTTTGTAGGTGCCCTAGTTTTATCAAATGTCATTTTCATTTTCTTTTGATTTTCTATTATATTTTCCGCTACCTTTTCTCTGACTTTTTCCCTATTTTCTCCGGTTTCCAATTCATGTACATCCTCTAAAACCCCCTTTAAAATATTTTCAGCAGGATTATTTGTCCGTTTACCAAAAACTACTTCTGCTGGAGATTTCCCGATACCTTTATTTAAAGTATTATTAAAACTCCATTGTAATTTATGAATATTAATGTCCCAATCCCTTTCATGAAGTCCGTGGTTCATAGCGGCCAAGGAGTTTAGAATGGATCGATTATAGCGCTCAACTTGTCCGTTTGCCCGCGGAGTCGCTACAGCGTTAAGGACATGTTTTATACCCCTAGATGTTATAAAATCTTTAAATTCCCGTGAAGTAAAGCTTGTGCCTTGATCAGATATAAGTACATTCGGACAACCAAAATTAGCGAAGATTTCCTCAAGAATCTTTATTGATGTTTTAGATTTTGTGTTCCGGACAGCCCTAATAAATATATATTTGCTAAACCCGTCTACGGCAGCTAAAATGTATGTATTTCCGCGTTTACTTTTTATAAATGGGCCTAGATGGTCTATATGTATATTATGGAAGATACAAGGAGTCTTGGGTATTGGATTTAAGAACCCGGTCTTTTTACCTGTCACCTCTTTATTATAAGCGCAGCTAATACATGCCGACACATACTTTTTAATAAACCTTTTCATTTTGGGAAACCAATAGTCCGAGCCTATCTTCTCCAGAGTTTTATCGAAACCAAAATGCCCTGCCTCATCATGGTTTAACTGACAAATACGCCAACGAGCCCCATTTGGTACTACCCACTTTAAACCACGCCCGACTTTTCGATATATTCTACCGTTACGCAAAACATAATTGTTTCGGATATCTTTAAAATCACACTCTTTAGTGTCAAGAATATCCTTTATATGTTTCAAGTGGGGATCGGTCATTTGTACAGTGTGGAGCTAATCCTCAGTGGATATTTGTGAAACCTCTAACTCTTCGGCATCATCTGCTGGGGTTACTGGATTCCGACTCAATGTGCTGCATGTTATGCCCGGGTTTGTATTCTATCACGAAATCATACTCTTGTAACATTAGCCACCATCTAGCAACTTTAGGCAACAAATCCCGTTTTGTAAGGGTAGTTCGTAGCGCATTGCAGTCAGTGACCACCTTAAACCGAATCCCTATTAAATATACCCGAAACTTCTTAAGTGACATTACAACCGCCATGGTCTCCAGTTCGTGAGAATGCCACATTGCCTCTTCTCGAGTCGTTTGCCGGCTAAAGTACGCTACAGGGCGCAAAGCAGAATTTTGATCCGACCGCTGTAATAGAACGCCGCCGACACCAACTTTACTTGCATCACAATGTACTTCCGTGTCATATTCCGGGTTATATAACGCGAGAACGGGTCTGGATGTCAATTTAGATTTGATTTCCATAAAAGCTGCTTCCTGCTCGGAGCCCCATTGCCATAGTGTATCAGCCTTTGTTAATTTCGTGAGTGGTCTTGCTAGGGTTGCAAAGTTATAAACAAATCGGCGAAAGAAACTGGCAAGGCCAACAAATTGTCGTACTTGATGCACACTTGTTGGGATCGGAAATTCTGCTACAGCTTCGACCTTTTTACCACCTGGTCTAAGACCTGATACAGAGATTTCGTAGCCTAGGTAATCTATTTCCGACTGGAAGAAGGAGCACTTTTTTAGATTCAATGTAAGATTAGCTTGCGATAATAATTTTAGAATTTCCTCTAATTTTCCAAAAGCTTCTGAAAAGGTGCTACCGGTAGTCAATAGATCATCTAAGTATGGAATAGCTAAGTCGAACCGCTTATTACCTAGGGCTTTATTAATCATGTTTTGGAATACAGCTGGGGCATTAACCAGACCAAAGGGCATTCTTGTGTACTCGTAATGCCCATCCGGAGTTACGAAAGCAGTGAGATGTCGTGATGATTCAGCAACAGGGATTTGGTAATAACCTGAAGCTAAATCTAAACTAGTAAGCAGGGATTTGCCACTTAACCTATCGAGCTGATCATCGATGACTGGCATGGGATAACTATCCTTGACGGTCTTTTTATTGAGAGCTCTGTAGTCAAGACACAGCCTATACTCGCCGTTTTTCTTACGAACCAATACAATTGGGCTTGCATAGGGTGAGTTGGATTCCCTTACAATCCCATTTGCCATTAAATCTCCAATCATTGATCTGACAACGGCTCTCTCACTGAAAGGAAGTCTATACGGCTTGTATGTTACCGGAACGTCGTCATTTAAGCGTATCGTCATGTCTGTGATATTAGTCAATCCGAGTTCTCTCATATTAAACGCAAAGCAATTCCTATACCTGTTCAAAAGCTCTACTAGTTTATCCCTCTGCGCTGCATCTACATTTGGTCCTATATTTATCATTTCTAGAGTAATAGGCGCCTTGCTCTCCATGGGCTCATTTTGTAAAGGAACATTTAGATCTTCATTTAAAATTCTATTTACCTCAGCTACTACTTTTGATTTAAAATCTTCATTATTTGGTAGTAAAATGGCTCGGGATAAGAGGTTACCGCCCTTTACTGTAATGGGCGTAGTCGAAAAATTTAGGGCGAATACGCTTGCTCTCCCTTCATGAAACTGATATATACCCTGAAGTAAGCAGTATTCTGCACCTGAAATAAAAACTAGTTTTTAACGGATTTAATCGCGTATATTAATTATTTTAACATCCCGACGTTTCGAGCACTTTGCAGTGTTCGTGGTCACGGGCAGACTAAGGTGACATTTGTCTGTTTGAATTAAAAAGAAATATTATTTACAACTACCGCCAACGATTTCTTAATTGGTATCTTGAATAGCGTTCCGGTTGCACGCAGAAGGCACTAACTGTATCTTTAGGTCTTGCAGTCTGTTGGATTTGGGATTTTAAATTTTTAATAAGTGGATCCCAAGTGTTAGAAAGTCTCCAACCATCTTCTCTATTGAAGTTCGGATGTTTTTGAATTTCAATAGCCTCGCGTATCATTCTAGGAATGAATCTGTGTTCTCTAGCGAGGATCTGTGGTTTATCAAATCGAATAAAATGGTTAGGTTTATCCAGAGCATGTTCACAGACTGCAGACTTTGAAGAACGCCTATTTTTGACATCTCCTATATGTTCCTTGACCCTAGTACCGATACTTCTCTTTGTTTGGCCTATGTAAGATAAACCACACTCACATTCGAGTTTATATACTCCCGCAGTTTGTAAAGGGATATTACTCTTGATAGGTCTCAAGAACTGGCTCACTTTCTTATGAGGCTTGTAAATGGTTTTAATCGAAGCTCGCTTCAAGATATTGCCAATCCTGTCTGTAACTCCCTTCACATATGGTAGAAATGCAGGTTGTCGCTCAACTGTGGGTGGCTTGATACGGCTTCTGCGATGCTGGCGAGGCACGGGCAGCTTGTTCTGGTGGAGTGCAAGCTTGACCTGAAGTAGCTCGTCCTCTAGGTGTTCAGCATCGCAGAGATGGTGGGCTCTCTGAAACAAAGATTTGCCAACGGTAGCTAACTGACTAGGGTGGTGGTGCGAGTCACCATTGAGGTATTTATTAGTGTGTGTGGGTTTCCTATAAACTGTGTGACTTAATGTATTGTCAGGATTCCTGATAATAAGGATGTGAAGGAAAGCTAAAGAATTATTTGCCTCTAATTCCATAGTAAATTGAATGTTTTTATTTATTGAATTGAGATGTACTAAAAATGCAGATGTCAGATCACTAGGTAGTATTGTGAAAGTGTCATCTACGTACCGTTTATAAAACCTAGGTGTTATTGATCCGGAGCGAAGAGCCCTCTCCTCTAGGTCTTCCATGAATAAATCAGCGACCACGGGGGATACTGGGGAACCCATGGCTACTCCGTCAACTTGTACATAGAATTCATCATTCCACAATAAATAACCAGATGTGAGGCAGTGATGTAACAGCTCTGCATATTCAATAGGCATGTTGTGTGTCTGTAGCTTCCTCTTGACAATTTCGATGCAGTCTTGTATGGGTAAGGATGTAAACAATGACTGGACATCAAAACTAACCATTGTCTCGTTGTTGGTTAATTTAAGGTCTTTGATTTCACCAACAAACTGGTAAGAATCCTTGACATACGCCGTAGTGTGTCCTCGGAGGGGTGATAATATCCTTGCTATGTGTTGAGCCAATCTATATGTTGGTGTATCGATTTGGCTTACAATAGGACGCAGCGGAGCACCAGTTTTATGGATCTTAGGTAACCCATACAGTTTAGGTGGCTTTGCACATGTAGGCACGAGTGATTTTTTGTCCAGATTTAATTTTTCTTGATGTTTGGATATTAACGCGGATGTATTTTTAAGAATATTATTGGTAGGGTCTTTAGTTACTTTTTTATAAGTTTTTACATCCGATAAAATCGCGGAAATTTTCTGGTTATAATCACACGTATCCATCACAACGGTCGCGTTTCCCTTATCTGCTCGGAGGACTGTAATGTCTTTATTATTGCGTAAAACGAGCTGCCTTTCAACGAACAGATGTTAAAGATGATGGGCGGGCACGATCAACTTCTGCCTCCAAGCCATCTGGTGATTTACCTCGCAACACATATAAAAGTATACGATGTTACAATTGTAATGAGTTTGATCACACTGTTAAGGATCAGCGCGGGACGGGGGAGATGAGCGCCCCACCGCGGTCGACAGACGAGCTAGCTCATTAGCATTACCGGAGTCACCGTGTGTAGTATACATATGTACATCATTTTTGTAAACTCACAGTTGTGCCAATAAACAGTTATACAGTCCATTGTTGTTCATCATTTGGCCCAAGCAGAAACATATTTTTGGTCCAAAACGAGCCGGATGGGATCTGGAACGAGCCAACTTTGAGTTCTGGACACTGGGTGCGTTCTGGATGGAAGCAAGCATTGACCAGTACGGCGAGCAGCCCAGCAGGAGCGAGAATCTGTGAGGACGTTCCAACTTTTGTATTCCTTTAATCCCTAACATTCCTAGATTTTATCCATTATCCAAGTTTGCATTATAAATCAAACATTAGTAATTTCAATAGTTAAAATTAAGTCATTTCATTTATTAATATTCAGTCAGAAACTCGCATAGATCGATTTAAATTAACTAAATATAATTTACTACTTATAAAAAATATTTTATACACAACGTAATATTATTTACTTATTTAATCTTCCCATATTGATGCGTATTAAGTGCAGTTGAGACGATCCAAGCGATAAGGATCTTTTGTTCTATCGCCACCGAGCGGCGTTGTTTTTCTATATGAAGGTCATTAGAGTAATATTGTAAACAACTAGTGTTTATTGTCATACATTTAAAGTCCATTTTAGATAGTCATTTTCTCTTCATAACTTACATTACTTATTTATTCTTTGTAGAAGTACAAGATCGTAATTGTTGTAACTGATTAATTCAAAACTTATAGTTAAAATAAATTTAACAACCGCCTGCCATAATAGCCTTCATAATGTCCGAAAATATTAAAGATCTTATAAAGAAACGCGGCTCAGTTAAAGGCCGGCTAACAATGTTTATTAATTACGTAAATTCTTTGCCAGAATTATTATCAGCCGTGCAAGTTACTGAGCTAGAACTTAGAATAAAAAAAACGGAACAGCTTTTAAATCAATTTGATTTAATCCAGAGTAATATTGAATATTTAATTGACACCGATGATGATGTTCAACAGTTCAGTGAGAGGCAGGAAATTGAAGATCAGTTTTACATGATATTAGCCAAAGCAAAGCAAATACGTAATCGCAGCGCACGTAATCTAAATGCCGGGGATGATGATAACGATGATATTCGTTCGTGTATTTCAGGCAGTTCGTGATCTTCAGAAATGGTGAAACTGACGAAGACAAATAATGTTAAATTGCCAACGATCCAGCTTCCTAAATTCGGCGGTCGGTACGAGGACTGGCTTGAGTTTCGGGATACATTCGTTTCCCTAATACACGAGAACCAAGGAACAGTTGACATACAAAAGTTTCACTATTTGAGGGCTTCCCTGGAGGGAGGCGCTGCGCAGGTAATAAGATCGATTGGGTTTTCATCCTGTAATTACAAAATAGCGTGGGATTTGTTGTGCGATCGTTATAATAATGAAAGGTTACTAATTCAGAACCACGTACAATCTATGTTTGTTATTGAACCCTTGAAGCGTGAATCAGCGTTAGGTATACGCTCAATTATTGATATATTTTCAAAAAATCTAAGATCCTTACATACATTAGGTGAAAGTACAATGCATTGGGATACATTAATTATTTATTTAATGAATTCCAAATTAGATCCTAAAACGTCTCGAGATTGGGAAGAGCGTAAATCTACTTTAAATAAAATAACATTAAATGATTTTATGAGTTTTTTAAAAAATAAAGCTGACCTTCTTGAAACAATACATATAAACAACAACATAAACAAATACAAAAATAGGAATGATCAAATTAAGGGATTATTAAACACAAATATATACATACCAAAATGTCCTCTATGTAAAAACACACATAAGATATACAACTGTGAGACTTTTTTAAATCAATCTATCAGTGATAGGATCGAATCTGCCCGTAAGCTTAAGTTATGTAATAATTGTTTACGGCCAGGTCATCGTGTTCATAAATGCAAATCGGGCTCTTGTACTAAATGCTCACTAAAACACAATACACTATTACACAAAGAAATAGGTTCCTCACAACATGTTGAGCCGCCAGTCGACAAAGCCACCGCGCTCTCAGTCCAAATGACAGAGCCAGTATTGCTTTCGACTGCAGTGGTTTACATTCTAGGTAGCGATAATCAACGTCACGAAGCAAGAGCTGTTCTCGACTCAGGGAGCCAAGCATCCTTCATGACTCAAAGATTACTACATAAGTTGAACCTACATTGTCAAAAAACACAAATATCAGTAACAGGAATAAATAGTACCATTACGCAAGTAAATAAGCGATGCGACACAATCATATTTTCAAAGGTTTCGTCATTTCAAAGTAACATATCATTATTTGTTTTACCAAATATTACCAATTTATGTAACAACAGAGTAATCATTAAGGATTTACGCATTTCATCACAATACACATTGGCTGATCCACATTATTATAATCCTATTGACATAGATCTATTATTGGGAGCAGACATATTCTGGAATTTAATATTGTCAAATCAAATTCGTTTAGGTAAGAACTGTCCCGTATTGCAAGAAACCCAATTAGGTTACATCATTTCTGGTCCCACTAGTGGACTTAAACATAATATTTACAAAGAAAATACTGGTCTAATTACATGTAACTTTATAAAAAATGATTGTACAGATATTCAAGAACAATTAGCAAAATTTTGGTCACTTGAGGAAACACCCTATGCTTTTAAGCCTGCATATTCAATGGAAGAGAAGTTATGTGAAAAACATTTCGTAGACAACTTCACAAGAATGCCTGATGGTAGATTTTCGGTAGCTACTCCACTTAAAAAACCAGAAACTCTATTAGGAGATTCATATACTCGAGCCTTACATTGTTTTTTATCATTAGAACGTAGATTACAGAAACAACCAAAATTAAAAGAATTATATATAGATTTCATGACTGAGTACGAGCAATTAGGTCATATGTCAGTTGTTCCAAATTACCCTGTTTTAGATACAAATAATTTATATTTTCTACCACACCACGGAGTGTTACGCGAAAACAGCGCGACAACAAAATTGAGAGCTGTATTCAATGCAAGTGCGCCATCAACAACAGGTGTATCGTTGAATGATCTTCAGATGGTTGGTCCCACTATACAAAACGATTTATTCTCTATTCTTATTAGGTTTCGGCATTACTCTTACGTCATGACTGCGGACATTGAAAAAATGTACCGTCAAGTACTAATTCATCAAAATCAGAGACATTTACAAAATATAATTTGGAGAGATGACCCTAGTAAAGAACTTAGCATATTTCAACTCAATACCGTTACTTATGGGACTGCATCTGCGCCATTTCTTGCCGTTAGATGCTTAAAACAACTTGCACTTGAATGTGAGGATAATCTTATTTCCGAGATAATTAATAATGACTTTTATGTAGATGACCTAGTTACAGGTACCCAGTCAATAGATAATTTAATTAAGATCAGGGATAGCATATGTGAAGTTTTATCAAAAGGTTGTTTCAATTTACGCAAAATTAAATCAAATATACCAGATCTACGCGATATAAGCTCAAATTCAAATACGCATGTTAATTTAGGCCGACAAAATTCTAATAATACGCTAGGGCTAGGTTGGATATCATCCTCAGATAAATTGTGTTTTTCTCATAATATTTTATCAGGAAGTCAGGTCACGAAGCGATCAGTTTTGTCCACAATTGGACAAATATTTGATCCTCTCGGACTTCTTACAGTTTTTGTCATCAAGGCTAAAATACTTCTCCAAAATCTTTGGCTTTTGAAGATATCTTGGGATGAGCCTTTGCCGTTAGATGTTGCACAAAAATGGAATAAATTTAAATCAGATCTCCATTTCTTAAACGACTTACATTTACCTCGTTGCGTTGTTTGTCCTGATTTGGCGCTTATTGAATTACATACATTTTGTGATGCATCGCAGGAAGCTTACGGAGCATGTACATTCGTAAGAAGTATTTCAGTCGATGGC
The DNA here is from genome assembly GCF_905147765.1 of Vanessa atalanta. NCBI lineage: Eukaryota > Metazoa > Arthropoda > Insecta > Lepidoptera > Nymphalidae > Vanessa > Vanessa atalanta. The sequence goes on from NC_061901.1 coordinate 2,970,150, forward strand.
AAGATCATGACACGGTTACTATGCGCAAAAAGTAAAGTCGCACCGTTAAAACCAACTACAATTCCTCGCCTGGAATTATGTGGCGCGATTGTAGCAGCACGTTTAACACAAAAAGTATTAGAAGCATTTAGGTTACCTGTGCAAAGATGCATTCTTTGGAGTGATTCATCTGTCGTTCTAGGTTGGCTGAAAACACCTCCATCTAAATTAAAGTTATTTGTTAAGAATCGTGTTGCTGAAATACAAGAACTTACTTACACTTTTGAATGGCGTTATGTTCCAACTTATGACAACCCTGCTGACCTGCTAACAAGGGGTATAAACTTGGCATCAATAAATACCTTGGATTTGTGGTGGTCAGGTCCAACATTTTTGCACGAGTTGGAATGTAAATGGCCTAAAAATAACATAAATTACAAAGATGACTTACCTGAAATTGTAGCTCATGTTGCATCAACAATTGCAATCAAGAATAATCAGCTTATTGATTTTCACAGATTTTCAACATTAACTAAAATTAAACGTACAATGGCTTTTGCATTAAGATTTGTTTACAATTGTAAAATTTATGATTGCAACCAGAAATTATCTGGACCATTGAATACACAAGAATTAGATAACGCATTTAATTTACTATTAAAACAATCACAAATTGAATCGTTTCCCGAATACAAACTTTTGTACAATAAACAAGCTTTACCTAATAAAAATAATCTTATTTCCCTGTCACCGTTTCTTGATGAAACAGGTCTACTAAGGGTAGGTGGCAGATTAAAAAATTCAAAATTTGACTATAATAAAAGACATCCAGTATTAATTTCATGCAAACATCCTTTGACAAAACTAATTTTTACTTTTGAACATTTAAGATTGTTTCACGCAGCACCACAACTTCTTTTATCATCTTTAAGGCAACAATTTTGGCCTATAGGTGGTCGCAATATGGCTAAACAGATCGCACACAAATGCTACAAGTGTTTCAGAATGAAAGCTCAAACGATTTACCTTTCATGGGTCAGTTGCCGGAGCAGCGACTCGACCCAGGTTACCCGTTTCAAACAACAGGCGTAGATTACTGCGGTCCTTTACAAGCTGCCGATAGGAAAGGACGTGGATCTAAAACTATCAAGGTGTATATTGCTGTCTTTGTCTGTTTCACTACAAAGGCATTACATTTAGAATTGGTTACCGATTTAACAAAGGAAACGTATATTGCTGCGTTACGTAGGTTCATTGCTCGGCGATCCAAGCCCTCCATTATATTTTCTGATAATGGTACACAATTTGTTGGGGCTAAAAATGAAATTCAGAATTTCTTAAAACAAGAATCTCTAAATTTAGCTCAGTATATGGCAAACGAAGGCATAGACTTTAAGTTCATACCCGCCTATACTCCTCATTTTGGAGGCATATGGGAGGCGGGCGTTAAATCTGTTAAATACCATCTATTGAGAGTATTAGGAAACGCTCGTTTAACATTTGAAGAATTATATACAGTTTTAGTTCAAATAGAATCAATATTGAATTCTCGTCCTCTATCACCAATTTCCTCAGATCCTAACGACCTTACTCCTCTCACTCCTGGTCATTTTCTAGTTGGACGTCCTTTAACAGCGCTGCCTACATCTAGCCTAATCAACGTAAATCCCAATAGACTACAACGTTGGGAACTAGTAGAACAGCTACGTCAGAATTTTTGGATACGCTGGCAGAAGGAGTACGTGTCTGAACTTCAACAAAGGACCAAGTGGAAGACTTCTAAGGGCGATCTGAAGGAAGGGACAATGGTCGTGATCAAGGATGATGCACTGCCTCCGTTGAAGTGGAGCCTTGGACGAGTTCGTCGAGTGTTCCCAGGTCCTGACGGAGTTAATCGTGTTGCAGACATAGAAACCACTAAAGGCCTGACAAGACGAGCATTCAATAAAATTTGTCCACTACCAATCAATGAGGCTGTTGAAACCCAAGATTTCAACGTCGGGGGGCATGTTAAGGATCAGCGCGGGACGGGGGAGATGAGCGCCCCACCGCGGTCGACAGACGAGCTAGCTCATTAGCATTACCGGAGTCACCGTGTGTAGTATACATATGTACATCATTTTTGTAAACTCACAGTTGTGCCAATAAACAGTTATACAGTCCATTGTTGTTCATCATTTGGCCCAAGCAGAAACACACACTGTACATTCATGTTCAAAACCAATTAGGACATTACAGTCCTCCGAGCAGATAAGGGAAACGCGACCGTTGTGATGGATACGTGTGATTATAACCAGAAAATTTCCGCGATTTTATCGGATGTAAAAACTTATAAAAAAGTAACTAAAGACCCTACCAATAATATTCTTAAAAATACATCCGCGTTAATATCCAAACATCAAGAAAAATTAAATCTGGACAAAAAATCACTCGTGCCTACATGTGCAAAGCCACCTAAACTGTATGGGTTACCTAAGATCCATAAAACTGGTGCTCCGCTGCGTCCTATTGTAAGCCAAATCGATACACCAACATATAGATTGGCTCAACACATAGCAAGGATATTATCACCCCTCCGAGGACACACTACGGCGTATGTCAAGGATTCTTACCAGTTTGTTGGTGAAATCAAAGACCTTAAATTAACCAACAACGAGACAATGGTTAGTTTTGATGTCCAGTCATTGTTTACATCCTTACCCATACAAGACTGCATCGAAATTGTCAAAAGGAAGCTACAGACACACAACATGCCTATTGAATATGCAGAGCTGTTACATCACTGCCTCACATCTGGTTATTTATTGTGGAATGATGAATTCTATGTACAAGTTGACGGAGTAGCCATGGGTTCCCCAGTATCCCCCGTGGTCGCTGATTTATTCATGGAAGACCTAGAGGAGAGGGCTCTTCGCTCCGGACCAATAACACCTAGGTTTTATAAACGGTACGTAGATGACACTTTCACAATACTACCTAGTGATCTGACATCTGCATTTTTAGTACATCTCAATTCAATAAATAAAAACATTCAATTTACTATGGAATTAGAGGCAAATAATTCTTTAGCTTTCCTTGACATCCTTATTATCAGGAATCCTGACAATACATTAAGTCACACAGTTTATAGGAAACCCACACACACTAATAAATACCTCAATGGTGACTCGCACCACCACCCTAGTCAGTTAGCTACCGTTGGCAAATCTTTGTTTCAGAGAGCCCACCATCTCTGCGATGCTGAACACCTAGAGGACGAGCTACTTCAGGTCAAGCTTGCACTCCACCAGAACAAGCTGCCCGTGCCTCGCCAGCATCGCAGAAGCCGTATCAAGCCACCCACAGTTGAGCGACAACCTGCATTTCTACCATATGTGAAGGGAGTTACAGACAGGATTGGCAATATCTTGAAGCGAGCTTCGATTAAAACCATTTACAAGCCTCATAAGAAAGTGAGCCAGTTCTTGAGACCTATCAAGAGTAATATCCCTTTACAAACTGCGGGAGTATATAAACTCGAATGTGAGTGTGGTTTATCTTACATAGGCCAAACAAAGAGAAGTATCGGTACTAGGGTCAAGGAACATATAGGAGATGTCAAAAATAGGCGTTCTTCAAAGTCTGCAGTCTGTGAACATGCTCTGGATAAACCTAACCATTTTATTCGATTTGATAAACCACAGATCCTCGCTAGAGAACACAGATTCATTCCTAGAATGATACGCGAGGCTATTGAAATTCAAAAACATCCGAACTTCAATAGAGAAGATGGTTGGAGACTTTCTAACACTTGGGATCCACTTATTAAAATTTAAAATCCCAAATCCAACAGACTGCAAGACCTAAAGATACAGTTAGTGCCTTCTGCGTGCAACCGGAACGCTATTCAAGATACCAATTAAGAAATCGTTGGCGGTAGTTGTAAATAATATTTCTTTTTAATTCAAACAGACAAATGTCACCTTAGTCTGCCCGTGACCACGAACACTGCAAAGTGCTCGAAACGTCGGGATGTTAAAATAATTAATATACGCGATTAAATCCGTTAAAAACTAGTTTTTATTTCAATGTGTAATAATCGCGAAAATCTAAGACAACATTATTCTGCACCTGGTTTCATGCAAATATTCCCGGGAATGAAAAGGGGACCGATAAATTCCGAGTTGTCTATATACACCGAGATCGCTCTCAGACCATTAAACGTAACGTCTGTAGTTACTTTTACTCCTAATCTGCTTACATTTGTGTCGTCACAATACAGTGTCTTGCGTACTAGTCTTGTAGACGGTCACATATGGCAATTCGGTTAAGGATTGACCTATTAGAACATTTGTATTCATGAATTCATCGTCTATTACGTATGCCTTCACGTCAGCCTTCACAGCATCCACTTCTATTGTTACCGTGACCCCACCGGATGGTACTACGCTGCCTAAGCCGAAACCTTTTATAACCGGAAGCTGTATCATATCTAACTCTAAATTCAACTGTTTTGCTACTGTACGTTTTAAAAGTGTGCATTGGCTACCAAAGTCTATATATGCTGTATGTGTAACACCGTTTAATTTAATAGTTTTAAAATACTTGCCGTTCCCTTTCTCATCCTTAGTAATATTGAGTACATTTTTGGTGTCCGCGCTTTGTGACACATATGTAGTCGTCGGCATTTCTTGAGGACGAAGCCTTGGTTTTGTGCAATCGGAAGTATTATGTCCTAGGCGTGAGCACTTGTCACATTTCCTAATTGGTTTTGAACATGAATGTACAGTGTGATCAAACTCATTACAATTGTAACATCGTATACTTTTATATGTGTTGCGAGGTAAATCACCAGATGGCTTGGAGGCAGAAGTTGATCGTGCCCGCCCATCATCTTTAACATCTGTTCGTTGAAAGGCAGCTCGTTTAACGAGACTGGCGGTAATTTTCTTAGAAATTCGGCGTAAATAGATTAATAGTTGCGATGGCCTCTTGAAATTTGATCCCTGTGCATTCAACCTTATATTGTTGTCGAAGATCCCATTAACTATGCAATTAACTGCGTTTCTACCTCTGATACTACACATCTTTACTAATCGAGCTTTGTCGTGGAAGTATTCTTCAAGAGATTCGTCCCTTTTACTCTTTCGTTCTAACATCTCATAGAGTCTATCAGCATAGTTTCTGTCGTCTGGAAAAGTTCTTAATATCTTTCGCTGCCACTGTTTCCAACTCATATTGACAGTGGTCTGACCCTGATACCACTTCTTTGCATATCCAGCCAGTTTGGGTATTGCATGATAGATCTTCTGCTTGTCACTCCATCCGTAAATGATTGCGGTGTCATTAACCTTTTTAATCCAATCGGTAGCAGTTTGTGTATTGGCATCAGGATTAAATTCTGGTATTACATTTTGTGCCCCGTCAAAAGGAGTCGCTTTAGCTTTTCCATCAAGAAATTTTACGATTTTTTTTAAAAAACAATAACTGTGATTACTATCAATACTTTCAGATCTAGATCGATCTCGTTTTCTACCTAATTTAGTATTCGTTCTGCGACTCCTTTCATTACTTTTCGATTTACGCTTCTTGTCACGTGACTTTCTTGGATAATCTGTTTCACGATCATTGCGAGACGAGTCAGAAATAGATGAGTCATTGGAACTGCTACTCGAAGTCGAGCTACTTGATATTGTTGATGGTCTTTTATAACGGTGTATGCGTCGTGACATTATGCGGTGACCCTTTGAACAGCCACGCGCTTCACTTTCCGACGTATCCGATGTCTCGAGACTACTACAACCCTGGTAAGGGTATCGTAACTTGCGATACCACCTACGATAACTTGTAGTTGGTTGTGCTCTTACATTACTTCTGAAACGCCAGCTTGGTCTAGGAATTATATTTTCTTCAATGGGAGTACTGTGTATGAACTTTACAGTAGTTTTATGGATAAGTTTATACTAACATTATAATTAATTTTAAATTGTAGTAGGCGTTTAATTATGACAACAATAGATATTTTGATGATGAAATATTCTCAGGTAGGGAACCACTTAATTATAGCCTCTTTATTTGTACCAGGCCAGAGAATGCATTGAAGGAGATATTACCTTTTAACCTACCCATCCCCACAACTTTGCTTTTATTTCCATTGATATATATTATTGGTCGAGGTGGATAGTTAGGTACATTATTACAACAAAGATCGCGGCCGCCACAGTGCTGACCGCTGAACATAAATATCTCCAGATAGATAAGTACATAAAATAAGAAAACATACCTTACCACTTCTGATGTTGCAAGTCACACGCAGGAACAGATATTTAATGAGTGGATCCGACCTGCCAAATGAATTGTAAGAAAACACAATCAAATGTATTAAACAGTTTTTATTTTAAATGTCACAGACACAATTTACACGGGACACACTCTAATTCGCTGACGCCTCCGATCGAATGACGTTTTTATCCGTCAAAAAAAACCATTGACAGCTCGCCGCCGGTTATCGTTCAAATAACTAAACGCTAACACCACGAAGAATTTTTAGTTGCCTTAGAACGACACAACGCCGACATTTTGGCTCTTAACGAGACATGGCTTCGGGGTGGAGAGGAAGGGCGCGCACCGAAGGTCGCGGGTTACCGTCTGTGTCATACACCCGGACCGGAAACAATACATTCGCGTGGCGGCGGTGTAGGATTTTATATCAGACGAGGGCTGTCTACACAGATTCTCAAACATCCAATTGAATCTAGGGTTGAACAGATGTGGCTTAGGACTCGGCATAGTAATAAAACTATTATAATTGGTACAGCTTATAGACCACCATGGTTAAACGTGCAAGAATTCCTAGATGCTTTAATCGAATCGATTGCGTCTTTACCCCTTTATGATTATATTATTTTATTGGGTGATTTCAACATTAATCTCCTGAATAAACAAGACAATCACTCAATCCTTTTTAACATCTTCTTGGATTATTTTAGCTTAATACAACACATTTCCGAGCCGACACATTTTACTAGCCATAGCGAAACGTTGATTGACCTTGTCTGTTCAAATATAAACCATATTAAGGTTAATGTCGATTATGTAAATAGTCTGAGTAGTCATTCTTTCCTTTCATTTGAGCTTAATATTGTAAAAGAAAAAAATCGCCCAAGGAAAAAGCTATTAAGACCTATTAGTGATATAAACATAGATCAGCTTAAGGTCCTGTTGGAATGCATTGACTGGCATACATATTCTAATCCCGATTATTGTATAGATTTACTCGTTTCACATTTTACAACTAACATAATGCATATTTTTGACACCTTAGCTCCCCTTAAAACCATATATATAAGACATAATCATTACCCTTGGATTACTTTTGCTATTAAACGTATGATGAAATGTCGCGATGAAGCTCATTGCAAATTTCGTATAGATGAGAGCGAGGCCAATAGAGAAAATTATAAAAAAATGAAAAAATTTGTAGATGATGCAATTGCAAATGAAAGAAATGCTTACTTTAACTCATACATTAATTGTAATTTAAAAAACTCTAAAGTCATGTGGAAACATTTTAAAAACCACCTTGAGGTAAAACCTAAGTCGGATCTAATCTTACCTAGTCATTTTAACGATCCTCAGGTTATAAACAATCATTTTCTAAATATTCCTGGTAATGATTATGTCTCCCCGCAAATTATTCAAAAGTATTCTTCATCAAAATTCTGTACAGAAACCTTCCACCTAAAAACCGTTAATGAAGATACTGTGTCAAAAATTATCCATAAGCTCAAATCGAATGCCACCGGTAAGGACGGAATCTCTTTGGATATGATTTTGATGACACTTTCTTCCTCCCTCCCTGCTATAACAAAAATTATCAATAAATCTATTCAGTCTAGCAACTTTCCTGACCTATGGAGGGAGGCTCTAATTAAACCTATACCAAAATTGAATAATCCAGTTTCATTGTCTGATTTGCGTCCTATCAGCATACTCCCATGTTTATCTAAAGTACTGGAAAAAGTAGTCTACATCCAACTATCTGAATTTCTAGAAAAAAATAATATCCTACCTGATGCTCAATCTGGCTTTAGAAAGCATCGTAGTACTACTACCGCACTCACCACGGTTGTAGATGACATACTTAGTGCCCAGGACTCTGGTAAAGTTACCCTGCTGGTTTTGTTAAATTACTCTCGAGCGTTTGAAACTATAAATATCTAATGTTGTCTTAGATTTTCGCGATTATTACACATTGAAATAAAACTAGTTTTTAACGGATTTAATCGCGTATATTAATTATTTTATTTTAACATCCCGACGTTTCGAGCACTTTGCAGTGTTCGTGGTCACGGGCAGACTAAGGTGACATTTGTCTGTTCGAATTAAAAAGAAATATTATTTACAAGTACCGCCAACGATTTCTTAATTGGTATCTTGAGTAGCGTTCCGGTTGCACGCAGAAGGCACTAACTGTATCTTTAGGTCTTGCAGTCTGTTGGATTTGGGATTTTAAATTTTTAATAAGTGGATCCCAAGTGTTAGAAAGTCTCCAACCATCTTCTCTATTGAAGTTCGGATGTTTTTGAATTTCAATAGCCTCGCGTATCATTCTAGGAATGAATCTGTGTTCTCTAGCGAGGATCTGTGGTTTATCAAATCGAATAAAATGGTTAGGTTTATCCAGAGCATGTTCACAGACTGCAGACTTTGAAGAACGCCTATTTTTGACATCTCCTATATGTTCCTTGACCCTAGTACCGATGCTTCTCTTTGTTTGACCTATGTAAGATAAACTACACTCACATTCGAGTTTATATACTCCCGCAGTTTGTAAAGGGATATTACTCTTGATAGGTCTCAAGAACTGGCTCACTTTCTTATGAGGCTTGTAAATGGTTTTAATCGAAGCTCGCTTCAAGATATTGCCAATCCTGTCTGTAACTCCCTTCACATATGGTAGAAATGCAGGTTGTCGCTCAACTGTTGGTGGCTTGATACGGCTTCTGCGATGCTGGCGAGGCACGGGCAGCTTGTTCTGGTGGAGTGCAAGCTTGACCTGAAGTAGCTCATCCTCTAGCTGTTCAGCATCGCAGAGATGGTGGGCTCTCTGAAACAAAGATTTGCCAACGGTAGCTAACTGACTAGGGTGGTGGTGCGAGTCACCATTGAGGTATTTATTGGTGTGTGTGGGTTTCCTATAAACTGTGTGACTTAATGTATTCCTGATAATAAGGATGTCAAGAAAAGCTAAAGAATTATTTGCCTCTAATTCCATAGTAAATTGAATGTTTTTATTTATGGAATTGAGATGTACTAAAAATGCAGATATCAGATCACTAGGTAGTATTGTGAAAGTGTCATCTACGTACCGTTTATAAAACCTAGGTGTTATTGGTCCGGAGCGAAGAGCCCTCTCCTCTAGGTCTTTCAATAATAAATCAGCGACCACGGGGGATACTGGGGAACCCATGGCTACTCCGTCAACTTGTACATAGAATTCATCATTCCACAATAAATAACCAGATGTGAGGCAGTGATGTAACAGCTCTGCATATTCAATAGGCATGTTGTGTGTCTGTAGCTTCCTCTTGACAATTTCGATGCAGTCTTGTATGGGTAAGGAGGTATACAATGACATGACATCAAAACTAACCATTGTCTCGTTGTTGGTTAATTTAAGGTCTTTGATTTCACCAACAAACTGGTAAGAATCCTTGACCTACGCCGCAGTGTGTCCTCGGAGGGGTGATAATATCCTTGCTATGTGTTGAGCCAATCTATATGTTGGTGTATCGATTTGGCTTACAATAGGACGCAGCGGAGCACCAGTTTTATGGATCTTAGGTAACCCATACAGTTTTGGTGGCTTTGCACATGTAGGCACGAGTGATTTTTTGTCCAGATTTAATTTTTCTTGATGTTTAGATATTAACGCGGATGTCTTTTTAAGAATATTATTAGTAGGGTCTTTAGTTACTTTTTTATAAGTTTTTACATCCGATAAAATCGCGGAAATTTTCTGGTTATAATCATATATAAACTCGAATGTGAGTGTGGTTTATCTTACATAGGTCAAACAAAGAGAAGCATCGGTACTAGGGTCAAGGAACATATAGGAGATGTCAAAAATAGGCGTTCTTCAAAGTCTGCAGTCTGTGAACATGCTCTGGATAAACCTAACCATTTTATTCGATTTGATAAACCACCAGATTGGTTTGCAAGTTATTTAACTTATAGAAGACAATCAGTGGAATTAATAAGAAGATGGCACTATAGCATGTTCTCCGTGTCGTCCAGTAACACGAGGCTTGCCCCAAGGCTCAATCTTAGGGCCTTTATTGTTTATATTATATACGGCGGACGTAACGAGTTGTATTATAAATAGTGATTGTCATGTTTATGCGGACGATTTACAAGTTTATACATCATTTCACTTGTCGAACCTAGAAGCTGCCGTTAAAAACTTAAATGATTATTTAAATAGAATATTTGCATGGTCACAATCCCACACCCTAGTTTTAAATGCGAAGAAGACTAAATATATGATATTTGGCACAAACAAACAAATTAAACAATTATCTAGTTATAGCCCTATTATATCTATAAACGATGAAATTATTGAAAGAGTCACCGAAGCTAAAAATCTAGGCATCATTATGGACGAAAACTTGCGTTTTGAAAAACAAGTAAATAATACCGTTCGTAACTGTTCTTACCGTTTAAAATTACTGTACCGTGAACGAGAGTCTCTATCAAACGAATTACGTGTTACACTGTGTGAGTCACTGGTGCTGTCAAAATTAAATTATGCCGATACAGTGATAGGGCCACGAATGCTTGCTCGCTCAAAAAGGGCCATTCAAAAAGTACAGAATGCCTGCGCTCGTTATTGTTTTAACATTCCGCCACGTGCTCATGTAACGCCTTACATTAATGAAGCCAAATCTTTAAGGACTGACTACCGCAGACAATTGCATTTCGCTTTACTTTTATTCGGAGTCATAAAATCCAAATCAACAGGATATCTCTATGATAAGCTTTTGTGGTCATCGGCCGTAAATACAACTCACTCCAGGGCGAATTCCTATTTGCTGCTAGTGCACCCACATCGTACTGCAGCCTTTCGTGGAAGCTTCAAATACGCCGCAACCAAATGCTGGAACAATCTGCCGCCCCCACTTCGTAACCTAAAATCATTGCATACGTTTAGACTAAGATATAAGTTATATTTATTTAACCTCCAGACTGAACTTTAACTTTCTCATTCACATATTCGTGTTTATTGATAATAAATAATTTATAGTATACAAAATTGAAAGAAACATGTTTGACGATATTTTTTTTTTTTTTTTATGTCATAAGGTGGCAAACGAGCAGGAGGCTCACCTGATGGAAAGTGACTACCACCGCCCATGGACATCTGCAACACCGGGGGGCTTTCAGGTGCGTTGCCGGCCTTTCAGGAAAGAGTACGCTCTTTTCTTGAAGGTTCCCAAGTCGTATCGGTTCGGAAAAACCGCCGGCGAAAGCTGGTTCCACAGAGTGGTTGTGCGAGGCAGAAAATGTCTTAAAAATCGCGCTGTTGTGGATTTTCGGACATCTAGGTGGTGCGGGTGATATTTGGAATTTTGACGAGATGTCCGAAGGTGAAATTCAGCAGCCAGGATTAATCCGAACAATTCCTCGGAACATTCCCCGTGATAAATTCTGTAGAAGATGCAGAGCGATCCAACATCTCTACGCAAAGCCAAAGGATCAAGCAGATCGGAAAGGGCTTGATCGTCGATAATTCGAGCCGCTCTACGTTGGATACGGTCAAATGGAAGGAGCTGGTACTGGGGAGCACCCGCCCAGAGGTGAGAGCAGTATTCCATGTGAGGCCGAATTTGCGCCTTGTATAGTCTTAGACGATGGGCCGACGTGAAATACTGTCTTGCCTTGCTGATATATAATTATTTAATTAAAAATGTACCTATAATTGCATGGCCAATTTGTTTCATGCAGATTGTTCATGTCATATTGGTTGCGGAGTGTCTGCCTCCACTGTAGGTTTTAGGAATACCATTATCGCCGTCTCTAAAACAACAGAAATTTGGGCATAAATATATTATTGATATGATCTATGTAAATTACATGGTTAATCTGTAGACACAAGTAACGTAATATATTTATGTAAAGCAAAAACAAAGATTAGATCTTAAGTACTTACCTATTCTCGCTTCTCAGAATGCTCATTCGCCGTGTTGTTTCTTAATAGCATTGGCGGCCACTACTTCCCATGGCGTGATCGCTGAGTTTGAGTCGGAGTCATATTAATTTTCAAAAATACCGCCTAAAAGTCAACTTTTTAATTTGTATATCGGATTTAATCTACTATTTTTTTATAACGTATATGTATTTCAGATAACGACTTTAGTTTTAAGTTTTATTAACTTGTAATTTAATAACTTGTTTATACGTAACAATCTACCACTTTAATATTTAATATTACTCTTTGTCACGTTTACATGGCCGTCCGTCACCGTCACATGGAGGCCTCTGAAAATCAGTGCTGGGTTAATATTATGCCAGCTTCAACTGAGAGGTTGTCCATTTTGGATGCCACACCACTTTACAGTTCATTTTTGTTAATTTTTATTTCTTTTTTTATTTTTTTTTTTTCTTTGTGTTTCCATAATAATGCAATTCCCATTTTACATCTAATTATATTTAATAGATATAGATTAAATAAAATTAGATGCAAAATATTTTTGTAAATATTTTTGTAAGTTAGTTAATTTTTTTTTTTTTTGTTTATTTTTATTTTTTTTTCTTCCTACGTCATAAATTAACTTAAATTCTGTGTTACTTTTGTCATCTCTTTTTTATCTTCTTATTTTTATTCATGTGGTGTGATCCAAATAAAGACTTTATCTATCTATCTATCTAAGTTGACATGGTGGTGGAAGTGGGCGCCCCGATGGCGCACACCAAAACCAACGACCCAGGCGCACCCAAGGTACCCGTCGTCCGGCTAGAACGACTCTCTCTCGAGTCGGTCTCGTCGGTCGGCAACGAACAGAGAAAAGGGGAGAAGCGGCCCCACAGAGGGGACACCCACTCGGACTCCGATAGCGACGCCACAATACAGCGTAGCGACTCGGAGTCCTCTATTAGCAGGTGGTTAAAGCCGTCTAACAAAAGGGGGCGTGGACGACCATCCACCCACGGCAGATACGTCGGACGGGGCAAATCAATGGAGGAGCTGAGCACCCTGTCCAAGAAATAGGAGAGACGTGAAACTGAAGACGCGCTGGCCGCTTATAATGAAGCGGCCAAGGTGGCCATGGAGGAGAGGGTGGCCCGAAACAGAAGGCGTCAACCGGACGTGTCCACTGACGAGGCGGCGAAGACGTCAGCTGCTCTGGACGCAGCCGTCCAAGAAGCGTTGGACGTGGTGCTGCAAGTTGCCGATAAATCCGGCAACCTAAAGGGCACGTTTGTCAGGGCTCTAAAGGCTGCCGCGAATTCCATCAAAGGCGCGGTAGCGGACCTCAGAGCCCTGACCATCACGGAGGAACTTGCGCGATTGGAAGCAGCCAACGCGCAGCTATCGGGTCAGCTGGCCGAGCTGCGCCGGGAAGTGGCACTGATGCGCACGCAGCCGGCGAAGATGGATGACGCGAACATCCAGCGTGTCATGGAGGAGGCGCTGCGCTCCAACCGGGAGCAGTTCAGCACAATGCTGAATGCCCGGATGGAGGGCATCGAGCGCCGTCTCCTTCCGGAGCCTCGACTGCGACCTCTGCTGGCCGCCGACCGTCAATCAGCGCAGACCGCAGTCGCAACAGCGAGGGTGACGACACCACCCGAGTCGCCCGCCGCTGCTGTCACGAAGAAGAAGAAGAAGAAGGCAAAACGGCCGAACATGGCTGCCCAAGAAGCCGCAGCAACAGCAGCGACAGCAAAGGAGAGAACTGCCCCTCCATCTGCAGAACCAGGCAGTTCGTCGTTGTCATGGGCCGCCGTTGTTCAAAAACAACCGAGCAAGGCGGCCAAGAAGAAGAAGACGAAGACCACGAAATCGGATTTGAGAGATATGAAGAAGAAAGCCCCTAAAGGGAAACTTCGCCCTCCTCGCACCGCGGTGATTACGATCACCCTAAAACCCGGTGCCGAGGAGAAAGGGGTGAGGTATGAGGACGTTCTCGCCGAGGCCAAAAGCCGAATTAAGCTCGGCGAGGTAGGCCTCACCTCTGTGCGCTTCCGCACGACGGCAACGGGGGCACGGATGCTGGAGGTCCCGCCGGGTACCAACGACGCGGAGAAGGCGGTGGATGCCCTGGCGGTCAAGCTCCGCGAGGTCCTCAGCCCGGACGCGGTCCAGATCCATAGACCGACTAAGTTCGACGCGAGCTGAGAGTCTTGGACTTGGACGACTCGGTGACTGCGGTGGAGGTGGTGTCTGCGGTCGCCGAAGAGGGGGGTTGTTCTGCCGGAGCAATAAAACCGGGTGTTATTGCCCGGCGCTCCGGCGGCTCGGGCTCCCTCTGGATGAGCTGCCCGGTGGCGGCGGCGAAACGAGTGCTGGAGGTGGGCCGCGTCAAGGTGGGGTGGGTCTCGGCACGAGTAAAACTGCTCGAGCCGAGACCGTTGCGCTGCTTCAGGTGCCTGGAGGGGGGCCACATGGGGGCCAAATGTGATAGGAGTGTCGACCGCAGCCGTCTGTGCTTCCGCTGCGGCCTACCCGATCACAGGGCCAGGGAATGTACCGCCGCTGAAGCCAAGTGTATCGAGTGCTCAGCGGCCGGTAAGCCTGCAGCACATGCCGTCGGTAGTAAGGCGTGCCAGGGCAGCAAAGCTCGTTTCGCCTCAAGAAAGGGAGGAGCGGTGGCGAAAGGGCCCGTCACCGCGTCCCAAAGGACTGTGGAGGAGCCTATGGAGACCGCCCAATAATGGCCCGGCGCTGTCTCCAGGCGAACATCAACCACTCTGCCAGGGCCCAGGACCTGCTAGTCCAAAGCATGGCAGAGTGGCAAATCGACGTGGCGGTGGTCTCGGAGCCCTATGTCGTTCATTTACGGGACGACTGGGTGTCCGACCACGAGGGAATGGTGGCGATCGTCGCCCCTGCCGTCGCTGGTTCCCCTGCTATCGAAGGGGTAGCCAGGGGCAGAGGGTTCGTGGTCGCTGCAGTCGGGGGTATGGCGGTCGTGGGCGTTTACGCCTCGCCCAACCGGAGTCTCGCGGATTTTGAACAGCTACTCGTTGAGGTCGGGGCTCTGGTCGGGCAGGCATCGCCCAACCCGGTGTTAGTCGCGGGGGACTTCAATGCCAAATCTACGGCTTGGGGTTCCCCTTCGACGGACGCCAGGGGCGAGGCGCTGGAGGAGTGGACTGTGTCACTGGGCCTCGCGGTGATCAACAGTGGGTCGGAGAGCACGTGCGTGCGGCAGCAGGGCGAGTCGATCGTGTACGAAGTACCTGGGACTCGTCCTCGATGGCAGGTGGAAGTTCGAGGAGCACTTCCGGCGCTTTGCCCCAAGACTGGTGGCTGCAGCCGGAGCGCTGGGGCGGATTCTCCCCAATGTCGGAGGACCGGGAGGCTCGTGCAGGTGCCTATACATCGGCGTAGTGCGATCGATGGCACTGTACGGGGCGCCGATATGGGCGGACGCTCTGAGTACACGCAACGTCGCGTCCCTGCGACGTCCGCAGCGAGCGATGGCGCTCAGGGCGGCTTGGTGTCGTTCACTGCAGCCTGCCTGCTGTCCGGAAGCCCGCCATGGGACCTCGAGGCCGAGATCAACTCGAGCGTCTACTGGCGGCTGAAGGCAGCGAGAGCGGAGGGAGACCGACCCCATCCTCGAGAAGTTCGGAGCTAGAGGGAGGAGGCCGGCGGAAGGCTCTTCGCAAAATGGAAAGAGAGGCTACGCGTTCCGGGAGTGAGTCTCACTCACTTACTTACCACCTGACACAGCTTCTGACCGGCCACGGATGTTTTGCAAAATATCTGTGTGACGTGTCCGGCAGAGAGCCTACAACGACGTGCCACCATTGTGGCAACGGAGCCGTGGATACGGCCGAACACACGCGCGCAGAGTGCCCAGCTTGGGCGGAGCCTTGCGCTGCCCTGTTCACGGCTATCGGACAAGACATCTCGCTTCCGGCCTTAGTGCGTAAGATGGTCGCGAGTGCAGAGGCGTGGGCGGCATTACGGGCCTTCAACGAAACCGTAATGTCCGCAAAGGAGGCGGCAGAGCGACAGCGGGAGGACGACACCAACTCCCTCCCGCTGCGCCGACGAAGACCTGGTCGGCGGCGCCGCGACCATCTAGGCCGGATGCATTAACCGGACTTGACACATTGTGGACGGCGGCGGAACTTTACATCCGCTGCCGCCTAGTCTCCAGCGGCGGACTCGGGGACAGTCCGTCGCGGTTCTGACGGAGGTGGAGTCGGAAGGTGCGCCGTAACACCCTGGCGTACATTTCGTGACGAGTCGCCACTTTACAGCGACGGCCGCTGGCAGGGCCGCGGTGGTGAGCCACGCGCGTTCCCGTGGCCCTATCGCCTTGCGGCGAGGCGAAAATCCTAGGAGGTTTTAGTGGGTAGGACGGGGCCTTCTGACCCGGGAGTCCCACATATCCGTCCCGGTCCCCCCCTTCGGCCGGGCGGATTGCGTCAATGCATTTCCTCCTAGTAAAACTAAAAAAAAAAAAGGTTAGGTTAGGTTTTAGTGGGGTACATGTCAGTCGCCTCCTCGTGGCGTACCCTGGGCAACGGGGCCGGCTCGAGTTTACTCGCCGGCCACGGCTAAGACTGACGCGGCGGGTCAGGGGTCGCTCCCGGTACATCTCTATTAACAGAGTGGACTGTGGAGCGGCTTTGTGACAAAGTAGGGTTAGGAGTTTTTTCTTTTGTTGATTTATTTTGTCTTTTTCTTTTATTTGGTTTCTTTGATTTCATTTAGTTTCTTAGATTTATTTTGTTTTTCATTTATGTTCTTTTGTTCTGCTTGCTTTGTTTTGTTCGTTTCGTTTTGTGTGTTGTATATTTTTTTTTTACTTATTTCTTTCCTACTATTGTAGAGGGGTCGAGACGCGACCACACCCGCTTGGTTGCAGGCGCATCTAAGCGGGATTCATTTATTCGTTTGTCTCCTCATTTACGGGGGAGCATACCTTTTCGGCGGGTCCGTTGAGTCGGGTTGACCGAACAGCGGACGGAGGCATGATTCAATGCCGCCGTCGGGGGGCTTGGCTTAACCGTCCGGCCCCAGAGGAAGGACACCTCTAAGATAAAAAACCACCCAATCCCAAGTGGCCTCGCAGCGCGATGGGATGCATGGCCGAAGCATATTTCGGTCCCGACTGCGTTTCCTTTCCCACCCTTCCACATCCTTATTCCTTCCTCCTCCTATCCTTCCTTCTTCCTGCCGGCAGCCCCGGCAAAAATTTTAAAAATGAGTGCAACTAAAGGTAAAACTACCCCAGGAGGGTGCCAATCCCTCTCCGATCCGCTTCACGGATCGGGCTTAATAAAACTCGAGTATGATTCGTAACGGACTGACGAATTATTTGAATTCAGAGAAAGGTTTTACACTTAAGTTCACAGGTGGCGCTGGTTGTACATAGGCAATATTTTGGTACCATAATTAAATTATACAATATTTTTTACACCACCACTTAACAAAATAATGTCCACACAGAAGCTTACACATAACAATAAAAGAAAATCAAATTAAACAATTTTTGACAACCCTAACATCTTAATAAATTTATAATGTTTGGCACTACAGAGACTCTTAGTAAGTATATCAGCTGGCATCTCAGCTGAAGGTAAATAAGATATATTGACCAATTCTTTAACAACACATTCTCTGATAAAATGATGCCGAACATCAATATGTTTTGTTCGTCTATGAAATAAAGGATTACATGCTAATTTCTGTGAACTCTGGTTATCACTTAACATATCAACAGGTAAATTATCAATTTGACCTCCATTTATTTCAAAAATTAAATTTCTTAAATATACAGCTTCTTTACATGCCTCGGAGAGTGCCATATACTCTGCCTCGGTGCTAGACAACGCAACAGTCTTTTGTTTCCTACATTCATATGATATTGCACTTCCAGACAATTTAAAAATATACCCTGTATAAGATTTCCTGTCTATTGAACAAGATGCCCAGTCAGCATCAACAAAGCCAATCAATGAACTATCTCCCTTTACATATTTCAACCCATAGTCTTTAGTTTTACTTAAATATTTCAAAACTCTTTTTAAATGTTTCCAGTGAGTCTCATCATAACAGCTATTATATTGACTTAGGAAACTCACTGCATAGGCTATATCAGGTCTAGTCAAAACACATAAATACATTAGTGCACCTAATAACTGCTGATATGGATATTTCTGAGAAATAGACTTAGCTTTATCTAATTTCAAATTCTTTTCCATTGGAGTATCTGAACTCTTACATTTAACCATATTGAATCTTTTTAAGATAATATCTACAAAATCCTTCTGATCTATAGTAACAGAGTTTTCTTTTACAGTTACATTTAAACCTAAACAATGTTTCATCTGGCCTAAATTTTTTATGTTAAACTTTGCCTTCAATTCTCATATTAATTTATCACATCTTTCTTTACTGTTATAAAATACAAAAAAATCATCCACAAATAATGCTATATACACTCTGACATTTTTATTACAAATTATTAACAAGCAAGGTTCATACTGAGACTTGGTGTAACCTAGTTTTAACAAACAAACTTCCACTCTCTGGTACGAAGCTCTGGTGGACTGTTTTAATCCATATATAGCTCTTTTAAGTTTTAGTACTTTATTTTTACAATTAGGCATATTTGAACAGGCTGGTATTTCCATGTAAATGCATTCATCTAAAGAACTATTTGAAAATGCAGTAGGTACATCAAGGTGTAAACATTCTAAATTCTTATCTACACTTAAAGCTAATAAAAGTCTCAAAGTAGAATACCTGAGCACTGGTGAGAAGGTTTCTTTGTAGTCCATACCTTTCTTTTGTGTGAAACCCTTTGCTACAAGTCTCGCTCTATATCTCACTTTGTTTTCACTGTTATATTTAATTTTAAATACCCACTTGCACTTCACTATTGTTTTGTTCACTGGCCTATCTACAATTTCCCATGCTTCTCTATCACTAAATGATTGCAACTCTTCTTTGATTGCTTACTGCCAGTGTACACTGTCTGGACCATTGATTGCATCACTCAAGGAAATGTCATCACATGACACCTCATCATCAATACACAGATTAGCTATACCGTAGTACTCAGGCTTTTTCCTTACTCGCTTTTCTGCATTCTCAATACCACTAGAAGGAAAATTAGCAATCTCTGTATCTTCTGGCATCAATGAATTTGACTCCTGGAAGCTGTCCTCCGATTCTGAACTGGACTCTTCTGGCATATAAGTCTCATCATGGTTGTTTGTCTGCTCATATTCTGTATCATAACTTGACTTGTCTGACTGTTTATCCCCCACTGAATCCTGCTTTTCTTCACTGTTCTCCTGCAATATTATCTGTGTTGTCATACTGTCATTCTCTGGTTCCATGACCACAACATCTCTTGCTACTGTAACAGATTTTGATTCGGGATCATACAGTCTATACCCTTTAACATTCTCAGAGTATCCAACCAAAAATAGTTTTTTCGCTTTTCTATCCCACTTCAGCCGCCTTTCTTTAGGTATATGAGTCATGACTAAGCTGCCATAGACACGTACATGGCTGACGTCTGGTTTCTTACCAGTCCACAGTTCGAATGAGGTGCAATGCTGAAGACCCGCAGCTGGGGATCTATTCTTGAGATATACTGCAGTTTGAACTGCCTCTGCCCACAATGTTTTTTCAAACTTGGCATCAAATAAGAGACACTTAGCTTTTTCAACTACTGACCTATTATACCTCTCACAAAGCCCATTCTGTTGGGGTGTGTATGGGTTGGTCTTCTGATGTATAATTCCAGTCTGCTTCAAGTAATTTTCCATTTGTGCTGAACAGAATTCTCCACCATTGTCTGTTCTTAAAATCTTTATTTTAGTAGATTTCTGGTTCTCCACCAAGTTCTTAAATTGCTTGAAATAAGAGAAAGTCTCATCTTTAGATTTCAGAAAATACACAAATCCCATTCGACTGTAATCATCGACCAATAGAAGAAAATATCTAGCCTGTCCGAGCGACTTGTTCTCCATAGGCCCGCAGAGGTCAGCATGTACTACATTCAGAATATTATCACTGCGTGATGAACTAATGGGGAAGGGTAGTTTGGTTTGCTTTCCCTCGCAGCACACTGTACAATTTGCTCTGCTTATTTCTGCCTTTATCTTGGAATAATAAGCCTTCAACTGCTCCATCTCTCATAATCTTAAGGTCATTACTGTTTATGTGGCCGAGCCGTCTGTGCCATGTCCAACTAGAAGTCACTGCAGATGCTGCTAACAGTTGTTCTGACTTCACAATGTTCAACTTATACACACCATTGGTTAGATTAGCTTCTCCAATGCATTCGTTCTGTTAATTATAAATGCAGCATACATTTTCTTTGAAAATCACTCTGTTGCCACTATTTATTATCACTATTATTACTCACTTACTTACTCACTCTCACTTATTTATTATTACTCACGGATAGAAGGTTTGTGGTAAGGTTATGTATGCATAAAACATTGTTGACGTTTACCTTGTGTTCCTTATTTCGAACTTTTGTGGTAATTTCTATGTCACCGGAACATATAACTGGCACGGTTTCCTTATTAGCCACCACTATATCACGAGTCTCAAGGTTATATGAAACATTCTTCAGCAAACTTTTGCTCGACTGCGAAATCATATGAGTACTAGCACCCGAGCCGACATACCAATCTTTGTCACTGAATGAAGAATGTTACTAGGTATGCCAAATCGCTTGAAATTTTTTCTCAGTAAAGCCTGTATGTATACAAATACACTAGTTTTTGTTGTAATCAAAAATACCTAGTAGTTTTGATTTTATAGGCATTCAAAGTTTCGAAAACTATCGTGTCCCGCTAACAGCCGCTTGAGTACCTGTGACGTCATATCACAACGCGTCGCGCGGGCAGCGTACCGCTTAGTATCAAGTCGCCAGCACTTATAGTAGTTGTAATAGCTTGCGCAGTATTTTGTCGTGTTTTCGTTCGCGTATTACGTTAATAGTCTAATAATAGTAAATATTATTCGATTATTTATATTAATAAAATGGACGAAGGATTCGAAAAAGGGCAATCGGATAATTTACCTAAAATAGATGGATTAATGGTTGCTCATTATTTATCAACAAATAGTGATTTTGTTGCCACCGAAATGCGAGGGATAAAAATGCAAAGGTAAGTAAACTTTCCAGAATTAATGAATTTATTTAAAAATGCACGAGTATATACATACAAGCATAGGAGTGGGCATAGACAGAGCTAACTTATTTCAATGCACACTTGTTTCAAACGAATGCACAAGTTTTTATACAAAAAACAGACGTCGCAATAAATAATTATTTTCGGAGAAATAAGTTACAAACGACCGCGTGCTACTTCAAATTCCAATAACAAAATCTGAAAGCTTTTCATTGTTTCAAAGGGGTCGTGTAATAGGTGTGGCATGCGGTTCAAATAAGTTAAGTTTATTATTAGTTACTTACATACTTGACATAAGTTTTGGTTTCTGTTGATAATGCGACGACGTATTGCTACAAACTCAAATAGTAGAAGTACCTACCTATCATTAAATTTAAAACACGTAAGGTCATTTTATTTTATTATACTCAATTTTTATTGCAATTATAGTTGTTTGGACAGTTGTACTAAACCTTTTTTATTTAATTGTATTTTTTTACTAACAAAATACGTAAGACCATTTATTTTTATTGAAAACTTATTTCAGATCGGCAAGAGACAGCTATGGCGATGATGCTATTGGTTATGTTCAAGTAAAAAGAGTAGGTGATGTATGTACGGTTAAATGTAGAATCACGCCAGAACATCGCGTACGTACCACACCTTATCATTGCAGCTTAGAATGTAATGAAAAGGATGAAGAAGTTTTAAATGTAACCTGCGAAGATTGTGCCGCCAGCAGAGGTGGCTGTAAGCATACTATAGCATTTTTAATGTGGCTACATCGTCGAAGCGAGGAGCCTTCAACGACTGCTACCAAGTGTTATTGGAAAAAATCTAAGCTCTCAGGTATTGGTACCACACTGAAAATGATTAAAGCTAAAGATTTCGGTACAAGTGGTATAACACTTCATTCAGTCGGCCAGAATGGAAATATTTTTTTTGACAAAGTAGCATTAAAACTTAGAGAGCTTCAAATACAATGTTCTCTTTCACATTTTATGTGTGAAAAAAAAGAAGTTGAAAAGATGTCCATTCATTATTTAATTAATCGTTTCAAAAAATCCTGTGTTGATTTTCACGTTGAAAGTTTTATAACATTTTGTAAAAACGAAATGACGGAATCAAGATGTCATCAAGTAAAAGAGGGTACAACAGCTCAATCAGATTCAAATTTGTGGTTTGAGATGCGCTACGGACGTATAACAGCTTCAAAAATGCACGAAGCTGCTCAGTGCACAACAAAAGATGGCTCTTTAGTTGAGGAAATATTTGGTGCTGTAACTTTTAATCAAACGAATGCTATCAAAAGAGGAAAAAAATTAGAAAAGGATGTCATAAAAGAAGTCTCGAAGCTACATAGTATTAAGATAGTGGATACTGGTCTTTTTTTAAAGAATGAGTGGCCTATGATTGGTGATTCGCCTGACGGACTTACTGATGACTGCGTTCTAGAAGTAAAGTGTCCAACCAAGGCAAACACTTTTACTACGTATTGTAGTAAAGGTAAACTAGGCAAAAAATATTATGCTCAGATACAAACACAAATGCAAATGACCGGAAAAGGGAAAGCTCTATTTTGTATTGCACATGTTGACTTTGTAACCTCAAGGAAGGTTGATGTGCATGAAGTAGCTTATAATAAAAAATATTGTGATGATATGTTTGAAAAATGTATTAAGTTTTGGAAGGAAAATATTTTTGATAAATTAATAAAATAACATTATCCTAATGTAAGATAGTTTTATTAAAACTCTATAAATAACACAAACATTAATGGAAAATGGAATGTACGTTACCTCAATATTTTATATTTTTAATACAATAAAATAAACTTAAATGTATTTTGCTTAAAACACTAGGAAGCTACTCTAAATTAAACAGACTGCTTTGAAGATTAACTATTCCACATGCAGAAATCACTACTGAATCTAGCAGGTCAACTTGCTTTAGATCTACACAAGCGTGTGGCAACATGAACTCAAAGAATCTAAGTCTGCTGATAGCTCTTTCTATGTGTATTCGTAACGCTGCATTTTTTTTTGTCTCCAAAACTTCTTTTCGGGTCGCTTTTATTTTAGTGCTCACGCTAGGAGGTTTGATCAGAGTATGTCCATGTTGTTGTAGCAAATGTGCAATATTTTTAAAACCTCTGTCTGCTAATACTGCTGATCCTTCAGGTAAAGTTTGCAAAATATCACAATCTTCAAAAATTAATGAATCTGTTACCCTGCCGCCATACCCTGGTGAAATAAAATTTATTAACCCGTCTGGTGTTATTGAAATTAAATATTTTACTGTGTTACAGTTTTTGTAATCCGACCACGTAAGAGCTTGCTTTACGGCATCAACAGGCTTTTCAATTTGAATCTCAAAACAGTCGATAATGCTTTGAACCTGATTGTAATTTTTTCTAAATGGAATAGGTAGATTCATCTGAACATCGGATGCAGGTGATTTAAGTACAGATGCTATAGCCGGAACAGTAACCCTTATGATTTTAGTAACAGAACTAGTCGACAAACCAAAATCCAAGGCCAGAATAGTATTAGGTTGATACAAGCGTATTTTTTTTAAAGTTATCATAATATTTCGCGGCGTACATTTTGTTGTTTCAGATAACATATTAATACAAAAATAGCATTCTTTAGGTAAACCTAACAACAGTTGTGGTTCTCTAGATATGGATAAGAGAGCAGCCTTTTGCATATAGTTTCTGAAAAAAAGTGTTTCGCATTCCGGATCCGAACCTGAATCTTCATTAGGATTATTTGATTCTTGATCAAGGTACATTTCACGTGAAGAGGCATTTGAAGATGTGTCGATCATACTACTAAAAGATACTGCATCTGATGAAAATATTATTTTACTCTTTTTTTTTAGATATTTTTAACAGTCATGGTTGATTTATGGACACGTTTAGTTTTCAGGTTTACTTGCACTCCCTTACTTTTTTTTGATATTTCGAAACACTGATCATTATTTACAAAACTTAATGGATCCTCTATTTCTTTTTCGTCTTCACAACTAGCAACAAATATCTCTTCAGGTTTTTCTAACGCCGAAGTTTCATCTTCATTTAATAGTTTCTCAAAAAATTCTATACGATGACGTTTTTGCACTGCAGATCTCTGAGGTTTTTTATCTTCCTTTTCCTGTTGACATTTGAATTTGTGTGGAACTTTACCCTGTTTTAATTTAATTCTTCCCCCGACCAACTTATATTTAGTATAGTTCTCCATATCATTCTCAATCTAAAAAAATAAAAAATCGTATTAGCCATCTACACCTAGCCTACGCCAGCAGAGCAGTAGGCACAGTCACAAGATATTTATTCTCTTGATCATACAATCTCAAGATAATATAATATGTAACACTATGTAAAACATAACGGAAAGTTCTGACTCCAAAGGTTTTGCACCTCTGATCTTGCATGATTTTATATTTAAAGGTATTAAATAAATGTAAACAAAAACAAAAGATTAATAGTAATGTCTTTTGGTATTCACGATCACTGTATATTATAATGAAACCATTTTTAATCGGATTAATCGCAACCTTATTGATTTTATATTATTCCTGCCAATGTAAAATCAATAAACACGCGATTAATCCGGTAAAAAATTGATTCATTATAAGATAAAGATAATTATTATCACTTATGTACCATAAAATGTAATGTACCAATATAAAATATAATCATTATACTTACGTCAAAATGATCTTCACAACAATAAACTATACTTTTATCTCCAAATGGATCTAATCGCTTCATAGCTTTTATCCATTTCTTTATATAAAAAGCAACTTTTCCGGCGAATTCATAGTTGTATTTTTACATTTAGGCACAACACATGATTTCCTAGTATTTGGATTGGACATTTTTAAAAGTATTTAGGTATAATTTCGACAGCACGGGCGCGCAAACAAGGGCGGACTGAGTGAGCCAGACTGAGCGTGTTGTACAATGACGTCACACCGGCACCCGCAGCCCGCGTCGTGCGGTTGCAGCTTGTTTTACTTATAAATCGGAAACTAATTGACGTATCGAATTAATTCTTTCGCTATAATTTTTTATTTTTGACAGAAAATATGGAGTGCCAATAATCAAAAATAGTTAACATTCTTCATTCACCCGTCAGGAACATTGCACTAAATGCATTTACTTGTTTATCTTTTTCCATTTCTGGGGAACGACACTGATTTTTGAAATTTCCGAGTTACTTGCATTTGTAGCACCGAATATTTTTCACCGGTTTTCCGTCACTTGAATGGCTGATGTTTTTGTTTGACGTTAACGCTTGTGTGCGTTTCCCGCCATTCCGTTGATGTTTGGATGAACCTTTTGAAAAAAATGCACCTTCGGTTTTATTTTCGATATCTGCACTCATATCTAACAGCTTGGTCTTTATTGCATCTGCACTTATTTTTATGCCGGAGTGCTCAATGGCCATTATCATGGGCGCGAACTTGTCGGGTAATCCGGCTAATAAAAGTGAACCAACCCACTCGTCATTAATCTCGAAACCTGTACCTTTTAGCTTTTGAGCCGTATCCACAACCTGGGTAACGTACGCAGTCATTGATTCCGAACTCTCTAGGCGGATGGAAATCAAAGTTCTGAGTAGGCTGATGCGACGCGTGAATCCGTAATCGTCAAATAACGACTTTAACTTTGCCCACAAGTTATGCACGGTGGTTTCATTCTTGATGTGAACGTAGAGTGATGGGTCGATAGTCATCACCATCTTTGCTTTAGCCTTCCGATCATCTTGCTCACTGAGAGTAGCACTGTTCGCGAGGTCGATACCTTCGAGAATCAGAAAGTTTTCGACGGCGAATGCCCAATCGTCGTAATTATCTCTTCCCTTTAGCTTCGGGACGTTCAACGAATAATTTCCTGCCATTGTAACTGCACTATTATAAAGACTTTTTAATTAATTTGGACTGGGCCCATAACCTAATAAAACTCGAGTATGATTCGTAACGGACTGACGCTTTATTTGAATTCAGAGAAAGGTTTTACACTTAAGTTCTCAGGTGGCGCTGGTTGTACATAGACAATATTTTGGTACCATAGATAAAATATACAATATTTTTTACAGGGCTGTCCCACTTCGAATTCTGGGGGGGACATAGATGCATTTTCGATTTTTCACGACGACCATACCGCGAGCATAACGGACACAGGCACGATGACAGGACAAGTTGACATGGTGGTGGAAGTGGGCGCCCCGATGGCGCACACCAAAACCAACGACCCAGGCGCACCCAAGGTACCCGTCGTCCGGCTAGAACGACACTCTCTCGAGTCGGTCTCGTCGGTTGGCAACGAACGGAGAAAAGGGGAGAAGCGGCGCGGACAACGCGGACCGTCTCCGACACCTGCCGAGGCCGGGGCTGGAACCGGCCGAATCGAGGTCTGGGCGGAGACGCTAAACCTGATGTATCGGTGGTCGGATAGCGTCTCGACGTCCTCCAGAACGTTCCAGTCGTGGACGGTGCGCGCGAGAGCGGGGCTAGCGAACGTGAGGTCCACTATTGACCCACCCCGCTGCCGGACGCACGTCTGCACCGAACCTCGATTCAGGAGGAGCAGGCCCTGATCGACCGCCCACTCCTCCACTAACTCGCCCCGCGCGTCCGTAGACGGGGAACCCCAAGCCGTAGACTTGGCGTTGAAGTCCCCCAGGACGAGCACGGGACGAGGGCGGCTAGACAGACGACCGTGCCCAACTCCAGGGTGATACTCTCAAGATCTGCGAGAGAAAGGCTGGGGGCGAAATATACCCCCACGACCACTATATCACCCCAGACTGCCGCGGCAAAGCCCCGCCCTCGGGTGACGGCCTCGAAGGAAAGGATGTCGGCGGCAGATCTCCGAATGAGCGCCACCGAGCGGTTGTTGTCGCACACCCAGTCATCCCTGGGTGGCACAAAGTACGGCTCGGCGACGGCGGCCACGTCGATGGACCACTGCGCCATGCTCTGGAGTAAGAGATCCTGAGCCCTGGCGCAGTGGTTTATATTGGCTTGGAGGAGACGACGTAGAGCCATTAAATAGTGTCCATGGCCGTCGCCTCCTCCCCAGTCCTCGGCTGACCTTGTGCCGTAGCCGGTGGGTGAACCGGCTGCGAGGAGCTGGTTGCCTTCTTCTTCTTCTTCTTGGTCTTCTGGGTCACAGTCGGCAGATGAGCCGGCTGACAACTCACATGTGCGGTCCCGAGACCGGAGACTCCCCGACGTATCGTGCCCGCCTTGACCTGGTCCGGCGGGCATCCTCCGGTCTTGGAGATGGTGGCGACGACCTTATCCACCGTCACCGAGTCGTCCAGGCCTGAGATGCGCAAAACCACGCATTTGGTAGGCCTGGACACTCTGACGTCGTCCGATCCTTAGGACACCCTGAGCTTCTCTGCTAGGGCGTCTGCTTTGGGACCGCTGGTGGTCCCGGATATCTCTAATAGGCGACACCCGGTGGCAGTCGCTTTGCACCGGAGGTCCGTTATGCCGAGATCACTCAACGAGATCTCGGCTTTTGCTTTCGACAGGATGGCAGCGTACGAGAGGACCCTCTCCTCCGCCCCCGGCTGCAGTGTGAGAGCAACTGCAGTAGAACGGGGGTTCTTGAGCCTCGCGGACTGGTGCTTGGTCGTCGCTTCCACCTTTCGGCGCGCCTTCTTGGATTTTTTGCGGGCGGCGCCCGCAACCGTCCACTCCGCCTCAGGTCTTTTTGAGGGGTTTCGCGTCTCGTCTGCGTCTCGTCTCGCTCTCTGTGCCGGTTGGGCGGCACGGGGCGCTGCGGCTTGGGCCACTCCTGCCTTCTTAGCCGCTTTGTCTCTCTTTTTGCTAGGTTTTGTAGCAGCCGCTTGTGCCGGTTGGGCGGCACGGGGCGCTGCGGCCTGGGCCGCATATGTCGACGGCGCCGGTGCGCTGCGTTGGTCTGCAGCTAGGGGGGGACGTAGGATCCTCCCCTCGAGCACCGAGAAACGGGCGTTGAAGCTCGCCATCTCCTGACGGATAAGATCGTTCGTGCGACTTTGTCCCCCTCAGATTTCAATCTGGGACTGCCCGATCCGTGAAGCGGATCGGAGAGGGATTGGCACCCTCCTGAGGAATTGTTTTTGATAGTAGCACTCTTGTTTAAATTTTTTGCCGGGGTTGCCGGCAGGAAGAAGGAAGGATAGGAGGAGGAAGGAATAAGGATGTGGAAGGGTGGGAAAGGAAACGCAGTCAGGACCGAAATACCCTTCGGCCATGCATCCCATCGCGCAGCGAGGCCATTTGGGATTGGGTGGTTTTTTATCTTAGAGGTGTCCTTCCTCTGGGGCCGGGCGGTTAAGCCAAGCCCCGTTCCAAGTCCGCTGTTCGGCCAACCCGACTCAGCGGACCCGCCGAAAAGGTTTGCTCCCCCGTAAATGAGGAGACAAACGTATAAATGAATCCCGCTTAGATGCGCCTGCAACCAAGCGGGTGTGGTCGCGTCTCGACCCCTCTACAATAGTAGGAAAGAAATGAGTAAATAATATACAACGAAATAAAATGAGACGAACAAAACAAAACAAAGCAAACAGAACAAAAGAACGTAAATGAAAAACAAAATAAATCTAAGAAAATAAATGAAATCAAAGGAACCAAATAAAAGAAGAAGACATAATAAATCAACAAAAGAAAAAAACTCCTAACCCTACTTTGTCACGAAGCCGCTCCACAGTCCACTCTGTTAACAGAGATGTACCGGGAGCGACCCTTGACCCGCCGCGTCAGTCTTAGCCGTGGCCGGCGAGCAAGCTCAAGCCGGCCCCGTTGCCCAGGGTACACCACGAGGAGGTGACTGACATGTACCCCACATGTAACAATGGCGACCATATCGATACATGTAACAATGGCGGCCAGTCCTGATCCTACATTGCTGCAATGGTTGGTAACTACAAACGACGTTAAACAATTATGGGCAGCTCAACCGACTTTTTTGATCTCACAGGCGGTCTACACCCTTGCGGGTGTTATAACTTTGATACACGCATTCAGCAAGGGTGGGCGGTGGCCTTATTTTTGGCTCGGGACCGTACTGCATGGAATTTATGCGGACAATTTCTGGCATTTTGTTCTTCCCCAATATGACAACTTCTGGCATTCGCAGGCGGATATCGTGTTCCTCGGTGCTCGTCTGCCCTTACACATCATTCTGTTATATCCAGCATTCATTTATCATGCCGCATATGCAGTGCATAAACTGAATTTACCAAGGTATGCGCAACCGTTTGCCGTGGGCTTGATAACAGTGTTAATTGATATTCCATATGATATAGTAGCTGTTAAATTCGTACATTGGACATGGCACGACACGGACCCGAATATCTTCGATCGTCACTATTGGGTGCCTTGGAATTCCTATTATTTCCATTGCACATTTGCATCTAGTTTCTACTTCTTCTTCGACTCGAGTAGAAGGTGGCTGGCGCCTCGAGTGGCGCAATGGTCATCCGCTACAAAAGGAGTCGAATGGAAGTCTTTGTTGATAGCGACACTATTGGGCATGCCTGGTGGTGTTCTATTGTTTATTCCTATCATTCATATCATTCATTCATTCATATCATTCACTTCATGACGTGTACAAAATACACTCTGAAGTTACTTTCTCTCTATTATTCTCTATTTATTTCGTCATCGTCGTGTTAGGCCTTCTTAGTGACCGTGAGAAGAATAAAGACAAGCTAACGAAGATCGATTATGTATTGATATTATAACTTGCCGTTCACTATGTAATTTATTGGGTGGCACTAAAAAACCAGCGGTACCCTCTCCGTCTTTCGGCGGGCGCCACGGGATCGCTTGCGCATGCTACCGTGACGCCCTGACGGTCGGCCCGCCTATGCGGGCCTCCTCCAACACCTAGAGGGGGTTCTCGGGGTACTGAGACCCTCCCTAGTCCCTGCGACGCCTATTGAGGCGGGGGGAGAAGGTGCGCGTAGCGCTTCTTCCTCCTCCCCGGTCGTCTTCGGCGGAGCGGGTTTGCAGCGGCATCCTCTTCCCGCTCCCGCTCCGCGGCTTCCTTCTGCGTCATCACGTTTTCGCAGAAGGAGCGCATCTCCGACCAACACGTCCCGCTACCGAGCATTTCGTTGACGATGCTCGGCAGCGAGAGGTCTCCGCCCATAACCTAACCTAACCTAACCTTTTTTTTTTTTTTTTAGTTTTACTAGGAGGAAATGCATTGACGCATTCCGCCCGGCCGAAGGGGGGGGACCGGGACGGATATGTGGGACTCCCGGGGCAGAAGGCCCCGTCCTACCCACTAAAACCTCCTAGGATTTTCGCCTCGCCGCAAGGCGACAGGGCTACGGGAACGCGCGTGGCTCACCACCGCGGCCCTGCCAGCGGCCGTCGCTGTAAAGTGTCGACTCGTCACGAAATGTACGCCAGGGTGTTACGGCGCACCTTCCGACTCCACCTCCGTCAGAACCGCGACGGACTGCCCCCGAGTCCGCCGCTGGAGGCTAGGCGGCAGCGGATGTAAAGTTCCGCCGCCGTCCACAATGTGTCAAGTCCGGTTAATGCATCCGGCCTAGATGGTTGCGGCGCCGCCGACCAGGTCTTCGTCGGCGCAGCGGAAGGGAGTTGGTGTCGTCCTCCCGCTGTCGCTCTGCCGCATCCTTTGCGGACATTACGGTTTCGCTGAAGACCCGTAATGCCGCCCACGCCTCTGCACTCGCGACCATCTTACGCACTAAGGCCGGAAGCGAGATGTCTTGTCCGATAGCCGTGAACAGGACAGCGCGTAGTTGTAGGCTCTCTGCCGGCCACGTCACACAGATATTTTGCAAAACATCCTCAACTTACATACCTCATCGTCGACTTTACAGCGATGGAAATTAACAAAAATGTAACTGTAAAGTGGTGTGGCATCCAAAATGGACAACCTCTCAGTTGAAGCTGGCATAATATTAACCCAGCACTGATTTTCAGAGGCCTCCATGTGACGGTGACGGACGGCCATGTAAACGTGACAAAGAGTAATATTAAATATTAAAGTGATATATTGTTACGTATAAACAAGTTATTAAATAACAAGTTAATAAAACTTAAAACTAAAGTCGTTATCTGAAATACATATACGTTATAAAAAAATAGTAGATTAAATCCGATATACAAATTAAAAAGTTGACTTTTAGGCGGTATTTTTGAAAATTAATATGACTCCGACTCAAACTCAGCGATCACGCCATGGGAAGTAGTGGCGGCCAATGCTATTAAGAAACAACACGGCGAATGAGCATTCTGAGAAGCGAGAATAGGTAAGTACTTAAGATCTAATCTTTGTTTTTGCTTTACATAAATATGTAATATATTTATGTTACTTGTGTCTACAGATTAACCATGTAATTTACATAGATAATATCAATAATATAATATATTTATGCCCAAATTTCTGTTGTTTTAGAGACGGCGATAATGGTATTCCTAAAACCTACAGTGGAGGCAGACACTCCGCAACCAATATGACATGAACAATCTGCATGAAACAAATCGGCCATGCAATTATAGGTACATTTTTAATTAAATAATTATATCGTCAAACATGTTTCTTTCAGTTTTGTATACTATAAATTATTTATTATCAATATACACGAATATGTGAATGAGAAAGTTAAAGTTCAGTCTGGAGGTTAAATAAATATAACTTATATCGTAGTCTAAACGTATGCAATGATTTTAGGTTACGAAGTGGGGGCGGCAGATTGTTCCAGCATTTGGTTGCGGCGTATTTGAAGCTTCCACGAAAGGCTGCAGTACGATGTGGGTGCACTAGCAGCAAATAGGATTTCGCCCTGGTGGAGTGAGTTGTATTTACGGCCGATGACCACAAAATCTTATCATAGAGATATCCTGGTGATTTGGATTTTATGACTCCGAATAAAAGTAAAGCGAAATGCAATTGTCTGCGGTAGTCAGTCCTTAGAGATTTGGCTTCATTAATGTAAGGCGTTACATGAGCACGTGGCGGAATGTTAAAACAATAACGAGCGCAGGCATTCTGTACTTTTTGAATGGCCGTTTTTGAGCGAGCAAGCATTCGTGGCCCTATCACTGTATCGGCATAATTTAATTTTGACAGCACCAGTGACTCACACAGTGTAACACGTAATTCGTTTGATAGAGACTCTCGTACACGGTACAGTAATTTTAAACGGTAAAAACAGTTACGAACGGTATTATTTACTTGTTTTTTAAAAACGCAAGTTTTCGTCCATAATGACGCCTAGATTTTTAGCTTCGGTGACTCTTTCAATAATTTCATCGTTTATAGATATAATAGGGCTATAACTAGTTAATTGTTTAATTTGTTTGTTTGTGCCAAATATCATATATTTAGTCTTCTTCGCATTTAAAACTAGGGTGTGGGATTGTGACCATGCAAATATTCTATTTAAATCATCATTTAAGTTTTTAACGGCAGCTTCTAGGTTCGACAAGTGAAATGATGTATAAACTTGTAAATCGTCCGCATAAACATGACAATCACTATTTATAATACAACTCGTTACGTCCGCCGTATATAATATAAACAATAAAGGCCCTAAGATTGAGCCTTGGGGCAAGCCTCGTGTTACTGGACGACACGGAGAACATGCTATAGTGCCATCTTCACCTATTAATTCCAGTGATTGTCTTCTATAAGTTAAATAACTTGCAAACCAATCTATAGCGGTTTTATCAAAACCATAGTACGCCAGTTTTGCAACAAGTAAAGAGATATTTATAGTTTCAAACGCTCGAGAGTAATCTAACAAAACCAGCAGGGTAACTTTACCAGAGTCCTGGGCACTAAGTATCTATCATCATCTACAACCGTGGTGAGTGCGGTAGTAGTACTACGATGCTTTCTAAAGCCAGATTGAACATCAGGTAGGATATTATTTTTTTCTAGAAATTCAGATAGTTGGATGTAGACTACTTTTTCCAGTACTTTAGATAAACATGGGAGTATGCTGATGCTGATGAGGACGCAAATCAGACAATGAAACTGGATTATTCAATTTTGGTATAGGTTTAATAAGAGCCTCCCTCCATAGGTCAGGAAAGTTGCTAGACTGAATAGATTTATTGATAATTTTTGTTATAGCAGGGAGGGAGGAAGAAAGTGTCATCAAAATCATATCCAAAGAGATTCCGTCCTTACCGGTGGCATTCGATTTGAGCTTATGGATAATTTTTGACACAGTATCTTCATTAACGGTTTTTAGGTGGAAGGTTTCTGTACAGAATTTTGATGAAGAATACTTTTGAATAATTTGCGGGGAGACATAATCATTACCAGGAATATTTAGAAAATGATTGTTTATAACCTGAGGATCGTTAAAATGACTAGGTAAGATTAGATCCGACTTAGGTTTTACCTCAAGGTGGTTTTTAAAATGTTTCCACATGACTTTAGAGTTTTTTAAATTACAATTAATGTATGAGTTAAAGTAAGCATTTCTTTCATTTGCAATTGCATCATCTACAATTTTTTTCATTTT
This sequence comes from Vanessa atalanta, assembly GCF_905147765.1. NCBI lineage: Eukaryota > Metazoa > Arthropoda > Insecta > Lepidoptera > Nymphalidae > Vanessa > Vanessa atalanta. The sequence continues at coordinate 3,004,016 of NC_061901.1, forward strand.
TTTATAATTTTCTCTATTGGCCTCGCTCTCATCTATACGAAATTTGCAATGAGCTTCATCGCGACATTTCATCATACGTTTAATAGCAAAAGTAATCCAAGGGTAATGATTATGTCTTATATATATGGTTTTAAGGGGAGCTAAGGTGTCAAAAATATGCATTATGTTAGTTGTAAAATGAGAAACGAGTAAATCTATACAATAATCGGGATTAGAATATGTATGCCAGTCAATGCATTCCAACAGGACCTTAAGCTGATCTATGTTTATATCACTAATAGGTCTTAATAGCTTTTTCCTTGGGCGAATTTTTTCTTTCACAATATTAAGCTCAAATGAAAGGAAAGAATGACTACTCAGACTATTTACATAATCGACATTAACCTTAATATGGTTTATATTTGAACAGACAAGGTCAATCAACGTTTCGCTATGGCTAGTAAAATGTGTCGGCTCGGAAACGTGTTGTATTAAGCTAAAATAATCCAAGAAGTTGTTAAAAAGGATTGAGTGATTGTCTTGTTTATTCAAGAGATTAATGTTGAAATCACCCAATAAAATAATATAATCATAAAGGGGTAAAGACGCAATCGATTCGATTAAAGCATCTAGGAATTCTTGCACGTTTAACCATGGTGGTCTATAAGCTCTACCAATTATAATAGTTTTATTACTATGCCGAGTCCTAAGCCACATTTGTTCAACCCTAGATTCAATTGGATATTTGAGAATCTGTGTAGACAGCCCTCGCCTGATATAAAATCCTACACCGCCGCCACGCGAACGTATTGTTTCCGGTCTGGGTGTATGACACAGACGGTAACCCGCGACCTTCGGTGCGCGCCCTTCCTCTCCACCCCGAAGCCATGTCTCGTTAAGAGCCAAAATGTCGGCGTTGTGTCGTTCTAAGGCAACTAAAAATTCTTCGTGGTGTGTACTAACTGAACCAGGGTTTAAAAATCCAATTTTAATATTTTTTAAGCCCCCCATTTATAGTGTACTATAACAGTAAACGCATTGGAAGATAAGTACCATTGAAAACACACATATATGCTTATAAAATTACGCTTACATACATATATACATGATGTATACGTGATTGTTCTCGTATATGCACATATACTTACATATAAAGTTCCTAATATTAAAGATTTTAAAATTATTAGAAGAACGTAATTGGATGGCTTTAAAGATACGTTAAAATAATTTATTTCAATGTATATCACATTGGAGCTTTTGAATGTCACACCAATTTTTGTAATAAAACTATAATAATGCAAATTGCTATAAATATTTAAAATTACAAAAGGTAAAATGTTTTTCATCATATCATTACTAGACTTAAAAATAATTAAATATAATTGTTAATGATATTAAGGTTGATTTTAATTTGCAGGGTCTGTTAAAATAAAAACGACGTGCACTCTCTTCAGAATTTGTATTACGACTGAATATAAGACCACTTAATACTACTTACAACATCCCGCCCACCAAAAAGGTTCTTGAAAACCTTTTTATAAACGACTATAATCAAAGGTTATTCTGTTTTAGTATCAATAGGCATTGCACACAATTGAGTTATAGATCTTTTAGTTATATTATCTCCACTCTTGACACTATAGACCCTTGTAAGATTGTCTGCTCCGGGATGCTTGTTAACGATTCGTCCAAGTGACCACTTCCCTGGTGATAGCCCATCCGTTTTAATTAAAACGATGTCCCCATTCTCGAAATCTTTTTTCTCTTTTAGCCACTTAGGTCTTTGTTGTAGTCTAGCCAGGTATTCATTTTGCCATCTACGCCAAAAGTCACCAACTAGCTTCTGGGTATGTTGCCAACGTGTTAGGCTATGAATTTTTGCATTTTCTAAGCTTGGACCGGGAACGACAATTGGGGCTTCTCCAATAAGAAAGTTTCCTGGTGTTAGGGGTCTAATGTTGTCGATGTCATCGTCGATTGTACTGATAGGTCGGGAGTTTAAAACGGCTTCGATTTGACATAAGACGGTGGTCATCTCCTCGAATGTCAAGTATGTTGTCAAGATGCGCTTCATGTGGTACTTGATAGATTTTACGCCCGCTTCCCACAGTCCTCCAAAGTTTGGGCTATATGCTGGAATGAAGTGCCATTGCGTACCGTCCAATGCAAGTGACTCGGCTAATTTGTTAAATTGAAGATTAGCTTCTTGCCACGCTGTTAACAAATCTTTGTTTGCTCCTACAAAATTTCGACCTTGGTCGCTCCAAAGGTGAGTACATTTTCCTCTTCGGGAAACAAATCGTTTAAAAGCGCCGATAAAAGTTTCAGAGGTTAGGTCGCCTGCTAGTTCCAGATGAATGGCTTTGGTAGACAAGCAGACGAAAATAGCAATATAAGCCTTTGTGGTTTTAGCACCTCTTCCTTTAGACATAAGTACATTGATAGGTCCGGCAAAGTCCACCCCACTATGTAGGAATGGTCGAGATCGTGTAACTCTTTCTTTAGGTAAGTCCCCCATCAATTGTGTTCGAGGTATGGCATTGTATCTAGCACAAATCAAACATTTATAAATATATGATTTCACTAATCCCTTTGCTTTAATAATCCAAAATCTATTTTGCAGGTATGTTAGCATAAGTTGTACTCCGCCGTGTAAGGTCTTCATGTGAGCGTCGGCAACGATCAACGAGGTAAGTATACTTTTATCCCCCAGTATGATAGGATGCTTCCAGTGATCCTGTAAATCAGAGTGTCGAAGACGTCCGCCCACCCTGAGGATACCATCTTCGTCTAGGTAAGGATTTAGTCTTTTCAATTTGCTTTTTTTGTTTACAGTTTTCTTTATTTTTACATTTTGTATTTCTGTTTCAAATTGCTCTTTCTGTACAATTTTTATAATAATTTTCAATGCACTTTCTAATTCTTCTGTTGTTAAGGCTGAAGGACCAGTTTCATTATTTTTCGTTTTGCAATAGTTTAAGAAGCGTCTGCAGTAGCTAATTGTTTTTAGCAGATCACTTAAAGAATCAAAATTTTCCAATTGAAGAGTTGTATTTCGAGTGTTTGTTGTTATATGTGTATTAGTTTGAATTTGTTTTCCCTTTAGTTCTAGAGTAGTTGATAGTATATCCGGTTTACTAATATGTATTTTCTTTTCAGATAGCCACTTGGGCCCTCTCCACCATAGATCGAACTCCTTCAATTCTTTTAGCAGAATACCTCTGGAAGCGACATCTGCTGGATTATGCTGTGACTGAACATGGAACCAACGGTCTGATGGAATAATGTTCGTAATATCCACTACCCTGTTTGCCACAAACGGCTTTCATTTGTTTGGTTCTCCAGAAAGCCACGCAATTACGATTGAAGAATCTGTCCATGCAAACATATTCGATGTGGGTTCTCTCATGGCATCTGCAACTTGGCTCATCAATTTTGATAGCAAGAGTGCTCCGCACAATTCCAATCGAGGTAACGAGATGGTTTTAACAGGAGCTACTCGAGTTTTCGCTGCAATTAATTTGGTCTTAATGGAACCATCTGAATTTTCTACCCTGATATAAACCGCGGCAGCATAAGCATTCATGGATGCGTCGCTAAATCCGTGCAATTGTATTTTGCTTTTCTTGTCCGTCTCTAGCCAACGATCAATTCTTAGATCCTTAACGTTCTGGAAATCGGCTCGTAGTGTTAACCATTCCTGTTTTGTCGAAGAATCCACTTCGTCATCCCAATTACTCTTTGCTAACCAAATATCTTTGTTAAAATAATGGTCGGTGCTATCCATCCAAGCGGATCAAATAGTTTCTGTATGTCTGATAGTATTGTTCTTTTTGTAGTAGGTGAATTCATTGGCGGTAAGTTCTGTATATATAGAAATTCATCATTCTTTAAGTTCCATGCTATACCCAATGCTAATGCTTTCATTGTGCCATCCATATTGAAATCTAATTGTGCATGAATTGATCTTTTTTCAGGTTTTATAGCTTGCATGAATTCAACGCTATTCAAAGCCCACTTTGTTAAGGTGAAACCTCCTCTGTCTAACATTGTAGTGATTTTATTTGCTAAATCTATTGCTTTTCCGACATCATCAGCTCCCGAGATCAAATCATCCATATAAAAATCTTCTTTTATAGTTCGTGAAGCAGGTGAGTATGTATTTTTTATGCTTGTTCTTATTTCATCATTACATGTATCTTTTGTTTCAGTTGTTTGGTTTTCATCATGGAGTGTATCTTTTGTTTCAGTCGTTTGTTTTTCATCCTCTGCGATTTGATGTAACGTTTTCACCGCGAGATATGGAGCTGAAGCGGTGCCAAATGTTACTCAAAGTAGACGGAATATTCGAACATCTTTAGACGGATCAGTGCGCCACAATATACGCTGATAGTCTGAATCAGGTTTGGTCACTAGTATTTGGCGATACATTTTTGTAATATCTGCGATAAAACATATTTTTTTTATCCTCCATCTCATCAATAAGTTTCTTAAATCTTCCTGCAGCTGAGGACCCACAAGTAGTTCATCGTTAAGCGAAACATTTACAGATGTACTATCCTTACAAGAGGCATCAAACACCACACGTGTTTGTGTACTTTCTTTCTCTGGGTTGACAACAGCATGATGCGGTAAGTAAACGCATCTATTGTTTATTTCATTTTGTGGAACTTCTTCCATGTGATTTAATTGTATATATTCCTCAATAACTTTAGTGTATTCTTCTTTCAAGTAAGGCATTCTTTTGAATCTTCTCTCTAGTTGTAACAATCTTTTCATTGCGATTTCTTTTGTGTTTCCATCCGGTGATCTAGGGTTGTCTGTCTTGAAGGGTAATTTAACTATATAACGCCCTTCTTCATTTCTTGTGTGTGTTTGTTCATATATATCTTCGCATCGTTTTTCTTCCTGTGTTATTTTTCTTTTTGTATAATGTTCTATTTCCCATATGGATTTTAACATGTCTTCGACATCTAGTTGTAGGTGCATGACAAGAAATGTGTTTGATTCCAGGTTTGTATAAATTTCTCCAAATATTATCCAACCAAGGCTTGTTTGGTGAGCACATGGTGTACCCGGTGGACCTTTGATTATACCCTGCTGTATTATGTTGGTGTATTCTTTCACTCCTAAAAGCATGTCTATGGCACCTGGTGTATGGTAGCATGGGTCGGCCAAGTCGAGCCCTTCCAGGTGTTGCCAGTTGTTGTTTTTAATGACTTTAGTAGGTATCTTAGCGGTCAGTTGTTTGGAGATCACGTAAGGTTGTATAGAAAGGCTAAAGTTTTTATCCCAACGTGAACCTATTTGTAGCTGTACCACGTGCTTGACGTTAGTTCTTGTAGAACTTACTCCCACTATTGTTTCTTTTACAGAGTGTTTCTTCAGTTTGAGCAATTGAGTCGCGCGTTCGCTGATGAATGAGGCTTGTGAACCTTGATCGATCAATGTTCTGAGAAGAACAATATGACCCTCTTCGTTTCGTGCCGGTACTACAGCTGTTGCTAAGAGAGCGATGCTTTGATTAGTAGCTAAGTGTGACGCTGCAATCATTGTATTGACGTGTACGTTTTGTGTTTCTTCGACGCAGGTGCTTACTGGCGTTGGTGTAACTTGTCCCTTGTTTATCTGAGTGTTGTCCATATGCAGAAGCGAATGATGACGCCGGTGACACAAGCGACATGATACTGGAACTCGGCATTTCAAGACTGAGTGTCCAGGTGCTAAACAATTAAAACACAAGCTGTTGGTCTTCACAAAGTTTCGTCGGTCTTCTGAATTCATTGCCGAAAAAAGTTTGCAGTGACATAGTGTATGTTTGTCATTACATTTGATGCATGACCGGGTTGGAGTTGACGACGGTGTTGAAGATGTTGCAATATGGTATGAACGTTCTTTAGTGGTCTTTTCTCGCGTAGGGCTGAGGTATGAGACTAACTCAAGTGTGCGATATTTGGCCTCTAAAAACTCCTTAAGTTCTAGCCATGTAGGTAACTTATCTGCGTCTGCCTTGTAAGCGCTTTCCTCCCACTCTCTATGCGAGTCCGAATCTAACTTCTGTATCACCAGAAAGATAATTATTGGATCCCATGAATCAGTGTCAATTTTCAAGTTTTTCAAATTATGTAAACAATCTGTAGTGCCGTCCAATAAATTTTTTAATTGATTTGGAGACTGGTTATTTAGTTTTTTTTGATTAAATAACTTTTTTAACACTGAATTTATAATTAAACGTTTATTTCCATATCTGTTTTTTAAAATTTCCCATGCTTGTTTATAATTTGTATGTGTTACCTTTACATGTTTTAATAATGTTTCGGCTTCTCCATTAACACTACACTTCAAATAATGTAACTTCTGTGCATCACTAATGTTAACATTATCATGAACAAGGGAAATGAACAAATCTTCAAACGTCTGCCACTCATCATAATGTCCACTAAAAGTAGGCAAGTGAATCTTCGGCAATTGTACACAGCTACTCGTAATATTCTCACTTTGTGTTTCTGGTTTTGAATTCGTCAGCATATCACGTAGATCAGCTTGTAATCCTATGTATAATTCCTCGTATAAATAAAATTCTTCTTTAACAAAATATTGTAAAACTACCTTCTGTTCTTTTGTTGTATTTCTTACTAATTCCTGATGCGATTGTTTTAAAGTAGACCAATAATCTTCTAACGAATTTAATTTAGCTTCCAAATACCCCTTGGTTAATCTTGATTTAGGACATTTCTAAAAATTTATTTGCATTTTTTTATCGAGGCAGCCGTATCTTCTAATACGCTAATCGTTTGTTCTTGCTTAAACATCTTGAATATACTTTTTATAGTAATATACGACGAATTATAACTATTTCAAATGTATTCACAATTTATATTTCAATTCTTGTACAAATTAAAAGCGTACGGCAACGGCGAATCCTTATCTCTGGAATGCGTTCTTTTGTTCTCGGCGGCCGATCGCCTCAGCTTCGATGCACTGGTAATCCGGTTCGATTGCGACCATATGTTAATGATATTAAGGTTGATTTTAATTTGCGGGGTCTGTTAAAATAAAAACGACGTGCACTCTCTTCAGAATTTGTATTACGACTGAATATAAGACCACTTAATACTACTTACAACAATAATAATTTACAGTAAAATAATAATAAAAACTTTTCATTAGAGTATCGATACAGAGTTTTAAAGTAAACAACAAAGTAACTATAATAAAAATAACTTAGAATAAAGAAACTCTTAAAATTCAAATTTAGTTGTCTCCAAAAATTTTTTTGATGTCACCCTCTCCTCGTACTCGGTGCACTGGGGCATCAAAGGTACGTCTAACATAAATGCGCCCGCCTTACGTCCAAATGTCAAACTTGTCCTGTCATCGTGCCTGTGTCCGTTATGCTCGCGGTATGGTCGTCGTGAAAAATCGAAAATGCATCTTTGTCCCCCCCAGAATTCGAAGTGGGACAGCCCGATCCGTGAAGCGGATCGGAGAGGGATTGGCATCCTCCTGGGGTAGTTTTACCTTTAGTTGCATTCATTTTAAAAAATTGTGCCGGGGCTGCCGGCAGGAAGAAGAAAGGATAGGAGGAGGAAGGCATAAGGATGTGGAAGGGTGGGAAAGGAAACGCAGTCGGGACCGAAATACCCTTCGGCCATGCATCCCATCGCGCTGCGAGGCCACTTGGGATTCGGGGTGATTTTTTATCGAGGTTTTCTTCCTCAAAACAACAAAAGAAATTTACAAATGTATATACACCTAATTAACAAATAACAAAATAAACATGAAATATGTATAACAACTACGACTAGATATTTACAAATATACAACACCCTCATTTGCCACGAGGCCGCGCACACAGTCCACTCTGGTGATCAGAAAAGGGCCGGGAGCGACCCGTGGCCTAACCGCCGCGTCAGTCTTAGCCGTGGCCGGCGAGTAAACTCGAGCCGGCCCCGTTGCCCAGGGTACGCCACGAGGAGGCGACTGACATGTACCCCATCCCAACCTAACCCTTTTTTTTTTTTTTAGGTTGGAAAATCCTCAATGGAGTCCCTCCGCCCGGGGGGAAAGGCGAAGGGGACTGTCAGACTCTTACTGACTAAAAACCAACCCGTGTCCTCAAAGTACCCGTGCGTCGGAAGGGCGGGTATCGCCGAAGCATTCGTCACTACCCCCCGACGGGTATTGACTCGCCAGATGGTCAGGCGGGCCCCGTCACTCACTGCGGCTGTCACCCCGGCCGCAGGACTCCACTATGAGGCGCGCGCGCGGAACACGACGCCGCCGCCTCGAGGCCTGCTGCTGATCGGACGACGAGACGCCCCGAGTCTGTCGTCCGCAGGCCACGCCCTAGGGTGGTCGAAGGTCGGCAACCCTACGACGCCCAGTACGTCTGCTACGGGAGAGAGGAGGCAGCCTCTCTCTCCCTTTCCGCCGCCTCCTTTGCGAGCATCACGTCCTCGCAGAAAGTGGCGACGGCACTCCACCCTGCCTCGCTCCGTAACATCGTTGAAACGACAGTCGGAAGCGAGAGGTTTCCCGCAGCACCTACGGCCGCGACGAGGTCACGGCGCTGCTCAGCCCATGCTGGGCACTCCGCCAATGTGTGCAACGCCGTATCGTCGCGACAATCGCCACAATGGTGGCACTGGTACGTCGGCTCCCGGACTATGCGACACAGGTACTTCCCGAAGCACCCGTGCCCGGTGAGCACCTGCGTCAGCCGGAAGCTGAGGGCGCCGTGGCTCCTGTTGAGCCACTCCTTCAAAACGGGTCTCACCGCCGCTACGGCGGCGGCTTGCCCAGTCGTGGGTTGCGCTAAGCGCGCGTGCCACTCCGCCACTAAGACCTGGCGAAGCTCTGCCCTGCGTGCCTCGATCTGTCGAGGCACCAGGCGCTCACCCCGCTCGACCGCCTCCGCGCGCCACCAATAGAGCGACGCGAGGAGCTTTGCCTCGAGGTCCCAGGGCGGGGAACCGGCTAGGAGGCTCGCTGCCTCGAAGGAGATCGTACGGTATCCCCTTATCATCCTGACGGCCATCGCGCACTGCGGTCTTCTCAGCACGGCGACGTTGTTTGCCGTCAGGGCATCCGCCCACACTGGCGCGGCGTATAGCGCCATCGACCGTACGACCCCCGTGTAGAGCTTCCTGCACGAGGAGTTGGGTCCCCCCAGGTTGGGCAGCAAGCGCGAGAGCGCTGAGGCGGCGCCCAACAACCGGGGGGCGAGCCGTGTAAAGTGCGGCCCGAAGTTCCACCGACTGTCGAGGACGAGTCCTAGGTATTTCATCGTCGACTCTACAGCTATGGATACCCCTCCTACGATGATGCTGGAACCGGGAGGCGGTTTCGTCCTCGGCCCGTGAAAACACAGGGCCTCCGACTTGTGCAATGCCACGTCCAAGCCCAGCCGCCGGATCCTACCCACGACGTGCGCGACACCAGCAGTCGCGCGTATGGCCGCCTGCCGGTACGACTTCCCACGCGCTGTGACGAGCGTGTCGTCGGCGTAACAAATGACGCCGACGCCGTGGAGAAACGCACCGCGCAGAGCCCAGTCGTACCCCACGTTCCACAGGAGTGGTCCCAGGACGGAACCCTGCGGAACAACGCACGACGTCTCTCTCCGACCCCATCCTTCTCGGCCCGGGTACAAGACCGCTCGGTCCGACAGGTAAGCCGCGACCACGCGTCGGAGTCCATGGCGGAGTGGCAGGTAGACCTGGCGGTGGCCTGCGAGCCCTACTTCGTCCCTCCCCTACCTCACTGGCTGGGGGACTCGGACGACACCGTGGCGGTTCTCACGAGGAGCGGAACGGCCCCCCCCCCTCTCACTCATCGAGAGGGGCTCGGGCTACGTAGTGGTGGGGTGGGGGGAGTACGTCGTCGTCGGTACGTACTTCTCCCCTAACCGCAGCCTGGCTGAGTTCGAGACTTATCTCGGCTTAGTCAGAGCTGCGGTGGCCAGGCAGTCGCCGAAACCGATACTGGTTCTCGGCGACTTAAACGCAAAGTCGCGTGCCTGGGGCAACCCCGCCACGAATCCGCGAGGGAGGGCCGTCCAGGTGTGGGCCCTGCTCTCCGACCTGTCCCTTCTCAACAGGGGGCAGGTTCACACCTGCGTGCGACATCAGGGGGGTTCCGTGGTGGACGTTTCGTTCGCCACCCCTGTCGTTGCACGCAAAGTGGTCGACTGGGTCTCAATCAAGACCCGTGGGGGCGCCCCTACCGTGGCGTACGCGGAAAGTTCCGCACTCAAGGCGCCCCCGTCACTGAGACGCTGCCGCCGGAACTCCTCCTGCGCCTGGTCGGGGAACTCTTTCCCCATCCAGGCGAGCATGTCCCTCCGCAGATGGCCCCCCGCTCCGTGATCGAAGACGCAGTGGCTCCACCACTGATCACGGAGCGGGAGATGGAGATGGCCCTCGGCCGCTTGAGGGCCAAGAACACGGCGCCGGGTCCGGACGGGGTTCCAGGGCGTGTTCTGTGCGACGCCCTGGAATTCCTGGGTGCAAGGCTTCGGGAGCTGTTCGACGAGTGCCTGTGCAGCGGGCAGTTTCCGAAGCCTTGGAAGGAAGGAAAGTTGGTCCTGTTGCCGAAGGAAGGTCGGCCGATGGATTCCCCTTCGGCATACAGGCCAATAGTGCTGCTGAACGAGACGGGCAAACTCTTCGAGAAGGTCCTCGCAGCCCGTCTCGTTCAGCACCTCGAGGAGGTCGGTCCGGGTCTCTCAGAGGCTCAGTACGGGTTCAGGGCGGGCCGGTCGACGGTCGACGCCCTGGACGCCCTGAAGACTCGGACGACGGAAGCGGTGGCCCGGGGGCAAGTCGTCCTGGCGGTGTCGCTCGACGTGGCGAACGCCTTCAACAGTCTCCCTTTCGAGACGATACGGGAGGCACTCCGATACCATGGGGTGCCGACCTATCTCAGGAGGCTGCTGGAGGCGTACCTCCAGGACAGGGAGGTCCTCTGGGCGGGGGTCGATGGGAGGCTGGTCCGGCGTCGGGTAGGCTGCGGCGTTCCACAGGGGTCGGTTCTCGGCCCAATCCTGTGGAACGTCGGTTTCGGCTGGCTCCTGCGAGCTCCCGTCCTTCCCGGGATGAGGGTGTTGTGCTACGATGACGACACCCTCGTCACGGCGACTGGGCGGGACTTTCGGGAGGCGGCACGCCTCGCCGAGGTCGGAACGGCTCTCACCGTGGACCGTATGGGAATGCTGGGCTTGAGGGTCTCCATATCCAAAACGGAGGCCCTCCTGTTCCACGGTCCACGGCAAGGACCCCCACGAGGGGCGAGTATCTCATCCTGGACGGTCGATGGAGCTTCGGGCAGCATTTTGTCCATCTCGGCCCGAGGCTCATCAACGCCGCCGCCGCTCTCGGCCGCCTCCTTCCGAATGTGGGGGGGCCGGGATCGCTATGCCGGCGTCTATATTCCGGCGTAGTGAGGTCGATGGCGCTGTACGGTGCCCCGATCTGGGTCGACGCCCTCACCGCTGACAACCGGGCCCTGCTGCGTAAGCCGCAGTACCCCGAGAACCCCCTCTAGGTGTTGGAGGCCCGCATAGGCGGGCCGACCGTCAGGGCGTCACGGTAGCATGCGCAAGCGATCCCGTGGCGCTCGCCGAAAGACGGAGAGGGTACCGCTGGTTTTTTAGTGGGTAAACCCGGCGTACCTGGGCGCACTCGGCGTCCAGGGCTACGGGGAGTCCCACACACCCCCCCACCTTCCATCACGTTGGGGAAGCGCGTAACGCGTTTTTCCAGCGAGAAAAAAAAAAAAAAAAGGTTAGGTTAGTCCGTCGCGGTTCTTACGGAAGCGGAGACGGAAGGTGCCCCGTAACACCCTGGCGTGCCTTTCGTGGCGAGTCGCCCCTTTACAGCGACGGCCGCTGGCAGGGCCGCGGTGGTGAGCCACGCGCGTTCCCGTAGCCTTTTCGCCTTGCGGAGAGGCGGAAATTCTAGGAGGTTTTAGTGGGTAGGACGGGGCCTTCTGCCCCAGGAGTCCCACATATCCGTCCCGGTCCCCCTTCGGCCGGGCGGAATGCGTCAATGCATTTCCTCCTAGTAAAACAAAAAAAAAAAAAGGGTTAGGTTAGGTTGGGGTACATGTCAGTCGCCTCCTCGTGGCGTACCCTGGGCAACGGGGCCGGCTTGAGCTTGCTCGCTGGCCACGGCTAAGACTGACGCGGAGGAATGCCGCGGGGTCGCTCCTGGTACTTCTCCGACCAGCGGAGTGGACTGTGTGAGCGGCCTCGTTGGTAAGAAGGGGGGGGCTCGTTATGAGCGTCGGAGGTGTGGTCGTGCACCGGTGGTCAGCGGCGGAGCCAGTCATCCTATCCGCCGCAGGGCGTCAGCCCCTGGCGCCCGGCCTCCAGTGGCGGACTCGGGGGAGTCCGTTCTTCTTCTCTGATTAGCAGAGTGGACTGTGCTAATCAGAGAAGTAAGAGCGGCTTCGTGGCAAAGGGGGGGGGGGTTTAATGTTGTAACGTCTTGTTTTGTTGTTGTGTTTGTTGTTTTACTTTTCGTTACACGTTGTAAATAGTCGTATTAATAAATTGTAAATTTGTATATATTGTGTATATAGCATCGTTTTGTGCTGAGTGTTCGAGGTCTTTTGGCCTTCGGAGACAGAAAAAGTAACGCGTAATCCTGCACAGTGAGGTGTCGTGGACATGTCTCGCGGCTTCGTGCAGGACCGCGGGTCTCGCCTTAACCGGCCGGACCGTGAGGAAGAAAACCTCTATAAAAATTACCCCGAATCCCAAGTGGCGACGCAGCGCGAGGGGACGCATGGCTGATGGGATGTTCAGTCGTGACTGCAATCCTCGTCAGGGTACCGGCCGACCCCCTCGACGAGTTACGCTAGGCTTATCCAGGTGCAGGGGGCACCACCTGGACGGACCGACACTTCCCCCTTACTCGTGGGACTTATATGGAATTGCAAAAAACAAAAAATCACAAAGGACACCGAAATACTAAACGGACGGAAACTGGCGATATGGCGGTGGAGGTGGGCGCCCCGATGGCGCGCGCTGAAACCGAAGACCTTGGCTTGATAGAAGGACTGGCTGCCCGGCCTGTGCGACTCTCCGAGTCGGACTCGTCGGTCTGCAGCATGATGACGGTGGAGTCGGGAGACATACCACCTAAGGAGGTGACAACTAAGAGGCAGAAGGGTGCGAAGCGGACCCACGCTGAGGAAAGCTGCTCAGGCTCCGAGAGCGACGCGAGCGTGCAGCTGAGTGACAACTCGGAATCCTCAGCGAGCAGGTGGCTGAAACCCGCCACTAAGAGGGAGCGTGGCCGACCGCCCACCCACGGAAAATACGTGGGCATAGGAAAGTCGCAGGCGGAGCTCCGCGAAGCGAAGTCGAAGGCAAAAACGGATCGCTTCCAAGCAGAAGACGCACTAGCCGCATACAACGAAGCGGCCAAACAGGCTTTGGAAGAGAGAGCGGCCTGCAAAGCGAACCGGCAGGTAGAAACACATGCCGAGTACGCACCGAAGACGTCCGCCGCTTTGGACGCGACAGTCCAGCAGGCGTTAGACGTGGTGCTCCAGGTTGCCGACAAGTCGGGCAACCTGAAGGGTACTTTCGTCAGGGCTCTGAAGACTGCCGCTGACACCATCAAAGGTGCGGTAGCGGAACTCAGAGCTCTGACAATGTCAGAGGAGGTGGCCCGCCTGGAAGCTGCCAATGCACAGATTTCGGGCCAGTTGGCCGAACTACGCAGAGAGGTGGCCGAGATGCGCCGAAAACCGCAAGATACCAACGAGGAAGGCCTTAAGCGCATCATGGAGGAGGCGCTGCGGTGCAGCCGAGAGCAGTTCAGCAACATGCTGAACGCCCGGATGGAGGGCATCGAGCGCCGCCTCCTTCCGGAGCCTCGGATCGGAGAGATAGGATCGGAGAGCACGTGCGTGCGGCAGCGGGGCGAGTCGATCGTGGACTTAACGTTTGCGGCCATCGCCCTAGCCCGCCGTGTTCGGGATTGGAGGTTGGAGACGGGGGTGGAGACTCTGTCGGATCATAGATATATCCGATTCGATGTCTCCGCGGTTCCCGTCGCCCAGCCCGCTATTGAGCGGTCAGAAGGTCCGCGGTGGAGTCTGGGCCACCTCGACAGCCAGTTGGCAAAGGAGGCGGCCATCGTGGAGGCCTGGTGCGCCGGTTCCGATCCGGTCGTCCAGGTCGACCGAGAGGCTGACCGACTCGGTGCCGCCCTGTTCCGCATTTGCGATGTGGCGATGCCGAGGGTGCAGTCTCAGACTCCACGTCGTCGTGTGTACTGGTGGCGCCCGGAACTGCGGACGCTGCGGAGAGCGTGCGTTGCGGCCCGTCGCCAATACGCCAGGTCCAGGAGGAGACGGATACGCGACCACAACCTGGAGGAGGCTCTTTACACCTCCTACAGGGAGGCTTGCGTATCACTCCGGAAGGCGATCGCGCAGGCGAAGGAAGCGGCGTGGGTGGAGTGGCTCGCTTCACTCGATGCAGATCCGTGGGGGAGACCGTATCGGGTCGTGAGACAGAACACGAAGACAGCCCCCGGGCCTGACGGGATACCGGGACGCGCGTTGACGATCGCACTGGAAACCATTAATATATTTCGCTTTAGATACAAATCATATTTACGTAATCTACAGCTTCAGTCATAATTTGTTTTTTATTATTTATTTATTTAATTTAGTTTAACTAGTATACAATAAATATTACATATAATTGCAGTATTCATATATCAAAATGACATATGTGTAGACCAAGTTGGTTTTATATGTATATATATATATATATATTTTATTTTTATTTTTTTTCGTTATATGTATATATTTTTTTTTTATTATTACAATACAAGTGGTATATACAGATACTTTATAAACAACTTATCTATCTACTGGTACTACTTGCCTAAACATTAACATTTGTAATTTAACATTTATATATGTGTGTACATGTGTATATATAATTTAATTTAACATTTATTATAATTATTATTTATCTCTTACCTTAATGGTATGGCTCCGTAGCTTATGGCTCAGATTGGTCTAGCTATGCGCTACTGCAAAGGCTGCTGTTCGTTTTCTCTTTTGATTCGACTTCTTCGTGGTTGTACATATTGTACATATTGTGCTGTATGGTTTGAATGACAGGTAATAATATATTAAAGCATACAGTTGAGTTACGTAAGATATAATGATTAGATAATCAACTTACCGTCTTAACAATTTACAACTTTCGGATTAAGCTTATTAACTTTTATATTATATAGTTTTTTGTTTTATTTTGTATCTGTATACATTTCATTAAGGAAAACAGTAAATAGTTGAAAGTAATTCGAAATTTGAAGGTTGCGTGACAGCGTCGATCCACTGCCGGCGCGCGCGCCTCACTGATAAAACTTACACCATTAACCGACACCTTGCATTCCTTCCCCCGTCTCCCCCCGACCGATTAATTATTAGCTAATGGAACAAAATTGCCATTACCTAATGGGGTCATAAATGATGTATGTATTTATATATTTAAAATTATATATTGTTATTATGTGTATATTAATATTGTAGTTTTTTTTTTTTTATTTATTATTTTTATAATATATTGTCACAGCCCGTCACAACCACACAGGGTACCATTGAAAATCAGCGTTGGGTTCTTGGAACCCAACTTGGAAGCTGAATGGTAACCCTTAGGACACGTTAAGTATCATTGTGTTGTTTTGTATTGTTTTTGTTTTTTTGTAATTAAGTTAGTAGTTATAATTAGTTAATATCATTTTTTTTTAATTATTTTTTGTTTTAAATTTTTATACTTTTTTATCCTTTTTACTGTGTACCGTGTCCAAATAAACATTTCTTATTTCTTATAACAGTTGGGCGACGGCACGTGCCGGCTGTTTTCCGCCTGCCTGGCTCAGGGTAGGTTTCCGAATCGGTGGAAAATGGGAAGGCTCGTACTCATCCGCAAGGAGGGACGAGCCCCCGATCAGCCGTCGGCCTACCGACCCATCGCGCTGCTCGACGAGGCGGGCAAGCTCTTCGAGCGTATAATCGCAGCTCGTCTGGTCGGCAGCATGGTGCCGGGCCTGAGCGATTTACAGTTCGGCTTTCGCCGGGGCCGCTCCACGTTGGACGCAGTCGCCAGGCTGAGGGAGCTCGCAGAGGGGGAGGTCTCTCGGGGTGGGGTGTTGCTGGCAGTATCGTTGGATATTTCCAACGCCTTCAACACTCTGCCCTGAAGTGGTGCTTGAAGCTCTCAGGTACCACAACGTTCCGGACTACTTGCAGCGAACCGTCGCCGATTACTTCTCCGGCAGGGCGGTGGCGTTCCAGACGATGGAGGGTATTAGCAGGAGGGTGATGACATGCGGTGTTCCACAGGGCTCGGTTTTGGGGCCGTTACTGTGGAACATCGGCTACGACTGGGTGCTGCGCGGGGCCACGATGCGGGGGGTCAGTGTGACCTGCTACGCTGACGACACCCTCGTGTCGGCCCGCGGCAGAACCCATCGTGAGGCGGCATATCTCGCCACGGCGGGAGTGGCACATGCGGTCCACCGCATTCGTGCTCTGGGCCTTGAGGTGGCCTTGCACAAGTCCGAGGCCCTAATCTTCCATGGACCTCGGAACGCGCCACCTCAAGGGTTGACGATAACTGTCGGCGGAACTTCCATCACCATCGGGTCGACGATGAAGTACCTGGGACTCGTCCTCGATGGCAGGTGGAAGTTCGAGGAGCACTTCCGGCGCTTGGCCCCAAGACTGGTGGCTGCAGCCGGAGCGTTGGGGCGGTTACGAGTTCCGGATGCCGGTGGGGAACTCGTGGCAGCGATTCGCCCGGTCTTGAGAGAGTGGGTCGAGCGCAAACACGGCCCACTGACGTACCACCTGACGCAGCTCATAACCGGTCACGGCTGCTTCGCCAAATATCTGTGCGAAGTGGTCGGGAGAGAGCCGTCGGTGGTATGTCTTCATTGCGACGACGGAGCCGTGGACACGGCCGAGCATACGCGCGCAGAGTGCCCAGCCTGGGCGGAGCCTCGCGCAGCCCTGTTCACGGCCATTGGATTTGACATCTCGCTTCCGGCCTTGATTCGAAAGGTGGTCGCGAGCGAAGAGGCGTGGGCGGCATTACGGGTCTTCAGCGAAACCGTAATGTCCGCGAAGGAGGAGGCGGAGCGACAGCGGGTGGACGATCCTGATACGCTTCCAATACGTCGACGGAGACCTGGTCGACGGCGCCGTGACCATCTAGGCCGAATTCAGTAACCGGACGTGACACACAGTGTGGACGGCGGCGGAACTTTACATCCGCCGCCGCCTAGCCTCCAGCGGCGGACTCGAGGGGAGTCCGTCGCGGTTCTTACGGAGGCGGAGACGGAAGGTGCGCCGTAACACCCTGGCGTGCCTTTCGTGGCGAGTCGCCCCTTTACAGCGACGGCCGCTGGCAGGGCCGCGGTGGTGAGCCACGCGCGTTCCCGTAGCCCTGTCGCCTTGCGGAGAGGCGGAAATCCTAGGAGGTTTTAGTGGATAGGACGGGGCCTTCTGCCCTGGGAGTCCCACATATCCGTCCCGGTCCCCCTTCAGCCGAGCGGAATGCGTCAATGCATTTCCTCCTAGTAAAACAAAAAAAAAAGGTTAGGTTAGGTTGGGGTACATGTCAGTCGCCTCCTCGTGGCGTACCCTGGGCAACGGGGCCGGCTTGAGCTTGCTCGCCGGCCACGGCTAAGACTGACGCGGCGGGTCAAGGGTCGCTCCCGGTACATCTCTGTTAACAGAGTGGACTGTGGAGCGGCTTCGTGACAAAGTAGGGTTAGGAGTTTTTTTCTTTTGTTGATTTATTATGTCTTCTTCTTCTATTTGGTTTCTTTGATTTCATTTATTTTCTTAGATTTATTTTGTTTTTCATTTACGTTCTTTTGTTCTGTTTGCTTTGTTTTGTTTTGTTCGTCTCATTTTGTTTCGTTGTATATTATTTACTCATTTCTTTCCTACTATTGTAGAGGGGTCGAGACGCGACCACACCCGCTTGGTTGCAGGCGCATCTAAGCGGGATTCATTTATACGTTTGTCTCCTCATTTACGGGGGAGCAAACCTTTTCGACGGGTCCGCTGAGTCGGGTTGGCCGAACAGCGGACGGAGGCATGATTCAATGCCGCCGTCGGGGGGCTTGGCTTAACCGCCCGGCCCCAGAGGAAGGACACCTCTAAGATAAAAAATCACCCAATCCCAAGTGGCCTCGCAGCGCGATGGGATGCATGGCCGAAGGGTATTTCGGTCCCGACTGCGTTTCCTTTCCCACCCTTCCACATCCTTATTCCTTCCTCCTCCTATCCTTCCTTCTTCCTGCCGGCAACCCCGGCAAAAATTTTAAACATGAGTGCTACTATCAAAAACAATTCCTCAGGAGGGTGCCAATCCCTCCCCGATCCGCTTCACGGATCGGGCAGTCCCAGATCGAAATCTGAGGGGGACAAAGTCGCACGAACGATCTTATCTGAAGAAAACACTGCATGCACAACGGACACCGATTTTGCAAAAAAAATACCTGTGGTACGACTGGAGAGGATGGGCGCGCTGTCGGATACCGACAGCGTGTCGAACCGTATGAGTGTGGCGAGAGCGGTGAGCGATAACACCAAACGCTCACGCAAACGCGCGAGAAAGGCTGTGGACTCAGAGTCGGACTCAGCACTGAGTGACACCGAGAAGAAGGGAAAAGGTAGGCCCGCTACTACCGGCAAATATGCTGGTATCGGCCTTTCCAGGCGAGAGGCGACGGCTGCAACGAAGGCCGCAGCAGCCGCCGATAAATTGAGGGAGGACGAGCGGCAGATCGCGGCTCTGACGAAAAGGGTGGTGGAAGGCAGAACCACTCCCCTGTCGGAGTCGTTCGAGTCGGTCGAGGCAGATGGGCTACCTGCCTCCGACCTCAACCGGAAAATGACAAACGCGGTTGCAGCTATAAGAAGGGTAGGAAAGGTTTCCAAGGGTCTTAGCGGCTGCAGCCAGAAGGCGCTCAAAGAGGCCACGGCCTCGATACTGGAATGCGCCCAGGTGCTATTAACACGCACCAACACGGAGGAGACGGCGCTGCTGCGGGCCCAGAACACCAAGCTCGCAGCACAGGTGGGATGCCTTAAAGAAGGAGCACGAGGAGCTCAAGGCTGAGATGGCCAACTTCCGCCGCGAACACCTCAGGCGGGAGGTGGGCCTGGACACGCCACAACCGCAACTACAGCAGTCGTCGCAGGAGACGGAGTTGACTCGCCTGATCCGTCAGGAGATGGCGAGCTTCAACGCCCGTTTCTCGGTGCTCGAGGGGAGGATCCTACGTCCCCCCCTAGCTCCTAACTGCAGACCAACGCAGCGCACCGGCGCCGTCGACATATGCGGCCCAGGCCGCAGCGCCCCGTGCCGCCCAACGGGCACAAGCGGCTGCTACAAAACCTAGCAAAAAGAGAGACAAAGCGGCCAAGAAGGCAGGAGTGGCCCAAGCCGCAGCGCCCCGTGCCGCCCAACCGGCACAGAGAGCGAGACGAGACGCAGACGAGACGCGCAACCCCTCAAAAAGACCTGAGGCGGAGTGGACGGTTGCGGGCGCCGCCAAAAAATCCAAGAAGGCGCGCCGAAAGGTGGAAGCGACAGCCAAGCACCTGTCCGCGAGGCTCAAGACCCCCCGCTCTACTGCAGTTGCTCTCACACTGCAGCCGGGGGCGGAGGAGAGGGGCCTCTCGTACGCTGCCATCCTGTCGAAAGCAACAGCCGAGATCTCTTTGAGTGATCTCGGCATAACGGACCTCCGGTGCAAAACAACTGCCACCGGGGGTCGCCTATTAGAGATATCCGGGACCACCAGCGGTCCCAAAGCAGACGCCCTAGCAGAGAAGCTCAGGGTGTCCTTAGGATCGGACGACGTCAGAGTGTCCAGGCCTACCAAATGCGTGGTTTTGCGCATCTCAGGCCTGGACGACTCGGTGACGGTGGATGAGGTCGTCGCCGCCATCTCCAAGACCGGAGGATGCCCGCCGGACCAGGTCAAGGCGGG
Organism: Vanessa atalanta; assembly: GCF_905147765.1. Lineage (NCBI taxonomy): Eukaryota > Metazoa > Arthropoda > Insecta > Lepidoptera > Nymphalidae > Vanessa > Vanessa atalanta. The sequence goes on from NC_061901.1 coordinate 3,024,043, forward strand.
CACGATACGTCGGGGAGTCTCCGGTCTCGGGACCGCACATGTGAGTTGTCCCGTAGCGGCGGCGAAACAATTGAAAGACGGGACGCTTCTGGTCGGGTGGGTCTCGGCGCAGGTCGCGCTCTTGCCGCCGAAGCCCTTCCGGTGCTACCGCCGCCTAAAAGGAGGACATGCGGGGGCACGGTGCACCGCTGGGGTGGACCGCAGCCAAATCTGTTTCCGCTGCGGTCAACCCGGACACAAGGCTGGCACTTGCTGTGCCAAAACGCCGCACTGCGTCATCTGTGCGGCATCTAACAAGCCAGCCAACCATCAGATCGGGTCGAAGGCCTGCGCGAGACCTACTGCCAGGGCACAGCCGCCGACTGTGACCCAGAAGACCAAGAAGAAGAAGAATAAGGCGACCAGCTCCTCGCAGCCGGTTCACCCACCGGCTACGGCACAAGATCAGCCGAGGACTGGGGAGGAGGCGACGGCCATGGACACTATTTAATGGCTCTACGTCGTCTTCTCCAAGCCAATATAAACCACTGCGCCAGGGCTCAGGATCTCTTACTCCAGAGCATGGCGCAGTGGTCCATCGACGTGGCCGCCGTCGCCGTCGTGGGAGCCGTACTTTGTGCCACCCAGGGATGACTGGGTGTGCGACAACAACCGCTCGGTGGCGCTCATTCGGAGATCTGCCGCCGACATCCTTCCCTTCGAGGCCGTCACCCGAGGGCGGGGCTTTGCCGCGGCAGTCTGGGTTGATATAGTGGTCGTGGGGGTATATTTCGCCCCCAGCCTTTCTCTCGCAGATCTTGAGAGTATACCTTTACTGTAGGTATTTTTTATAATTTAATTAAATATTATAAGAGGTGCAGAACAAACTACGAATCCAATTTTTACGTCTCTTTATTGCGCTTTCTACAGTATGACTGGCTGTACAGAGAAGTTACAACATCGAGCACGACTATCTTATTACAAAAATATAGTGTTACAAAATTAAATACCTATGTGCACACGGCACAGTATACCCCCCTTCAAAAAATATTGTTATTACATTAAAAAACATAAAAAAAAATGTTCAAAATTCTTTAAATAATTAAACATAAATTTTGCACCTAGTCACACAAAAAAAAAATAGTACAATTTAATATTTTGAACAATTACAAAAAAAAAAACTAATATCATGGTTACACAATTAACAAATACGATTATGATTGAGTACACAATATACTGCTATATTAAAAATATGTATGTGACTTAAACTTATATTTAACACTTTCTAAATTTATTACACTTCACTACACAATCACTTGCTGGCATCCCGGGTTCTTCTGGGGGATAGGGTTCTCTGGTTGCCCCCTGACGACAAAAAAAGGATCCAGTAGTGTCTGTACGAATATATAGTTCCATAGGATGATAACTGATGACGTTACTAGTAGATTAAATCACGCTAACGTTTTGTCGACTGAAATAATTGTATCTTCGGTAATAAAATTTAATAAACCAATCCTTTCGAAAAACAAGTGCTGTGTTTTACTCGTGTCTAATAGTGCCCTAGTAAGAAGTATAAGTGAGTGTAAAGTTCTACATGGTCCTTCGAGCCGGATAATCAGTGAGTAAGTCATGTTCTACCAGTAAACTACATGTCAGTGTGTTCGCGGTAGTATTTTTGAATATCACAACTTGCGGACAGTGGATCGCTGTTGCAAACGCAAGTCGCAGGAGCCGATCGAAGCAGTGAAGAGCTTCAAGTCAGCTTCAGACGGTGTCTTCTAGTGAAGGCGCAGTCAGGACACGGTGGGCGGTGGACGCCCGCGGCACTGGTCGAGGCTTCGAGGAGCATCAGACCAGCTTCGGACATAGTCTACGTGGGAAGGCGCAGTCAGGACACGCAGTGAACTCCTCAGGACTGGCCGAGGCTACGAGGAGCATCAGGTCAGCTTCAGACAGGGTCTTCGACGGAAGGCGCAGTCAGGGTGACAAGGAGTGCTGGAAAACTCCCAGTCGTGAAAGCTGGGAATCTACGGTACTGTTTGATTCAGTGAAATTTTCGTGAGTGCATTTTAAAGAAATTTTTCTATTTGTAATATTACATTACGTTTATAAAACTTATATTATAAAGTAGTAATTATTATAATTAGTATAAATGGATTCTATAATTAGTTATCAGGATGATTTGCATTCGCGTATACGTAGGGCTAAGATAAACTTTAAGAAGTCGCCAAAAGAGCGCATAACCAAAGAATATGTACAAAATAAATTAGAGATTATTTATGAATTATGGCACGAATTTCTATCAGGCCACAAAGAGTTGATGCGTAATTACAAACAAAAAGAATTAAACGAATCTAGCTATGTAATTAATGAAATGTACGACAAAACAGAAGATATATATATAGATTATAAAAGTGAATTAAAATTATCTTTAAATACATTTTTAAGCTCAGAAATTTCCAATATCGAAACCGTTGTTAAGAGTGTTGATAACAACATGAAATATCCCAAAATTAATATACCTAAATTTTCAGGCAATTACAGTGAATGGACCACGTTTAAGCAGATGTTCACGTCACTTGTAATCAATAATAATTCATTTGACGATATACAAAAAATTCATTATTTAAAAAGTTATCTTGTGGGAGACGCTGAACAATTGCTTAGACACGTTCCAATAGAACAGGGTAATTTTGATCGTTGTTGGCAATTATTACAAGAAAGGTATAATAACAAAAGATTTGTTTGTTATCAAACATTAAAATTGCTTTTTAGTCAAAAAAATCTTAATGTCGAGTCAGCCGACGGGTTACGTAATTTAGTTGATACTACGAATACATGTCTAGCAACGCTTCAAAGCATTGGTGTAAATACACAAACATGGGATGTAATATTGATCCACGTTTTGACTTTGAAATTGGACCCAGAGACAAAGCGTCAATGGGAATTCCATATTACTAATCATATTTCCATGAACGAACTCCCAACTTATCAACAATTTACTGACTTTTTATCTAAAACGTTTAGAGCTGTAGAATATCTTGGTCCAAATAAAATTAAAACTTTACATGTTGGAAATGTCAATATATCTTGTTTATTTTGTTCGGATAGTCACAAATTATATCAATGTACAAAATTTCATAAAACTACGATTGATGATCGTCGCAAATTTGTTAAAGATAATAATATATGTTTCAATTGTTTAGGTAGTAATCACTCTGCCAACGATTGCCGTAGTAATTTAAAATGTCATATTTGCAAACGAAAACATCATTCTCTTCTTCATCCTACGAGTAAAATTGTTGATAACGAAAATACAGATTTAAAACAGGAGGATTCTCTTGAAAAATCCACATCGATGGTATCGTGTTTTTCATCAAGTAAGATTTATAAGCAGGTATTACTCGCTACAGCAATAGTAAAAGCCACGTCCAGAAACGGAAATGATTACAAGATAAGAGCATTACTCGACCAAGGATCGCAGTCGTCTTTCATAACAGAATCTGCTGTTCAATTTTTAGATTTGAATAAAAGGTCGACCACTAGCCTTATAATGGGACTAGGTGGAGGAAAAACAATGCTTTCCAAAGCAACGGTAAGTTTAAAAATAAAATCAATATATGATCCTTCTGTAGAAATTGCAGTGAATGCACATGTTATAAAAAGCATTACTACGCCTTTGCCAACTAACCGTATTGTGGCATTGGACTGGGTGGATCTATCAGGAATATCGCTAGCCGATCCTGAATATTATATACCAAACAAAATAGATGTTCTTCTAGGTGCAGAAGTATACGGCGAAATACTTCGCGATGGTATCAAAAGAGGGCCAATAAACGCCGTCATAGCACAATCAACAGGTCTTGGTTGGATTTTGTCAGGTACAGTTAGCTCAAATATGAAGCCCTCTGAAGATATAAAGGTAATGCATTGTACTTGTACAAATGATTTAAAAAGGTTTTGGGAGCTTGAAGGGGACATTCAACTGCCAAAAGAAAAATTATATACTGATGAAGAAAAATATTGTGAGCATGAAACTACACGCAGAGATGCCAATGGTAGGTACATCGTTCGTCTCCCGCTCAAGTCCGACGATCCTCAAGTTACTTCTTCACGAGAAATTGCTGAAAAACGACTTAAATCATTAAAACAAAGATTAAATAGCCGTCATAGCACAATCAACAGGTCTTGGTTGGATTTTGTCAGGTACAGTTAGCTCAAATATGAAGCCCTCTGAAGATATAAAGGTAATGCATTGTACTTGTACAAATGATTTAAAAAGGTTTTGGGAGCTTGAAGGGGACATTCAACTGCCAAAAGAAAAATTATATACTGATGAAGAAAAATATTGTGAGCATGAAACTACACGCAGAGATGCCAATGGTAGGTACATCGTTCGTCTCCCGCTCAAGTCCGACGATCCTCAAGTTACTTCTTCACGAGAAATTGCTGAAAAACGACTTAAATCATTAAAACAAAGATTAAATAAAGACGAAACATTAAATCTTAAATATCAGGAAGTAATTGATGAATACTTACAGCTAAACCATATGGAAATTGTACCTGAAGAAGAAATTGATAATCCAAAAGCAATTTACTTACCACACCATGCGGTTATCCGAAACGACAAAGACACCACAAAGGTCAGAATTGTTTTCGATGCGTCCTGCAAAGGAAAAAACAACTTATCACTAAATGATCAACTAGCAGTAGAACCTATCTTACAGCTTGAACTCCGGCACATTATAATGCGTTGGCGATCAGGACCTATTTGTTTATCTGCTGATATTATAAAGATGTATCGTCAAGTGAAAACTAGCGAACAGGATAATGACTATCAAAGACTCTTGTGGAGTAAGGACAAGTCGAAAATTGAACATTACAGACTTACCAGGGTAACGTTTGGGACAGCATCTGCTCCATATATGGCAATCAAAACATTGCAACAAGTTGCACACGATCATGGTGATAAATACCCATGGGCCGCTGAAAGAACACTTAAAGATTTTTACGTCGACGATTTTATGAGTTGTTGTCAAACTATAGAAGAAGGATTCGAAATATTTAACCAAATGAATAAACTACATAGCAAAGGAGGTTTCGAACTACAAAAATGGAATACTAATAACAATGAGCTTTTAAAATTGATGAAGGAAAGGGATAAGGATAAGGATGTAAGGACAGGACTGGAAATAAAAGGAGATGAATTAATAAAAATTATGGGACTTACCTGGAACAGAAGTGATGACACCTTTCGTTATGTAGTAAATTATCCGCCGCTGCAGCACCCTGTAACAAAAAGAAAAATTATTTCTGATATTTCACGTTTGTATTACCCATTGGGATGGGTAGGACCTACTATAATACAAGCGAAGATAATTATACAAAAGCTATGGCTATTAGGAATTGAATGGGATGAAATCGTACCCAATGATTTATTAAATGAATGGATAACTTACCGTGATGAACAAACTTATTTATGTAACATTCGCATACCGAGATGGATTGGTATTCGAACAGACGATCAAGAAATTGAATTACACGGTTTCTGTGACGCATCTAAATCAGCATATGCTGCCGTCGTTTATGTTCGTGCTATTGATTGTCAAGGAAATGTAAAGGTCTCGTTAATTAATAATAAATAATAATAAAACAATAACAAATTTCAGGCATAAATATAAATTATTTTTATTAGAAAAACAAAAAGATTGTAGTTAATTATTGCCTATTATTATTAATCAAAATGTTATATAATTCATATATGTATTTGTTAATTTATTTAATTTGGTTCTCTAACAATGAGTATGTGTAACAATAACGTATGTATTTGTATCTATATATGTGTGTATGTATATATACATATATAATTATTACATATTTTTAAAGATCTAATTACGCGAACCTGTCTGTTTGCGGCACGAAAGCAATAGGCTAGGTCTGGTCAGCGCTTGGGGAACTCATCCCTTGACCTTGGCTTCCTCGTACACTTCCACTGTTTTAACCGCCCGTTTTTTACTGTAACCGTCTATCCTCCTTTGCTTGTATGTAACTTTTAAATCCCTAACCTAAAAAAAAAGAAGGCAAGATAAATTACTTATGTCTAGAATATTAATCATTGGCCAAGTCAATATGTGTGTAAACACAACAATGAATACTATATATACAATTTCTTACCTGATATTGTTCTGTCCAATTTTAACCTTGAATCAATATGTTAATTGTGTCACTATTTGCATTTGTTGTAATGTTCGTGAATGTGGGACAAGCGAGCGGCGCGCGGGAAATACGGTGTTTGCTGTCAGACGCTGCATTCATACTTAATAAAACCCAATATCGCTTATGCCGCCCTCCCGCGCGCCCCGATACGCCCCGCGCCGCTGAGCGCTGGCGCGACAATTAAACGTAATTTTTTTGTCCTTAGTTCTTTATATTATATAAATTTACTTTCTATGTTTTGGTTCCTTCATGTTCAATTTTTATAAATTTATATTGTTTTTTTTCCTTTTAAATTATATCTTTTATCTGCAACGTCTGTCAGTAATGACATTAGGAGGCCACTGAAAATCAGTGTAGAAGCTAACATGTTTCTACGTATACTGAGTGGTCTCCTTTTGGCTGAATTACACTGCTGCGCACTTATACATACCTACTACTATTTCTTTTCTAAGTAATTTTTGTTTATTTGTTATTTTTTTTCTTTTTTTTTTCTCTTTTGTTTTTCATTTTTTGTTTTGTGTATAATTTTTGTATTACATAGAATAAGTGTCTTTTTGTTCTGTTTTAATTACTATACATTTTGTGTCTGTAGTAGTGTAATTTATTCAGCCAATAAAGATTATTATTATTATTATTATTATTATTATTATTAATTACAGCGAAGACGAAAGTAGCTCCTGTTAAGCAGGTTTCAATTCCGAGACTGGAACTATGTGGTGCCGTATTGCTGAGTAGATTGCTCCTGGAAGTCTCAAATATTATGAATATCAAGAAACATAACTTACACGCATGGACAGACTCAACTGTTGTTCTTGCCTGGTTGAACAGTCACCCAAGCAAATGGAATGTATTTGTAGCAAATCGTGTTGCAGAAATACATACAAATTTGGATCCAAACAGTTGGTCACATATTTCTTCAAAGCAGAATCCAGCAGATTGTGCCTCTCGAGGCCTACGTCCCTCTGATTTAGTAAACAATAAATTATGGTTCAATGGACCAGAAATAATTTCTTCTAAAACAATTTTGTATAAAAAACTTAAAGATACTTCAACAGATATAGAAGCAGTTAGAGTTCATTCAGCTATAATAGAAGATGATAATTTATTTAATAAGTTTTCCTCATTAACGAAATTAGTAAGAGTAGTTGCATATTGTAAAAGATTTATAAATAACTGTAAAAAACAAAATAAAATTATTATAAAATACTTAACTACTACTGAATTACAGGAAGCTTTAAGACTATGTATAATAAATTGTCAAGAAATTCATTTTCAAGAAGAATTTAAAACAATATCACAGAAAAAATACTTACCAAAAAACAACAAACTTCAGCCGTTGAATCCATTTATTGACGACTATAACTTATTAAGAGTTGGAGGCAGGTTAAGCGAATCCAATTTAACCTACAACCGCAAACATCCTATTTTAATGCCGAAGCAGTCGCATCTAACGAATCTTATAATAAAAGACGCTCACAAGCATACATTACACGGAGGTCCGCAACTTATGTTGAATTATATCCGTTCAAAATATTGGATTATCGGGGCAAAACAATTGGTTAAATCAATGTATCGTACTTGTGTGATTTGTGTAAAAAATTCAGCACATTCAAAGAATCCATTGATGGGGCAATTACCAGCTGCCAGAACAATACCAACACGCCCTTTCAGTCATAACGGAGTCGATTACGCTGGTCCTATCCTATTAAGAACAACAAAGGGTAGAGGACATAAATCCTACAAGAGTTATATAGCATTGTTTGTGTGCATGGCTACTAGAGCTTTGCATCTTGAAGTGGTGAGTGATTTGACAACAGAAGGATTTTTGCAAGCATTTCGACGTTTTGTCGCTAGACGTGGATATTGTTCTCATTTATGGAGCGACAACGCAACTAATTTCATTGGAGCAGCTAAAGAACTAAAGCAGTGTAAAAATGCAGAATACGAAAACCTGTCTAAAGACATTGCAGAAGTATTATCAACATATAATTGCGAATGGCATTTTATACCACCCCATTCACCCAATTTTGGAGGTTTATGGGAGGCCGGTATTAAATCGGTGAAGTATCATCTGAAACGTGTCATCCGCAATTCAACTTTGACATACGAAGAGATGGCGACCGTTCTTAACCAAATAGAAGCTTGTTTAAACTCCCGTCCTCTTTCAGTAATAACAAATGATCCTGATGATGCTACAATTTTGACTCCAGGACATTTTTTAATAGGGGAACCATTCTGCCGTGGTATATCTATAATGCCGTTATCTACCTAAACTTAATTTTGAGTTATGAGCAAAAAACGCGGTAAAAATTTAAATCTATGTAACTTATCGATTATGACACCAATTTGAAACCTAAAAGCACCAAAAAATTCGTCAAGTAAAATACTTTCCAATTACTCTTCTGTCATATTATAAATATGATTTAATTATAATGTAAAACGCTTTTTTCGTTCTTGCTAATTATCGATGTTTCTAATGTCTCGCGAAGGATTTACTAAAATGCCGTTAAGTATACCTTAACGGCCTTTTAGTGTTTCTATTTAAAATAATAGTATAGACTTTTAAAGTACTAAAAATAATCTTATAGATATTTAGCTAAAACGATGTTATAGCACATAACCCTGTTTTAGCTTAACATTGGGAGACACAGAACTGAATCATGTTAGACTTTAGTGGCATTATTGGTATTTTACCGCTTTTAAGTCCGGTAAATTACAAATTTTAATTAGTTTCGATAAATAATTTGATTCATTGTTACTCTAAAACGTAGTTAAAACGAGAACCCTTTACGTTAACGGCATCATAGCGAAACAATTGCAAAAATATTAGAATAAATTTATTCAACCAGTGAAACTAAATAAAGATAATTTTTAAATAATTATATACCATTATTTCGCAAATAACAATATTTATATATATTTTGTTTGACAAAACATCACTTATAACTAGATTTGTTAGGAATTTTCAGTTCTTTACTAATACAAATATCACATTAACTAAGTAGGTAATAGGCACTTATAGTTTTAATAACGATAACAATTATTAATTAACAAGAGAGATCAATATAAGTCTTTGTATGTATATAAAACTAAAATATTACAAAATCACATTTTATGAACTTAAAAAATATATATATTTTAAATAATAAAGTATTCAATAAAAAAAATATTTTTTTCACAAACAAAACTTTTTCAAAATATTCTTAATACTTAGGCATATATATAAAAAAATAGTATATAAAAACTTAACATAGTAACTTTAATTAATCCAAAAAAAACCTTTATCAATAACATTAATGTCTTAAAATATTTAATCAGTCTCAAGAAACTTACTGTTTTTGAATGTTCATATCTGAACTTGTCCATGTGGCATGTTCATTTTCTTTAATTGGCAATTTTTTCCAAAATAACAATTTGTGAGGGGGGATTATGCTTGATAGTTTTTCAAGTATATCAGCTTTTCTTCGAGGTTCGATACATTTTGGCTCAGTTCTGAATTCAAATTTCATTGAACGTGGATTCAGGTAATGTAGAATAATTGCCATCAACAGAAGTGCAACGCATTCGCAGGAATCCTCGCTCAAGCGAAGTTTTCGCTTTACTAATAGATCCAATTGAATTACTACGAAGTTGTTCAAAGGTTTTTTTTGCTAGAATTAACATGATTCTTAACTTCATAATCAAAGGGTAATATGTAACAGTAATTACGACGTTGATCGTTTGGCTACGCTACGGAGAAATAGTCGCTCGGGCATAGAATTCTCGCAACAAGCATCACCAACCGATTCTCGCTTCAAAATCTGTTTATTGTCAAAAGTAAAATTCTTGGTAAAATCACTTGACAAATTAGTTTGTGGTCTATTTTTTTTTTGACATGTTGCTTCCTGAGGAATTAGATGGACAGTAATATTTGTCAAGAACAGAATCAAAATCATGTGGACTATTTTCAAAAGCTACATTTGTATTTAGTTGGACTTCTAAATCAAGAGGAGAATCGGAAGGCATTAATTCGTTGCACGTTAACCTTACTTCGATACGTGGGTTCACAATATTATGAGGCTTGGTAACAAAACTATGGACGGTACTTTTAGTCAATAAAGCTTCTTTCAACTTATTTGTATGTAAATTTGGCAAATGATACGAGTTGTAGGTTGATTTTGTCTCACAAAATGTGTCAAAGATACTGCTGATCATCGAATAATGTCTTGTATATATAGTCAATATAAGCAGGAATACTATTATTTTTCTTCTTTATATTTTGGTTTGGCGTTAATATTGTCACGGGACTCTCTGGTTTGTCTTTAATCATACTGAAAATACTTTTAGCTCTCCTGGTTATAGACCTTTTGTAACAAAAAAAAATGTATGCAATAAACAAACAAAAATAATAAAATATTACGAGATCAAAATTATATCAATCGTGTTTTTTAGCAATTAGAAATGCCATAAAAAAGTTTTCATCCTCAGCGGGGTATTATTTATTATTTTATACATAAAAAAGATATACTTACTAGTTTCTACCCACCGCTTCGCTCGCGTGAATTTCAGTTTACGTAGGAAAAAGCATAAGCATTTCTTTACATAACTCTTGACTTCGTCATCCAGCTATATATTATAATAATGTAGTAAATAATTATGTGATATATATAGTATATAATAGTATGCAAAAGAAGCATTAACAACTTCAAATTTCTGTTACAAAATTTCACCCAAATATAAACGACAACAAACAGGAAAAGTTGAATAAAAACAACTTACGTGCAATTACGATCCTCCATAGTTGCAAAATTGCGTTAACAGTCATGGAGTCACACGTCCTTCACGGCGAACCCTGACTCCTGACCGCGACACTAGGATCGTTACCTCGCCGCTCCCGGCCGGCGAGATTATTTAACGGCACTATAGCGTATTATTGTGAGATAACGACACTTAATCTAATATTTAAGGACTATTACTTTTTCGATTTATTTTAGAAATATCGTTACTGGCTCATAACGTTCCTTAGCTCAATATATACTTATAACAAATGTTAAGCTATAATGCCGTTAAGTTTTGTTAACCACATTTAAGTCTAACAATTTCAGTTGACGGCGTTATAGGTGAACAAACGTAATCCTCTGTATTAAAAAAGAACAACAATAAAACAGTTAATGTCTTTTAACCACTTTATAATGTGCGAAAGACCGTATAACGGCAATCTAGTTAAGCAATCATAGGAAAAAATTATAACAAAATATAAGTTAAGGAACTTTAGCAGCTATATTGACTACGAAAGTTACTTAACGACTTTTATGCTTAATAACACATGAGAAAAAAGGCATTTTACGGCATTGTTATTAAAATTATTTTCAAAACTAATCAAGATATCTAAAAACCGGATATATATGTTGATAGAGAATTTTTTTCTTATTAATATGCCATCAAAAGTTGAAATTCGATCAGATGTCAGTTAACGGCATTTTTGTTATACCACGGCAGCATTGGTGACGCTACCAGATCAGAACGTAGAGTTGGTAAATGTGAGTTCTTTGAGAAGATGGCAACACACTCAACGCATGGTTCAATCATTCTGGCGACAATGGTCAAAGGAATATCTTACGAAATTTTTACTGAGATACAAATGGTCTCAAAATAATACTCAGATTAAACTGAATGATGTTGTAGTAATTAAAGAGGATAATTTACCACCATCTCGTTGGCTTTATGGCAAAGTGATTGCTACTCACCCAGGCTTAGACGATATTGTACGAGTAGTAACATTAAAAACCAAAAATGGCCCTATAAAACGACCTGTGTCAAAATTATGTTTGTTACCTGTAGCTGAATAGATAAGCTATTTCATCTAATTGTAATAGATCTAGCAATTTAGTGTTATAAGTTTGTATAAAATTCATTATATATAAAAAAGGAAAGGATTATATAAAATAAAAAATAAAGCTATAAATATTGTTAGATTAATCTAATTTCTATAAATTAATGTAAAACTCTTAAAATAAATATTCTATGGATTTTTGTTTGCAACATGTCTTTACAAATTAAAAAAATAAAACATTTACAGTAAATTTAACTATACCTATAAGGCCAAAGTTTCAACTTTGCCCTTGGTGGGCGGTATGTACGAATATATAGTTCCATAGGATGATAACAGATGGCGTTACTAGTAGATTAAATCACGCTAACGTTTTGTCGACTGAAATAATTGTATCTTCGGTAATAAAATTTAATAAACCAATCCTTTCGAAAAACAAGTGCTGTGTTTTACTCGTGTCTAATAGTGCCCTAGTAAGAAGTATAAGTGAGTGTAAAGTTCTACAGTGTCCTTCTCATAAAGTTTGTGAATTGCATTTTGCCACGTTTCCATACAATATAGAAAATAACACACAATACCAGGATCAGAATTGCGAGAGTATACAACTCTACCCTAGCGCTAAGATGCGTGGTCGTTTCTGAAGCCGTTGCGCTATTTCCAGCACCTGTCTGTGCAATAATGATTTCTTCTTTTTCTTCTTTACTTACTGATTTACCCATATTTAATTATTTTTCGCAAAATAAAATTATTAAAATATAGAGATACAGCTAAAACAGTCGATACGATGACAGTCGACTAGGGAGTGAATTTTACTGTAGGTTTGCTGATGCGTCCTGATCTGGTTACCATGGGCTCCTTGTTAATGTTACTTGGCTCTATACTGGGCGATATTGCTATGTCATCAGAGTGTAACGTGAACGCAGACTTGAGTCTATCTATACTAATAATTTTCTGCGTATCTCCCTCTTGAATTTTAAAATATTTATTTGTTCGACTTAAAATTTTGTATGGACCAGAATACGGAGGAGTAAGCGGCCTTGACACTCGGTCGCAACGAACAAATACATGTGAACATTTTTCAAGTTCTGGGTGTACAAAAATTTTGTTTTGACGTAATTGGCGCCTTGGTATTGCTGCTATATGCCTTATTTTCTGCCTTAACGCTTGTAAAAATGTTTCTTCACTTGAGATTTCTGGCTTTTCAGCTCAAAAAAATCACCAGGAAGTCTTAAAGATTCACCATACACCAACTCAGCTGCACTTATCTGAGTATCATCCCTGTAACTTGCTCTTAATCCTAGTAATACGCTAGGTAGCTCTTTAACCCAATTATCTGTGTTACCTCTGCATATAAGAGAAGTTTTAAGAGAACGATGCCACCTTTCAACTGCACCGTTTGCCTGTGGATGGTATGCTGTAGTTCTTATTCTTGTTATTCCCATTCTTCTGGCTAGTTGGTTAAATAAGTTCAACTCAAATTGACGTCCTTGATCTGTCGTTACTCTCAATGGACAACCGAATCTAGTAATCCAGCCATAATAAACGACTTCGGCTACACTTTCTGCTGTTATGTCCTTTAAAGGATACGCTTCAGGCCAACCAGTGCTTCTGTCCAACATTGTTAATATATATCGATATCCATTGCAATATTTAAGAGGACCCACGATGTCTGTACGATGTGAATATGTTCAAATCTATCACTTTTTTCAAACGACTTAAATGGTGAAATATTGTGTCTTTGAACTTTGGACCTTTGGCATTCTAAACATGATCTAGTCCATGATGCAATATGTTTGTTCATCGATTTCCAGAAGTATCTCTCTCGCATCATATTTCTCGTTGTTCGTATGCCGGGATGACTAATTCCATGAATCGCGTTGTAAGCCGATGCGCGGAATTCCAACGGCAAATAAGGACGAACTTTTCCATGCGATATTTCACAATAAATATATGCATTACAGTTAGAAATTTTCACCTTTTTAATATTTAGAGTTTTAGACTTTAATAGTTCTAGTAGCTCTGCATCATTACCCTGTGCCTTAGCTAGGTCTTCATAATTAATTGTGGATGAAAAATCAATGGTAGCGATTCGAGATAAAGCAACTGCCACAGTATTCTCTGAACCACTAATATGGTCAATTCTTGTACAAAATTGCATCACGTAGTCTAAGTGTCTCAATCTCCTAGGGGTATCGTTATTTCCAAAAGAATTCTTCGAGAAAATGTTTGCACTAAAGGTTTATGATCCGTGTAAACTGTTACAGGTCGTCCCTCAATTAAGTATCGGAAATACTTTATTGCCACATATATAGCTAATAATTCTCTGTCGAATGTACTATAGCGCTGTTGAGCCTCACTAAGCTTACTTGAAAAAAAACCTAAAGGTTTCCATGAGGTACCTTCTTTTTGTTGAAGTACTGCTCCAGCACACGTGTTAGAACAGTCTGTCATGATAGAGATAGGAGCACCCGCGATAGGAAATGATAGTGTAACTGCACTTTTTAGGCTGTTTACACTGTTCAAAGGCTTCTATCGTCTCTTGAGTCCAAGGTATCATGCTTTTGTCTTTCTTTTTGCTATTCCTCAAATACATGTTTAATTTTGCTTGAACACCTGCAGCACCTGGGAGAAGACGTCTATAAAAATTTATTATCTCTAAAAAACGTCTTAACTCATCAACTGTTTGTGGCCTTGGAAACTCACTTAATGCCTTAACACGATCTTCTAAGGGGCTTAATCCTTTTTCAGAAATGTGAAACCCTTCGGTCCAAAGTCCAGTTCGGTTTTCCCAAACTCGCATTTCGCTAAATTTATCGTTAAGCCGAATTTATTTAACCTCTCAAATACGATTTTTAAATGTTCTTGATGTTCGACTTCTGAAGATGACGCTATGATGACGTCATCAATGTATGAGAATAAAAAATTGAGATTTTGAAAAACTTCATTGTTTAAAAATCTTTGAAACGTTTGAGCTGCATTTCTAAGGCCATACGTCATTCGTGGAAACTCGTATAAACCAAATGGCGTTGTTATAGCAGTTTTTTCTATATCCTGCTCCGCTATACCGATATTATGATAAGCTCTTTGCAAGTCTAATCTCGTATATATGTTTTTATTAGCTAATAAGTATGCACAATGCTGTATATGAGGAATCGGATATCTGTCCGTGCGGAGACTATCGGCGTTTAAACTTTATTACTAATAAAGTATAAACGCCGATAGTCTCCGCACGGTCGTAATTCTCCATTTTTCTTGACTACTACATGAAGTGGAGAAGACCAGTTACTCTTGCTTGGTCTACATATGCCCATGTCTTGCATCCTTTGTCTTGAATTCAGCCTTTACCTTTTCAAATTTATCCGGTGGTAAAGGACGCGGGCGCGCGAACACAGGCGGCCCGTTTGTTTCTATGTAATGTACTACAGAGTGGCGTGGAGTATCTTTGAAACACATTGGCTTAGTAATATCGGGATATAATGCTAATAAGTCACTATACGGATGGTTAGAGTTTATTGTTGTTATCGATCCTTGACCATCTAATCTCACTGACGCTAACACAGATAAATTCGTCATTTCGTCTATTAGTTTCTTCCTGAATATGTCTACTACTAATTTATGGTGGCTTAAAAAGTCTGCGCCTAAAATTGGTTGATTTACTTCTGCTATAACAAAAGTCCAACGGTAGGGTCGCCGTAAATTTAAATCTAAAATAAGAGTTTTTACACCATATGTTTTTATTTCGGTCCCATTAGCTGCGTACAGTCTGTACATTCATTAATATCAATATTCTCTAAACTATTTGAAAAATGCATGTACACAAGGCTAGTTAACTATTGTAACAAATTTAATATCATCAGAGACGAACAGTATGGTTTTCAAAAAAATAGGTCCACTATTTTAGCAACATTTAAATTAACAGAATCCATAATGACTAGTATAATAATAATAATAATAATAAGTAACTTTATTCACCAAGAAGAAACAAAAACAAAATTAAGGTACAAAACCATAAAAAAAGTTAACAATATGAGATTTGATGATTTGGTGAAAAGGTCGTAGTCTCAGCTAGGCTGCTTTTCAGTCTACGCCTTGTACATATGCTGCCAACACAAACGTTACAGTAATTGCAGTAAAAGGTAAACGAAAACATAATTACCAAATAATAAAAGTGAATACAATTTACACGCCCAATAGGCTAAAATAAAAAACATGCAAGCATTATTAAAACAGAGAGGTTTGTTTTTTTTTTTTATTCTAGTAAAAGGAAAATATTTCATATTGAATAAAAATAATAATATTTAAAATGTATAAGTAAATAGCGATATATATTTTAATAAATTACAATCAAAATAATAATTAAATATATTAGGTTTATTTACACACATTTGTCCAGACACATTGCGTCTTTTGCATTGATAGAAGCCATTGCTTGCATTGTGCCTTAAATTTATTTTGAGACGTACTGTTCTTAATCGGAGGTGGGATATCGTTCCAACACTTTGAAGCTGCGAAGCGAAAGCTACCTCTAAATGATTGCAAATGTGGTCTAGGCAGTATTAGTCGCGGAACTCGACTCAATCTACAATTGGATTCATTTGTTTCGGACCATTTAAGTTTATCCGCCAAATAATTGGGAATTTTACGATATTTTAAGTTGAAAGTGATATTATTTAATTTAAGTGTACGGCGATTTTTCATATTTAATATATTCTTGGAATTTACATAAGGTGTAATATGTGAATATCGAGGTATATTGTAACAAAATCTTAAACATGAATTTTGTATCCTCTGTATTTTCCTTTCAGTCTTTTTATAAAGGCGGGGGCCATAAAGAATATCACAGTAATCCAACTGAGACAGAACCAAGGACTCCACAAGTTTAGATCGCGCTGATTAACTCAAAAATGGTCTAAACTTATAAATCATTTTGAGTAAAGCGTAACACTTCGAAGTAACAGATGATATGTGTTCTTCAAAGCGTAATGACCCGACGAAAGATAAAGTATAGACGAAAATAAACACACTATCGCCCTTTTCTTTGATATGTCGAAAGCTTTTGACTTTGTAGATCATAGTATCTTGCTAAAAAAAATGGAAAAGATCGACATAAGAGGAGTAGCACTAGATTGGATTAATTCCTATCTACAAAATAGAATACAATGCGTTCAAATATCGAACCTAAACGAAAATAATGAACTGACTACGTATGAATCCAGCTATGACTTCAATCGTTATGGTGTTCCGCAAGGAAGTATTCTAGGCCCACTTTTATTCATCCTGTATATAAATGATTTACCAAACGTTGTCCCACAACAATGTTTTCTTTTCGCAGACGATATCTCTATAATTTTTACGTCCAACAAAAATAAAGATATTATCGAGTTTGAATCTGAAATAAATCTAGGTGTAAAATTAATAATTGATTATTTAAACAAAAACAATTTACGAATAAATGTCGATAAAACAAAGTTCATGGCTTTCCAGACAAACAAAAATAAAAACAGACAAAATTTAAACATATGTTACAATAATCAAAAAATTGAAGAAGTAGACGAACATTCTTTCCTTGGCGTTACTATCGACAGACACCTGGACTCGAAATCACACATTAATCGAATAAGCAACAAAACAAACAGCTTCGCGTATGCTCTAAGAATACTTAGACAGAAAACTTCCGAACAAACCGCTCGCATAGCGTATCATAGTTATGTTTCCTCAATCTTAAGATATGGTCTTCAGGAAGAAGGAAGGATAGGAGGAGGAAGGAATAAGGATGTGGAAGGGTGGGAAAGGAAACGCAGTCGGGACCGAAATACCCTTCGGCCATGCATCCCATCGCGCTGCGAGGCCACTTGGGATTGGGTGGTTTTTTATCTTAGAGGTGTCCTTCCTCTGGGGCCGGACAGTTAAGCCAAGCCCCCCGACGGCGGCATTGAATCATGCCTCCGTCCGCTGTCCGGTCAACCCGACTCAACGGACCCGCCGAAAAGGTTTGCTCCCCCGTAAATGAGGAGACAAACGAATAAATGAATCCCGACGTATCTGCCGTGGGTGGATGGTCGTCCACGCTCCCTTTTGTTAGCCGGCTTTAACCACCTGCTAATAGAGGACTCCGAGTCGCTACGCTGTATTGTGGCGTCGCTATCGGAGTCCGAGTGGGTGTCCCCTCTGTGGGGCCGCTTCTCCCCTTTTCTCTGTTCGTTGCCGACCGACTCGAGAGAGAGTCGTTCTAGCCGGACGACGGGTACCTAGGGTGCGCCTGGGTCGTTGGTTTTGGTGTGCGCCATCGGGGCGCCCACTTCCACCACCATGTCAACTTAGATAGATAGATAGATAGATAGATAAAGTCTTTATTTGGATCACACCACATGAATAAAAATAATAAGATAAAAAAGAAATGACAAAAGTAACACAGAATTTAAGTTAATTTATGACGTAGGAAGAAAAAAAAAATTAAAATAAACAAAAAAAAAAAATTAACTAACTTACAAAAATATTTACAAAAATATTTTGCATCTAATTTTATTTAATCTATATCTATTAAATATAATTAGATGTAAAATGGGAATTGCATTATTATGGAAACACAAAGAAAAAAAAAAAAAAATTAACAAAAATGAACTGTAAAGTGGTGTGGCATCCAAAATGGACAACCTCTCAGTTGAAGCTGGCATCTAGACACGCGGTAGCGTGTCAGCCAAGTTCTAGTAACAGAACTGGCGTGCAGCACCGTGTGTAATATTACACGAACCATTTGGAGCCACTTTTGACCTCCTCATAACTCAAAAACTATTTGACATAAATGTGTCAAATTTGGCTCATATATTGAGACCCGCGAGATACATATGTGTTCCAAATTTCATAAACGCATCTCAAACGGTTATTTAGATATTAACGTCTAAAAATCGTCATTTTTATCACTGACTGACCTATAGATCAAAACTATAACCTACTTCCAGGTGACCTAGAAAGTTGAAATTTGGCATGCAGGTAGATAATTAGGCCAAAGGAAAAAATCTGAAACTGGCAATTTTTTATCATTTTCTTAAAATTTTTCACTTTTGATTTTCTTAGGAACACTTATATTCATATGTCTGTAATAACTGTGTGTATGTACTGTATATACATTTTTTTATGTAAGAATCAGCAATCAAAACTTAAGAAAGCCGATCTTTATGTAGATATTAAGTACTTAAGGAATACCACCCTTAATTTTTAAATATTTCTATTTTAGTACTTATAAATAAGAGTATATAGTCGACTTTCATATTTATAACACGTTATTAACTGTACGCCTAGTACGAGTTTCAATACTCTTTGCGTTAATAGGGTATTTTTTACTAGAAAACGTTTATGAAGTATTTGCATTCGGTGGTATGGTATATGAGTTTAACATTATACGTTTGCGTAAAGACCGATAAACGTTGAGCCACTCGAATTGAAATATACTACTCCGCAACTTATATTTCCATCTCACTTTTTTTATTTTTTTAGCATTAGCAGCCCGTAAATGTCCCACTGCTGGGATAAAGGCATCCTCTCCCTTGAGGAGAAGGTTTGGAGCATATTCCACCACGCTGCTCCAATGCGGGTTGGCGGAATACACATGTGCAGAATTTCATTGAAATTAGACACATGCAGGTTTCCTCACGATGTTTTCCTTCACCGCCGAGCACGAGATGAATTATAAACACAAATTAAGCACATGAAATTTCAGTGGTGCCTGCCTGGGTTTGAACCCGAAATCATCGGTTAAGATGCACGCGTTCTAACCACTGGGCTATCTCGGCTCATCTCACTTACACACGCTAAAAAAGGTGAGAGAAATATTTCGGCCATTTTTATTATATTTGACATTTCTCGCAAGTCCGGTGTATTGTCTGATGTCTTTAAAAGTTTAAAGGTTATATTAGCTTGTTTTATAATGATTATATTATTAAAACAAATAAAAACTGTGATTTTATTAATTTATAAGTGTTAAGAGGGAAGAAATTTCATTGAAACATGATTGGCTTAAAGATTAATTTATCGGAGCTTAAAATTATTATGTTATATTCATCAAGAGGTACGTAAACAATAAACATAAAGTTATTATTACCCTAAGTATACAATACGAT
Organism: Vanessa atalanta; assembly: GCF_905147765.1. Lineage (NCBI taxonomy): Eukaryota > Metazoa > Arthropoda > Insecta > Lepidoptera > Nymphalidae > Vanessa > Vanessa atalanta. The sequence goes on from NC_061901.1 coordinate 3,044,164, forward strand.
ACGCAAGTAAAGTAATTGTTAGGACCGTAAGTAATAAAGATTGTAACAGTGTTAAAAAATTATAATTTTTTAACAATTAATATTGTTTTTAATATAGAGAATTTTGAGTTAAGCTGTGAGTAACATAACCTTCAAGTATTGTTAATTGAATTATCCTTACAATTTTACGTTGACTTACTTATACATATTTAACCCAACTATAATATATAGGTATAAGTGGGAACACATTATCTATATTTAAATTATTGCTTTAATTTCCTTTTTATAAAGTTTAATTTGAAACTAAGTAACCAACATCTCAATTCAAATTTATGTTTCAATGATTTTGTTATTAAATATATGAACCTAATTATATTTATATTATTAGATTAAAATGAATCTAGATCATGATTATTTAATGTGTTTAAAAAAAAATATTGTTTGTGATTACAGTTTCAAAGAAGAAATACAAACCTAGATACTATTACAAAAACATCCATACTGCATTTTTCAGTGTGATGCTACTATTCTATATCTCTAACTTCAAGAACCTGTGAAAATGTAGTTTTAAATAATAAAACAAATAATAATTACTTTCATAACTTCTGTTTTATTTTTCCAAAATGTAATTATATGTATTATGCAACATGCATAAGTTTTATATTTATATTAAAGAATAAAGAGTTAATAGTGTTAATTGTTTGTTTTAAAATACCCAGTAATTGAAAAAGTATGAATAACAACAACAGTATTTTATTTAGCAATGATAATGTTTTTGAAATTGATTATTTATTAGTTTTCAAAACAAACCACAATAGTAAAGAGTATTTAGATTTATTTATAGATTTTTCTTATTATATAATTATATATAATTATGCAGAAATTTTAAATCATTCTAAATTCAATTTTCTTTTATAAAATCATGCCAATCACAGGAAATAAAAGATACTAAATAAAGAGATAAATGCGTTTTTCTTAGTATATTTATTGTTTGAATTAAATAATTAGGAAATTATATAGATAATTATATAGGTAGATTGCAGTTCAATGCATTGGCACTTGTTTCTTGGATATTGTCTGCACCAAATCATCATTAATAGCTTAGCTGCTCAAAATAAGGGATTGATACATCGATAGCCTGAAAAATATATTCATTTTATTTAAAAATGATTACACTTAAGATTAATAGTTAATTACTAATATTCAACTGCCACCAATTAATATAAAAAAAAAATAAGTAAAGTATTTATATTATGTTTTTGGAAATACTCATTTAATCGATAGGTACATATTACAATTATATCTTCTATTTTAATATTTTGTTCTCTATTTTAAGCAATTTAATGATATTATGATAATTAAAATATATTCTTTTACACAATTGTCATTTATTTTCAATGTAATTAAATAATGTGGTTGCATGCCATTTAGAAATAAATTTTAAATTTAGACTCACCTTGCGATTGTATCATATATGTAAATATTATGTTTAAATAAATTAATAATTATTTATTATTCATTTCTTCTTCACATATTAACACAAATACTTAATAACTTTGTTCTAAGGCAATTATCAATAAAAATGTTAGTTTAAAATACGGCTAATTAAACATAAATTTTTTCGCAGAATTAAATTTTGTTGCTTTTTATTGTAATAAAAGGCTACCATAACCGTTTCAGCTAGTCTTCAGGCGTAATAATTGTTGCCTTTCGTATATAATAGTTAATTTTCAACACTCATTTGAGCTCTCACTGTCTCTCACCTAAATAAATTAAGTGAGTTCCAACTTGATAAGAAATTAATGAAAACGTGCTTCTGATTTTAGTTTATCGACGTTTTCGCTTGCAGCGCTGATAGGATTTGTATGGAAGAAAATCGAAAGTAAAATAATTTATAGTTAACTGTCAAACTCGTACTAGGGGTACTGGTATTTAGTATTCATTATTGTTTCAATATTTAGCGTACATCAATACAGTAAGATCATTATACTTATATTATAAATAATTAAATTAGGTATTATTATAGTATAATAGTAGGCATTTCAGTAACCGGCGCGGCGCGCGGTGCGACGCCGGAGCAGCGGGGTGGGAACGGAGAGGTATAAAACCTTGACGCGAATGTCTCCGCGCGAGTGGCAGCCGCGCTCATAAGCGCGAGCGCCGTCTTGATGTTCGGTTGTCTTTCGATATTTGACCTATAAGGTTGCAATTTATGCTACGAAATTCATGTCTTCTTAAAAAATACTTATATATTTGTAGTTTTATTATTATTACAATTCTTTTAGTAAATACGTATGGTATAGGCGATAGTTTAAATCAGAAAATAATAATAATTGTAGTATAGTTATAATAGTTATAAGTACCTAGGTATGCATAATTAACTTTGAATAAGTTTGAGAATGAGAACTTATTAGTAAAACAAATTGTTTTTCTTTAGAATTCAATAGAGAACAGGTAATTTGTTACGTCGTCGTAAATAATCATATTTTTAGTACGTATATTGTACAATGAGTTGTACAATAGAATTACTGGTGGGTGACACACTCACCTTACATCGAATTATTCCAATGCCTCCCGATGGAAGCTGCCTATTCCATTCGATTACATATTCTTTGTTTGAGTATAGTAATATACAACAAGCAAATAGGTTGCGCGAGACTCTAGTAGAATATGTATGTCGTAACTGGGATGATTTATGTTTGTATACTAGCGCTCCAAACGGGGATCCTTACTCCTCTGAAGAAGAATATCGATCAAGCATGCTTTGTTCGACATCTTATGGAGCTGCTTCTGAATTAAAGGCTGCAGTAAATTTGTATAATATTAAGGTCGAAGTATATCATCAGGATGGTGTTCTGCTAGGTTTTTTCGGCGAAGAGGGATATCCTACAAAGCGCTTGTTTTTTACAGGAAATCTCTCTTCGGGCCATTATGACGTCTGTATTCCAATGGAACAAGACATCAATAATGTGTCTATTTCTCCCGATTCAATTCAAGAGAACGAGTCCTTGAAGGAAAACAAAATATCGTCACAAAGGGGCCGTCCACAGAAGCGTAAACCAGGTCGACCTAAGACGTCTAAAATATCCCGTGCAGAACAACGGCGTGATGCTAATCGGCGTTATAAACAAGTGCACCCTGAAGTAGTTAAAAATTCTCAGAAACGTTATGCAGCCAAACACTCCGAGGTCCATCAGGCAGCCGTAAAACGTTATACGGATAAAAACCCAGAGGTGCATAAGGCCGCGGTAAAACGTTATACTGAAAAAAGTCCAGTTGTAGATAAAAGATCGTCGAAGTTGTACTATGCAAAGAAAAAATTAGCGTATACTAATGATAATGACATAATTAATAAACTTACAGATAAAATTGGAAAGCAAAATAGGTTAGAAGCTGAAAGAATTGTAAAATGGGTTCTTGAGCGTCGTAAAAATATACTAGATAATTACTGTAAAGTTTTAGATCGCGTTCAAAGTAAAATTACAATAAGTATGGAAAAAATGAAAAGTATTTCTTCTGACAATAATATACTAGAAAAAATTGTTATTCTTGCTGGAGAATCTAAGCATGTGAGCACTCAAGAACCATACTTTTATGAAAGTTCGTATAAAAGGTTCTGTCCGTATGAAACTGTACCAATAAACTTTGAGGGTCAAGCTGAGATATTTAATTTACAGAATGCACATAATAATGTATCTTGGTCTTGTAATCCCAAACAATGTTTATTAGATGAATCTATTTTACAAAGTTTATTGGATGTTTTTAAATATTTAAATTCAAAGTCAGCCATAGATTTAAAAAAAGATGCGATGACATACCAATACATCATTGCATATCTTGCCACAGACTTCTTTGTTTACGTAACCTGTCCGCTATCAATAAACTAAGAAATTCTATCCAAACTGACATATGGCAAAGGTTACAACTTTTCAATGAAACATTTCATATTGAGCCCAGTCTGTTTATCTGACATTTATGCTTACAAAAAATTCGAGCTAATGAATTACCTCCTAATTCTATACTTAATAGTTTATATTACAGTGACGTACCTAAGCAATTAAGTAACCTCAATAACTATGAAAAAATGTTGATACAAAGAGCTAAAGCATTTCAAGTAGTAACTAGCTTGATTCCAGTTGGAAATAAAAATATACCTAACAGACAGATGATAAAAAAGGTTAAAGGGAGGACATTTCATTTGCCATTACCTACAGAAAATACTTTAAATAAATTGCCAAAACCTGAAGAACCTTTAAACCCCAATCAAGAGCTTTTTATACTCGTGCGAAGCTGTCCGACTAAAACTAAAATAATGTGGCAAGATTTAGTGGATGTCGGAAATATATACAAGGCATTAGAATATTTAAAACAGAATATCTTTCATTACACAAACATAATTTTACCGGTGAATTCAGAAAATTTATTAGACAACCTTGACCAAAATTTAAACCATAGAATCGAGCCAAATGAGAACGAAAAGGAGTTACAAAATCAGTCTGCCTTTCTCACTCAGGTAACCGAAGATAATGAAGATATATACGAACAATATACAATATACCCGCTTCACGAAAAGAAACAAAATAGTACAGCTTGCGCTCTATATCAAATGTTGAAAGTGAATGCTGCACCAATCGATAATCGCAATAAGGATATAGATACTTTCCAGATTTATTTAATGAAGGTAAGTATGGTCAATTTTATGACCGCGAAAAAAAATAACAAGTGCAGAATTCATAAAATCTCGCTTGACTTCAAAGGACTCGCGATTCAGACGTAACCAGCAATACCTATTTTACTTATTGAATGACGCAAATATACGACAATTAAATGCAAGTATATTTTATAAATTAAACGTAACTAATCTAAACCAAAAATTAACGGCGCAACAGTATTTAGATAAGATAGAGAAAAGCGAGCTCGAAGGAGATTTAATGGCAATATTTAGTAGATTACGAAACACCGAGCAATTCTGGAAAAAACATAGAAGTGATGTTATGTGTATGACTCGTCATTACGGACCGGCTACTTGGTTTTTAACAATCAGTCCTTCAGAATGGAGATGGACGGACCTCGCAGATTATATTAAACTAATCAATGGTCCAGATGCAATGAATAAATCTACTAGTGAGTTAGTAGCAATGGATCCAGTTTCAGCGTCGCGGTTTATTGACATAAAATTTAAATCAATATTGGATTTTTTAACATCACCTGAGGCTCCTTTGGGTAAAATAGAACATTATTTTTGGCGTCGTGAATACCAGTCTAGGGGTTTACAGCATTTCCATCTGATGTTGTGGGTAAAAGATGCACCAGTACTGCAAGTTTCGAACGTTGAGGAGGTGGCAGAATTTATTAATAAATACGTCACATGTTCTATCCCAGATAAAAAAGTATCCCCAACATTACGTCATCGTGTTGTCAATTATCAGATGCATAAACATAACTCATACTGTTTACGAAAGAAAAAAACAAAAACAAGCTTTACAACGGTTTGCAGGTTTGGATTTCCATGACCAGTAACCGAATCTCTAACGATTAATAGTGTAACCGAATCAATAACGGCTAGGAAAACTTTAAAAACTAATAGACTCTATAATATACCTCGTGAAATAGAATCTCGTTACATTAACGACTATAATCCAGCAATCTTCTCGCTTGGAATGGCAACATGGATTTACAGTATGTAGGCGAAAAGACAGCTGTACTCAATTATTATATTACCAAATATACAACTAAAAGTGAAAAAAGTCACGCAGTAGATACTTTTGACGACATAAATTCTACCAAATCTCTCGCTAGTAGACTTTTTAACGTAGGTCTCCGAGCACTCAATAACAGAGAATGTGGTGCATTAGAAGCAAGCGATACACTCTTAGGGATTTCTCTTTATGGTACCGATGCACAGACCACAATCCGATGGCTCGATGTAAATATATATCGCAACCGAAGAGTAAAAACTAAAAAAGAGATAATTGAACTTGAATCAGATTCTACTGACATCTATTTCGAATCCTGGGTTGATAATATTTATCCTCAACGTCCTCAAGACTTAGAGAGTATAAATTTATATAATTTCGCTCGATGGTTTGACATAGTTACAGCCCCACCCTCTTCAGCTACAGCGGCACAGGTATATAAATTATCATCAAATAAATATTTAAAGAGACGACAAAGACCTTATTTAATAAATCATTATACAAATGATGTAAATAAACACCCAGAAAAATACTACTTTTCACTTTTGTTAATGTTTCATTCATGGAGAGATTTAGCAGTACTGAAGTCTGGACAAAATACTTACACTGAAGTCTTCAATGTTCTAAAAGATCAAATTAAGGACGGACTTGATTACGGAGAAATGCAGACAGAATTTTTAAATAACATAGAGAGAGCGTTTGAAATTATTGAAGAAAAAGTAGCTGAAATTGAAAGAGACCGACAGGAAGGTGATCACGAGGATAATGGTCTAGATAATCCACTGGACTTCTTACCGGTTGAAGCTGTGAATGCAATGGAAGATTTCAGAAATACTAAAGATTTGGTATCTGAAGATGAGCTCAAACAAATGATAAAGGGTTTAAATGTAGAGCAAAAACGTATTTTCGACAAGATTTGTAAAGCTTTATTCGATGAATCTAAAACTTTAAGAATATTTGTTAGTGGGACAGGCGGCACGGGAAAAAGTTATTTAATAAATACAATTAAAAACTGGGTTAAGAAGCGAATGAATAAGTTAGCTGCAGTAGCTGCACCCACAGGTATTGCCGCTTTTAATGTAAATGGTCTAACAATACATAGGCTCCTACAGCTGCCTGTAGAGCACGGAAACTGTGCCAAGTATACTTCCTTATCAGACCAAGTGTTGAAAGTTTTAAGATGTGAATTAAAAGATGTAGTACTTTTAATAATTGATGAAGTGTCTATGATTTCCAATATCACATTAATGTACATCCATCTTCACTTAGCAGAAATATATGATACCGGTGACGCAGACGACGGATGGTTCGGCATGATTCATATAGTTTTATTTGGTGATCTGCTCCAACTGCCTCCAGTGAGACAACTGTCGCCGTTCGAAAACATGAATTCATCTGATGTACTTAAATGTTTAGGATCCCTTAGTGCTCCAAATTTATGGAGAGATCTATTTTATTACGATGAATTAACTGTTAATATGAGGCAAAAAAACGACCAACTTTTCGGCGAAATGTTGAATCGCTTAAGAGTGGGTATATTAACAAATAAAGATCGTTGCTCTTTATTTAATCGACTCCTCAAATTAACAGCTAAAAATCAAAGTGACCGGCTTAAAGAAATCATATCTTATTTTAGACTGCTGTCCGATGATACAGTATGTTTATTTGCTACTAAAAATATGTGTAACCAATTTAATACTGCAATGTTGGCAAGTATGGAGCAACCAGAAATAAAATTAAATTCGATTGATCCACGATATTTAAAAAAACGAGCAAATGAAATACTAAAAAAGAACGAGGATGATTCGTCGCTAACTGCTGGCTTAGAGAATATCATTATAATAAAAATAGGTGCACGTGTAATGTTACGAAGAAACGTAGATGTCGGTAAAGAACTGGTAAACGGATCCATCGGGAAAATAGAGAAAGTACATTGGGATGTCGACAACAGCAGTAGCGCACGTAAAATTTCAATAAAATTCAAAAATAATTTAATTTACGATATAGAACGAGTCAAGACCAAGTTTCAAATATTAAGTAATGTTTATGTTCACAGAGAACAATTCCCTATTGGCTTAGCATATGCTATTACTATCCATAAATCACAAGGCCTTAGCCTAGACAGTGCTCGTCTCGACATAGGCTCCTCCATATTTAGTAAAGGGCAGGCTTACGTTGGACTCTCCAGAGTCAAAACCTTAGATGGAGTACATCTCATCAATTTAGATCCAAGTCAAATCAAGGCACAAGAGAGCTCAACTGTAGAATACAACCGTCTACGCACATTATACCGCCCCGACTTAGTCAAAATTAGTATAAACAGAAAACGCATCAAAAAGAATCCGGATACTGAATGGGCAATCCTCCCGAACATTTCCAAGATACACTAAACTATAGAAAATAACCTAAAAAAGACAATTATACCCTGTAAACAGAGGAAACTACAGTAGTATAATAAAAACCATTTGGTATTTATTTGGTTACAAATAAGTACCTCCTCTTAATTTATGTACAAAAAGAAATGATATCCCATCAAAAACATAAATGTAAAATGAGAGCCAAGTTCAATGTTATTATATATGCTTTGGTTATTGACTTCGTATATGAGAACTAGCCAAGTCAGACCTTAGGTTATAATATTATTATCCTAAGTTATTGAAATAAATGATATTTTATGTAGTTATAAATAAATTCAGGACTGGCTATTGAACTTGGCACCCATTTAGATCTCACTTCTTTTGTCGTTGAAGTCAATAACCAAAGCATATATAATAACATTGAACTTGGCTCTCATTTTACATTTATGTTTTTGATGGGATAATATTAACCCAGCACTGATTTTCAGAGGCCTCCATGTGACGGTGACGGACGGCCATGTAAACGCGACAAAGAGTAATATTAAATATTAAAGTGGTAGATTGTTACGTATAAACAAGTTATTAAATTACAAGTTAATAAAACTTAAAACTAAAGTCGTTATCTGAAATTCATATACGTTATAAAAAAATAGTAGATTAAATCCGATATACAAATTAAAAAGTTGACTTTTAGGCGGTATTTTTGAAAATTAATATGACTCCGACTCAAACTCAGCGATCACGCCATGGGAAGTAGTGGCGGCCAATGCTATTAAGAAACAACACGGCGAATGAGCATTCTGAGAAGCGAGAATAGGTAAGTACTTAAGATCTAATCTTTGTTTTTGCTTTACATAAATATATTACGTTACTTGTATCTACAGATTAACCATGTAATTTACATAGATTATATTTATAAACACAAATTAAGCACATGAAATTTCAGTGGTGCCTGCCTGGGTTTGAACCCGAAATCATCGGTTAAGATGCACGCGTTCTAACCACTGGGCCATCTCGGCTCTTACATAGATCATATCAATAATATATTTATGCCCAAATTTCTGTTGTTTTAGAGACGGCGATAATGGTATTCCTAAAACCTACAGTGGAGGCAGACACTCCGCAACCAATATGACATGAACAATCTGCATGAAACAAATTGGCCATGCAATTATAGGTACATTTTTAATTAAATAATTATATCGTCAAACATGTTTCTTTCAATTTTGTATACTATAAATTATTTATTATCAATATACACGAATATGTGAATGAGAAAGTTAAAGTTCAGTCTGGAGGTTAAATAAATATAACTTATATCTTAGTCTAAACGTATGCAATGATTTTAGGTTACGAAGTGGGGGCGGCAGATTGTTCCAGCATTTGGTTGCGGCGTATTTGAAGCTTCCACGAAAGGCTGCAGTACGATGTGGGTGCACTAGCAGCAAATAGGAATTCGCCCTGGTGGAGTGAGTTGTATTTACGGCCGATGACCACAAAAGCTTATCATAGAGATATCCTGGTGATTTGGATTTTATGACTCCGAATAAAAGTAAAGCGAAATGCAATTGTCTGCGGTAGTCAGTCCTTAGAGATTTGGCTTCATTAATGTAAGGCGTTACATGAGCACGTGGCGGAATGTTAAAACAATAACGAGCGCAGGCATTCTGTACTTTTTGAATGGCCCTTTTTGAGCGAGCAAGCATTCGTGGCCCTATCACTGTATCGGCATAATTTAATTTTGACAGCACCAGTGACTCACACAGTGTAACACGTAATTCGTTTGATAGAGACTCTCGTACACGGTACAGTAATTTTAAACGGTAAAAACAGTTACGAACGGTATTATTTACTTGTTTTTCAAAACGCAAGTTTTCGTCCATAATGATGCCTAGATTTTTAGTTTCGGTGACTCTTTCAATAATTTCATCGCTTATAGATATAATAGGGCTATAACTAGATAATTGTTTAATTTGTTTGTTTGTGCCAAATATCATATATTTAGTCTTCTTCGCATTTAAAACTAGGGTGTGGGATTGTGACCATGCAAATATTCTATTTAAATCATCATTTAAGTTTTTAACGGCAGCTTCTAGGTTCGACAAGTGAAATGATGTATAAACTTGTAAATCGTCCGCATAAACATGACAATCACTATTTATAATACAACTCGTTACGTCCGCCGTATATAATATAAACAATAAAGGCCCTAAGATTGAGCCTTGGGGCAAGCCTCGTGTTACTGGACGACACGGAGAACATGCTATAGTGCCATCTTCACCTATTAATTCCACTGATTGTCTTCTATAAGTTAAATAACTTGCAAACCAATCTATAGCGGTTTTATCAAAACCATAGTACACCAGTTTTGCAACAAGTAAAGAAATATTTATAATTTCAAACGCTCGAGAGTAATTTAACAAAACCAGCAGGGTAACTTTACCAGAGTCCTGGGCACTAAGTATGTCATCTAAAACCGTGGTGAGTGCGGTAGTAGTGCTACGATGCTTTCTAAAGCCAGATTGAGCATTTGTAAGTGGTAGTGCCACACTGCATACTTTCGAGTTGCAGCCGAATGGGCCGGCACTCCCGGGGAAGTACCACTCTCTAACTTAAAATCGGCGTGAAGTGGTAGCTATGCTACTGCGTTTCGTCCGGTATGTGAGAGTCCCGGAGGCCCGAATCCCCTCCCCCCAAATCATAATGGTTGTGCAGAATTTGGTTCTATTACCCCAGGAGGGTACCATCAGCGACTGCGGTGGAGAATCCCTCTCTGGGCATCCATGCTCAGGACGTACACAACCTGAGCAGGGATGCCCAGGCTGCCCTCCGAATTCTGGGGGGGGCCATTTTTGCGCTCGCCACTGTTCGGGGCAAGCGGAGCAGGCATCATAAGGCAACCCCTACCACCCTCACCGTGGACTTCTGCAACATAAGGGGACTCAACTCCAACTTGAACGCCGTTCACTTTCACCTTGAGACGGCTAAGCCGGCCTTGCTCTTTCTTACCGAGACCCAGATATCCTCTCCTGCCGAAACGACTTTTCTCTCTTACCCCGGGTACAAATTGGAACATTCCTTTGTACCACGAGCTGGGGTGTGCGTTTACGTCAGAGATGATATCTGCTCTCGACGCCTCGGCAGCCTTGAAGGGCAGGACCTATCGATTATCTGGCTGCGTGTAGACTGCGACGACCATCCGCGAATCTACGCGTGCCTTTATAGGTCCCATAGCGGTAATGCCGAAACCGACCGACTGGTTGAGCACGTCCAAATGGCTACAGATTCCGTGCTGCAGCAGATCCCATCCGCAGAGATCGTAATTCTTGGCGATTTTAATGCCCACCATGCCGAATGGCTTGGATCGCGCACTACCGATCATGCGGGTCGATCTGTTCTCGACTTCACTTTAGCATATGATTTGACACAACTAGTCCCCTCGCCAACGCGAATACCAGACGTGGAGGATCATACACCTTCCCTGTTGGACCTTCTGCTGACTTCCCATCCGGATGGCTACCAAGTTATCGTCGAAACCCCTCTGGGCTCGTCGGACCACTGTCTCGTCCGAAGTACAGTGCCGGTTGCGCGTTACTCACGACCTCGTTTCGTGGGCTGCCGTCGAGTCTGGCACTACAGGTCAGCAGATTGGGATGGGATGCGGTCCTTCTTTGCATCCTACCCATGGGGGCAGGTTTGTTTCTCGCCCGATGATCCGAGTGTTGTTGCTGACTCTGTTGTCGATGTGGTACTTCAGGGTATGGAACTATTCATTCCGTATTCTGCCGTCCCCATCGGTGGCAAGTCCCAGCCCTGGTTTGGTCGTTTCTGCAAAACGGCTTCACGCAGAAAATGGGAACGCTACCAAGACTGGGCTAACGCATCAGCGTCTCGTGATGTAAATACCAGCGCAATCAGAAAGGAATATAACTCTGCCTCTAGGTCCTTCAAAAACGTGATTGCTAAGGCGAAGACGGAGTACATTGGCAGAATTGGCGAGAGACTGGTGCGCCTCCCTTCAGGAACACGTGCGTTCTGGTCTCTCGCCAAGGCTGTCTTAGGGAATTTCTGTCAGCCTTCCTTACCATCTCTGCACAAGGACGGTGAGTCATTGGCCCATACAGCGAAGGAGAAGGCTGATCTTTTAGGCTCTCTCTTCGCAGCGAACTCGACTCTGGATGACCGAGGAAAGTCACCACCAACAATCCCGCGGTGTGATACCACGATGCCGGAGGTTAAATTCCGGCAAAGTGCAGTTCGTAAAGCACTTCTTTCCATGGATATTCATAAGTCGAGTGGACCCGATGGCATCCCTCCAATCGTGCTACGGACTTGTGCTCCCGAGTTGGCGCCGGTCTTAACTCGTCTTTTCCGGCAATCCTATGCATTCGGCGTCGTCCCGAACTCCTGGAAGACTGCTTTGGTGCATCCGATCCCTAAAAAGGGCAACCGCTCAGACCCATCCAATTATAGGCCTATAGCCATCACCTCCTTGTTCTCCAAGGTAATGGAGTCCATTATAAACTGCCAGCTCCTGCGGTACCTAGAGGAGTACCAGCTGATTAGCGACCACCAGTACGGTTTCCGTCGGGGTCGCTCAGCCGGTGATCTTCTAGTTTACCTTACTCATAGATGGGCGGAAGCAGTTGAGAGCAAAGGGGAGGCATTAGCAGCCAGTCTGGACATAGCGAAGGCCTTCGATCGCGTGTGGCACAAAGCGCTTCTTTCGAAGCTTCCTTCCTTTGGGCTTCCCGGGAAATTATGCAATTGGATTACCAGTTTTTTGGCAGATCGGAGCATCAAGGTCGTTGTCGACGGTGCATGCTCTGACTTAAAATTCGTCAATGCTGGTGTTCCACAAGGCTGCGTTCTATCACCCACTCTGTTTCTTCTGCATATAAATGACTTGTTGCAAATCAGTAACATTCATTGCTATGCAGACGACAGCACCGTAGACACCTCATACACCGGCCGTGCTAATATTTCTCGGGAAAACGTCGAAGAAAACCGGAACAAACTTGTATCTGAAATCGAGTCTTCGTTAAGCAAAGTCTCGAACTGGGGTCGGCTAAACCTAGTTCACTTCAACCCCAAAAAGACGCAAGTTTGCGCGTTAACTGCTAAAAAAACACCATTTGTCGTATCTCCGCGATTCGAGAACATTCCGTTAGCCGCTACAGCTAGTATCGGAATACTTGGCGTTGATGTTTCGAGTCTCGTTCAGTTCCGCGGTCAATTGGAAGGCAAAGCCAAATTGGCATCAAAAAAGCTTGGTGTGCTCAGCAAGGCAAGACAGTATTTCACGTCGGCCCATCGTCTAAGACTATACAAGGCGCAAATTCGGCCTCACATGGAATACTGCTCTCACCTCTGGGCGGGTGCTCCCCAGTACCAGCTCCTTCCATTTGACCGTATCCAACGTAGAGCGGCTCGAATTATCGACGATCAAGCCCTTTCCGATCTGCTTGATCCTTTGGCTTTGCGTAGAGATGTTGGATCGCTCTGCATCTTCTACAGAATTTATCACGGGGAATGTTCCGAGGAATTGTTTGGATTAATCCCGGCTGCTGAATTTCACCTTCGGACATCTCGTCAAAATTCCAAATATCACCCGAACCACCTAGATGTCCGAAAATCCACAACAGCGCGATTTTTAAGACATTTTCTGCCTCGCACAACCACTCTGTGGAACCAGCTTTCGCCGGCGGTTTTTCCGAACCGATACGACTTGGGAACCTTCAAGAAAAGAGCGTACTCTTTCCTGAAAGGCCGGCAACGCACCTGCAAGCCCCCCGGTGTTGCAGATGTCCATGGGCGGTGGTAGTCACTTTCCATCAGGTGAGCCTCCTGCTCGTTTGCCACCTTATGACATAAAAAAAAAAAAAAAAGGTAGGATATTATTTTTTTCTAGAAATTCAGATAGTTGGATGTAGACTACTTTTTCCAGTACTTTAGATAAACATGGGAGTATGCTGATAGGACGCAAATCAGACAATGAAACTGGATTATTCAATTTTGGTATAGGTTTAATTAGAGCCTCCCTCCATAGGTCAGGAAAGTTGCTAGACTGAATAGATTTATTGATAATTTTTGTTATAGCAGGGAGGGAGGAAGAAAGTGTCATCAAAATCATATCCAAAGAGATTCCGTCCTTACCGGTGGCATTCGATTTGAGCTTATGGATAATTTTTGACACAGTATCTTCATTAACGGTTTTTAGGTGGAAGGTTTCTGTACAGAATTTTGATGAAGAATACTTTTGAATAATTTGCGGGGAGACATAATCATTACCAGGAATATTTAGAAAATGATTGTTTATAACCTGAGGATCGTTAAAATGACTAGGTAAGATTAGATCCGACTTAGGTTTTACCTCAAGGTGGTTTTTAAAATGTTTCCACATGACTTTAGAGTTTTTTAAATTACAATTAATGTATGAGTTAAAGTAAGCATTTCTTTCATTTGCAATTGCATCATCTACAAATTTTTTCATTTTTTTATAATTTTCTCTATTGGCCTCGCTCTCATCTATACGAAATTTGCAATGAGCTTCATCGCGACATTTCATCATACGTTTAATAGCAAAAGTAATCCAAGGGTAATGATTATGTCTTATATATATGGTTTTAAGGGGAGCTAAGGTGTCAAAAATATGCATTATGTTAGTTGTAAAATGTGAAACGAGTAAATCTATACAATAATCGGGATTAGAATATGTATGCCAGTCAATGCATTCCAACAGGACCTTAAGCTGATCTATGTTTATATCACTAATAGGTCTTAATAGCTTTTTCCTTGGGCGATTTTTTTCTTTTACAATATTAAGCTCAAATGAAAGGAAAGAATGACTACTCAGACTATTTACATAATCGACATTAACCTTAATATGGTTTATATTTGAACAGACAAGGTCAATCAACGTTTCGCTATGGCTAGTAAAATGTGTCGGCTCGGAAATGTGTTGTATTAAGCTAAAATAATCCAAGAAGATGTTAAAAAGGATTGAGTGATTGTCTTGTTTATTCAGGAGATTAATGTTGAAATCACCCAATAAAATAATATAATCATAAAGGGGTAAAGACGCAATCGATTCGATTAAAGCATCTAGGAATTCTTGCACGTTTAACCATGGTGGTCTATAAGCTGTACCAATTATAATAGTTTTATTACTATGCCGAGTCCTAAGCCACATCTGTTCAACCCTAGATTCAATTGGATGTTTGAGAATCTGTGTAGACAGCCCTCGTCTGATATAAAATCCTACACCGCCGCCACGCGAATGTATTGTTTCCGGTCCGGGTGTATGACACAGACGGTAACCCGCGACCTTCGGTGCGCGCCCTTCCTCTCCACCCCGAAGCCATGTCTCGTTAAGAGCCAAAATGTCGGCGTTGTGTCGTTCTAAGGCAACTAAAAATTCTTCGTGGTGTTAGCGTTTAGTTATTTGAACGATAACCGGCGGCGAGCTGTCAATGGTTTTTTTTGACGGATAAAAACGTCATTCGATCGGAGGCGTCAGCGAATTAGAGTGTGTCCCGTGTAAATTGTGTCTGTGACATTTAAAATAAAAACTGTTTAATACATTTGATTGTGTTTTCTTACAATTCATTTGGAAAGGTCGGATCCACTCATTAAATATCTGTTCCTGCGTGTGACTTGCAACATCAGAAGTGGTAAGGTATGTTTTCTTATTTTATGTACTTATCTATCTGGAGATATTTATGTTCAGCGGTCAGCACTGTGGCGGCCGCGATCTTTGTTGTAATAATGTACCTAACTATCCACCTCGACCAATAATATATATCAATGGAAATAAAAGCAAAGTTGTGGGGATGGGTAGGTTAAAAGGTAATATCTCCTTCAATGCATTCTCTGGCCTGGTACAAATAAAGAGGCTATAATTAAGTGGTTCCCTACCTGAGAATATTTCATCATCAAAATATCTATTGTTGTCATAATTAAACGCCTACTACAATTTAAAATTAATTATAATGTTAGTATAAACTTATCCATAAAACTACTGTAAAGTTCATACACAGTTTTCTAGATTTACGTCAAGACCATGTGAATTTAATTAAAAAGCTAGTATAGATTAATGTATATTTAAATTCTTTTTGTTTGTAAATACATATCTTGATATAATGGAAAGCATGCAAACTGTTACAAATATATCGTCGTAATTGTAATGTAAACAATGTGTTTAAGTAACAGTTTCAACTCAGTCGCGCGTTCTTTTTAATTATCTACCCTCCAAAGTTGTGACAATATATAACTACGATTATATATATATGTGTGTGTGTGCGTATGTATGTGTGTGTATATATATGAACATTTTAAGTTTTTACGTGGTACAATAATTCCTTACGATACTTTTTACCGACGTAACTTTATACATATACATCAATATTTACATACATAAATGCTTATTCTCATGTTCGTAATAATTCGTACATGTCTTACCGAAGTTGCTTACTACTACATACGTTTACGAATTACCTATGCAATCGCAATGAACGATTATGTCTCATTTAAGTAATTATGTCTACTTTATTTGGGTAACTTATTTACATAATAAATTTCAATTTCTTCCTATTAATTTTACTTACCACAACTGGCACTTTATATCATAATCACTGTAGCCTCCATTGAATAATCACTGACCTGAAAAGAAAGTACCCGTAGGGACATTATGTCGGATAGGTCAACGCATACCCCTCCCATTGAAGAAAATATAATTCCTAGACCAAGCTGGCGTTTCAGAAGTAATGTAAGAGCACAACCAACTACAAGTTATCGTAGGTGGTATCGCAAGTTACGATACCCTTACCAGGGTTGTAGTAGTCTCGAGACATCGGATACGTCGGAAAGTGAAGCGCGTGGCTGTTCAAAGGGTCACCGCATAATGTCACGACGCATACACCGTTATAAAAGACCATCAACAATATCAAGTAGCTCGACTTCGAGTAGCAGTTCCAATGACTCATCTATTTCTGACTCGTCTCGCAATGATCGTGAAACAGATTATCCAAGAAAGTCACGTGACAAGAAGCGTAAATCGAAAAGTAATGAAAGGAGTCGCAGAACGAATACTAAATTAGGTAGAAAACGAGATCGATCTAGATCTGAAAGTATTGATAGTAATCACAGTTATGGTTTTTTCAAAAAATTCGTAAAATTTCTTGATGGAAAAGCTAAAGCGACTCCTTTTGACGGGGCACAAAATGTAATACCAGAATTTAATCCTGATGCCAATACACAAACTGCTACCGATTGGATTAAAAAGGTTAATGACACCGCAATCATTTACGGATGGAGTGACAAGCAGAAGATCTATCATGCAATACCCAAACTGGCTGGATATGCAAAGAAGTGGTATCAGGGTCAGACCACTGTCAATATGAGTTGGAAACAGTGGCAGCGAAAGATATTAAGAACTTTTCCAGACGACAGAAACTATGCTGATAGACTCTATGAGATGTTAGAACGAAAGAGTAAAAGGGACGAATCTCTTGAAGAATACTTCCACGACAAAGCTCGATTAGTAAAGATGTGTAGTATCAGAGGTAGAAACGCAGTTAATTGCATAGTTAATGGGATCTTCGACAACAATATAAGGTTGAATGCACAGGGATCAAATTTCAAGAGGCCATCGCAACTATTAATCTATTTACGCCGAATTTCTAAGAAAATTACCGCCAGTCTCGTTAAACGAGCTGCCTTTCAACGAACAGATGTTAAAGATGATGGGCGGGCACGATCAACTTCTGCCTCCAAGCCATCTGGTGATTTACCTCGCAACACATATAAAAGTATACGATGTTACAATTGTAATGAGTTTGATCACACTGTACATTCATGTTCAAAACCAATTAGGAAATGTGACAAGTGCTCACGCCTAGGACATAATACTTCCGATTGCACAAAACCAAGGCTTCGTCCTCAAGAAATGCCGACGACTACATATGTGTCACAAAGCGCGGACACCAAAAATGTACTCAATATTACTAAGGATGAGAAAGGGAACGGCAAGTATTTTAAAACTATTAAATTAAACGGTGTTACACATACAGCATATATAGACTTTGGTAGCCAATGCACACTTTTAAAACGTACAGTAGCAAAACAGTTGAATTTAGAGTTAGATATGATACAGCTTCCGGTTATAAAAGGTTTCGGCTTAGGCAGCGTAGTACCATCCGGTGGGGTCACGGTAACAATAGAAGTGGATGCTGTGAAGGCTGACGTGAAGGCATACGTAATAGACGATGAATTCATGAATACAAATGTTCTAATAGGTCAATCCTTAACCGAATTGCCATATGTGACCGTCTACAAGACTAGTACGCAAGACACTGTATTGTGACGACACAAATGTAAGCAGATTAGGAGTAAAAGTAACTACAGACGTTACGTTTAATGGTCTGAGAGCGATCTCGGTGTATATAGACAACTCGGAATTTATCGGTCCCCTTTTCATTCCCGGGAATATTTGCATGAAACCAGGTGCAGAATACTGCTTACTTCAGGGTATATATCAGTTTCATGAAGGGAGAGGAAGCGTATTCGCCCTAAATTTTTCGACTACGCCCATTACAGTAAAGGGCGGTAACCTCTTATCCCGAGCCATTTTACTACCAAATAATGAAGATTTTAAATCAAAAGTAGTAGCTGAGGTAAATAGAATTTTAAATGAAGATCTAAATGTTCCTTTACAAAATGAGCCCATGGAGAGCAAGGCGCCTATTACTCTAGAAATGATAAATATAGGACCAAATGTAGATGCAGCGCAGAGGGATAAACTAGTAGAGCTTTTGAACAGGTATAGGAATTGCTTTGCGTTTAATATGAGAGAACTCGGATTGACTAATATCACAGACATGACGATACGCTTAAATGACGACGTTCCGGTAACATACAAGCCGTATAGACTTCCTTTCAGTGAGAGAGCCGTTGTCAGATCAATGATTGGAGATTTAATGGCAAATGGGATTGTAAGGGAATCCAACTCACCCTATGCAAGCCCAATTGTATTGGTTCGTAAGAAAAACGGCGAGTATAGGCTGTGTCTTGACTACAGAGCTCTCAATAAAAAGACCGTCAAGGACAGTTATCCCATGCCAGTCATCGATGATCAGCTCGATAGGTTAAGTGGCAAATCCCTGTTTACTAGTTTAGATTTAGCTTCAGGTTATTACCAAATCCCTGTTGCTGAATCATCACGACATCTCACTGCTTTCGTAACTCCGGATGGGCATTACGAGTACACAAGAATGCCCTTTGGTCTGGTTAATGCCCCAGCTGTATTCCAAAACATGATTAATAAAGCCCTAGGTAATAAGCGGTTCGACTTAGCTATTCCATACTTAGATGATCTATTGACTACCGGTAGCACCTTTTCAGAAGCTTTTGGAAAATTAGAGGAAATTCTAAAATTATTATCGCAAGCTAATCTTACATTGAATCTAAAAAAGTGCTCCTTCTTCCAGTCGGAAATAGATTACCTAGGCTACGAAATCTCTGTATCAGGTCTTAGACCAGGTGGTAAAAAGGTCGAAGCTGTAGCAGAATTTCCGATCCCAACAAGTGTGCATCAAATACGACAATTTGTTGGCCTTGCCAGTTTCTTTCGCCGATTTGTTTATAACTTTGCAACCCTAGCAAGACCACTCACGAAATTAACAAAGGCTGATACACTATGGCAATGGGGCTCCGAGCAGGAAGCAGCTTTTATGGAAATCAAATCTAAATTGACATCCAGACCCGTTCTCGCGTTATATAACCCGGAATATGACACGGAAGTACATTGTGATGCAAGTAAAGTTGGTGTCGGCGGCGTTCTATTACAGCGGTCGGATCAAAATTCTGCTTTGCGCCCTGTAGCGTACTTTAGCCGGCAAACGACTCGAGAAGAGGCAATGTGGCATTCTCACGAACTGGAGACCATGGCGGTTGTAATGTCACTTAAGAAGTTTCGGGTATATTTAATAGGGATTCGGTTTAAGGTGGTCACTGACTGCAATGCGCTACGAACTACCCTTACAAAACGGGATTTGTTGCCTAAAGTTGCTAGATGGTGGCTAATGTTACAAGAGTATGATTTCGTGATAGAATACAAACCCGGGCATAACATGCAGCACATTGAGTCGGAATCCAGTAACCCCAGCAGATGATGCCGAAGAGTTAGAGGTTTCACAAATATCCACTGAGGATTAGATCCACACTGTACAAATGACCGATCCCCACTTGAAACATATAAAGGATATTCTTGACACTAAAGAGTGTGATTTTAAAGATATCCGAAACAATTATGTTTTGCGTAACGGTAGAATATATCGAAAAGTCGGGCGTGGTTTAAAGTGGGTAGTACCAAATGGGGCTCGTTGGCGTATTTGTCAGTTAAACCATGATGAGGCAGGGCATTTTGGTTTCGATAAAACTCTGGAGAAGATAGGCTCGGACTATTGGTTTCCCAAAATGAAAAGGTTTATTAAAAAGTATGTGTCGGCATGTATTAGCTGCGCTTATAATAAAGAGGTGACAGGTAAAAAGACCGGGTTCTTAAATCCAATACCCAAGACTCCTTGTATCTTCCATAATATACATATAGACCATCTAGGCCCATTTATAAAAAGTAAACGCGGAAATACATACATTTTAGCTGCCGTAGACGGGTTTAGCAAATATATATTTATTAGGGCTGTCCGGAACACAAAATCTAAAACATCAATAAAGATTCTTGAGGAAATCTTCGCTAATTTTGGTTGTCCGAATGTACTTATATCTGATCAAGGCACAAGCTTTACTTCACGGGAATTTAAAGATTTTATAACATCTAGGGGTATAAAACATGTCCTTAACGCTGTAGCGACTCCGCGGGCAAACGGACAAGTTGAGCGCTATAATCGATCCATTCTAAACTCCTTGGCCGCTATGAACCACGGACTTCATGAAAGGGATTGGGACATTAATATTCATAAATTACAATGGAGTTTTAATAATACTTTAAATAAAGGTATCGGGAAATCTCCAGCAGAAGTAGTTTTTGGTAAACGGACAAATAATCCTGCTGAAAATATTTTAAAGGGGGTTTTAGAGGATGTACATGAATTGGAAACCGGAGAAAATAGGGAAAAAGTCAGAGAAAAGGTAGCGGAAAATATAATAGAAAATCAAAAGAAAATGAAAATGACATTTGATAAAACTAGGGCACCTACAAAACTCTTTAAATGTGGTGACTTAGTTATGATCCCTAACTACAATCCGGAAAAGGGTAAAAGTAAGAAATTGGCACTAAAGTTTAAAGGCCCTTTTAGAGTAACAACTGTTTTAGATAATGATAGATACGAAATTTTTAGTATCGAAGGTCATACTGGCAAAAAGTACAAAAATATATATCCTGCTGATCAATTAAAGCCGTGGGTAACTTTCCAAGTTTCTCCTTCAATAAGCGGGAGTAATGACAGTAGTGGCGAGACTAACAGTGATTAGATTAACCTATCCCATAATATCCTTTCCTTACCATTTACAGTTTAGGTCTGATGTCTGAATCGATCAGGGCAAGCGACTAAAAAGAGACAATCCTATGAAATGACGAGTAAAATCAAATAGCAGGCCGTGTCCCGATGGCGGCAAACGGTAGCTTCATTATGTGACGTATGAGCAGGCCGTGTTCCGATGGTGACAAACGGTAGCTTCGTTATGTGACGTATGAGCAGGCCGTGTTCCGATGGTGACAAACGGTAGCTTACTTCGACTATGTGTTGTTAATGAGCAGGCCGTGTCCCGAGGGCGGCAAACGGTAGTTCAAGTCCAATAAGCTTGATACAATGTACGTCCAAATAAGAATGAAGTGATAGCTAATTTACTAGTGTAGTTATTAACCAGTGAAGTGTGTTATTAGTGTTTCTGACAGTAACGGAATAACTATTGGTTAATTAAGTAATTGTATCATCTTAAATGTTTCTTAATGTTTGATCAAAACTTGAAATTATCAACCCACCTATTATGATTGTTATTTGAATAAATGTGTAAGCGTAACCATTTGATAGACTTAGAAATTAACTATATTCTATGATTATCATTTAAATAAATGTGTAAAAACTTAACTGCGGTGTACTAGGTATTTACTGTAATATTTACTTTTGATTTTTATTTTACTTTTCATTCTATAGAACTTCTACATAAATTTATTTAATTAAATCCCTTATCTTAAAACTTATTATATAATATATACATGTACTCTAAAATTTGTCGTATGTGGTCATACTCTAATTCGAATGGCCGAGCATTATTTGGGAATGGGGACATTCCAATAGCAGAATGGCCGTCTGTTAGCGTTTAGTTATTTGAACGATAAACGGCGGCGAGCTGTCAATGATTTTTTTTGACGGATAAAAACGTCATTCGATCGGAGGCGTCAGCGAATTAGAGTGTGTCCCGTGTAAATTGTGTCTGTGACATTTAAAATAAAAACTGTTTAATACATTTGATTGTGTTTTCTTACAATTCATTTGGAAAGTTCGGATCCACTCATTAAATATCTGTTCCTGCGTGTGACTTGCAACAGTGGTGTGTACTAAGTGAACCAGGGTTTAAAAATCCAATTTTAATATTTTTTAAGCATCCCATTTATAGTGTACTATAACAGTAAACGCATTGGAAGATAAGTACCATTGAAAACACACATATATGCTTATAAAATTACGCTTACACACATATATGCATGATGTATACGTGATTGTTCTCGTATATGCACATATACTTACATATAAAGTTCCTAATATTAAAGATTTTAAAATTATTAGAAGAACGTAATTGGATGGCTTTAAAGATACGTTAAAATAATTTATTTCAATGTATATCACATGGGAGTTTTTGAATGTCACACCACTTTTTGTAATAAAAATATAATAATGCAAATTGCTATAAATATTTAAAATTACAAAAGGTAAAATGTATTTCATCATATCATTACTAGACTTAAAAATAATTAAATATAATAATTTACAGTAATATAGCAATAAAAACTTTTCATTAGAGTATCGATACAGAGTTATGAAGTAAACAACAAAGTAACTATAATAAAAATAACTTAGAATAAAGAAACTCTTAAAATTCAAATTTAGTTGTCTCCAAAAATTTTTTTGATGTCACCCTCTCCTAGTACTCGGTGCACTGGGGCATCAAAGGTACGTCTAACATAAATGCGCCCGCCTTTCGTCCAAATGTCAAACTTGTCCTGTCATCGTGCCTGTGTCCGTTATGTTCGCGGTATGGTCGTCGTGAAAAATCGAAAATGCATCTTTGTCCCCCCCAGAATTCGAAGTGGGACAGCCCGATCCGTGAAGCGGATCGGAGAGGGATTGGCACCCTCCTGGGGTAGTTTTACCTTTAGTTGCATTCATTTTAAAAAAATATGCCGGGGCTGCCGGCAGGAAGAAGGAAGGATAGGTGGAGGAAGGAATAAGGATGTGGAAGGGTAGGAAAGGAAACGCAGTCGGGACCGAAATACCCTTCGGCCATGCATCCCATCGCGCTGCGAGGCCACTTGGGATTCGGGGTGATTTTTTATCGAGGTTTTCTTCCTCAAAACAACAAAAGAAATTTACAAATTTATATACACCTAATTAACAAATAACAAAATAAACATGAAATATGTATAACAACTACGACTAGATATTTACAAATGTACCACACCCTCATTTGCTACGAGGCCGCGCACACAGTCCACTCTGGTGATCAGAGAAGGGCCGGGAGCGACCCGTGGCCTAACCGCCGCGTCAGTCTTAGCCGTGGCCGGCGAGTAAACTCGAGCCGGCCCCGTTGCCCAGGGTACGCCACGAGGAGGCGACTGACATGTACCCCACCCCAACCTTTTTTGTTTGTTTTTTTTTTTTTTTTTTTCTCGCTGGAAAAACGCGTTACGCGCTTCCCCCACGTGATGGAAGGTGGGGGGGTGTGTGGGACTCCCCTGAGCCCTGGACGCCGAGTGCGCCCAGGTACGCCGGGTTTACCCCCTAAAAAACCAGCGGTACCCTCTCCGTCTTTCGGCGGACGCCCCGGGATCGCTTGCGCATGCTACCGTGACGCCCTGACGGTCGGCCCGCCTATGCGGGCCTCCAACACCTAGAGGAGGTTCTCGGGGTACTGAGACCCCCCCTAGTCCCTGCGACGCCTAGTGAGGCGGGGGGAGAAGGTGCGCGTAGCGCTTCTTCCTCCTCCCCGGTCGTCTTCGGCGGAGCGAGTCTGCAGCGGCATCCTCTTCCCGCTCCCGCTCCGCGGCTTCCTTCTGCGACATCACGTTTTCGCAGAAGGAGCGCATCTCCGACCAACACGTCTCGCTACCGAGCATTTCGTTGACGATGCTCGGCAGCGAGAGGTCTCCGCCCATAGTCGCCGCAAGGGTGTGCCTCTGGGGC
Organism: Vanessa atalanta; assembly: GCF_905147765.1. NCBI lineage: Eukaryota > Metazoa > Arthropoda > Insecta > Lepidoptera > Nymphalidae > Vanessa > Vanessa atalanta. Next base: position 3,068,614 of record NC_061901.1, read on the forward strand.
CCCCACGCAGCACACTCACTCAGGGTGTGGTGCGCCGTATCGACTGGCGCACCACACTCGTGGCAGGAGGGTGACACCTCCCGCCGCGCTATCCCGTGCAGGTACTTACCGAAGCATCCGTGCCCGGTAAGTACCTGCGTCATCCTGAAGGTAAGTGTGCCCTTCTTCCTCTCGACCCAGCGACTCAAGTGGGGCCGGATCGCCTCCACTGTCGCCAGGCCCGCCGTGGGTGACCCCAGATCCTCCTGCCATCGGGCGATCAGGGCTCGCTGGGCTAGAGCCCTGATCCGCCCGACCTCCGCCGACCCTGGACGGTCGCCGCGGTTCCTCGCCTCGCCGGCATAGCGATCCCGGCCCCCCCACATTCGGAAGGAGGCGGCCGAGTGCGGCGGCGGCGTTGATGAGCCTCGGGCCGAGATGGACAAAATGCTGCCCGAAGCTCCATCGACCGTCCAGGATGAGGCCCAGATACTTCATCTGGGCCTGCACCTTGATCACCGTCCCCCGGACGGTAATACTCGCCCCTCGTGGGGGTCCTTTCCGTGGACCGTGGAACAGGAGGGCCTCCGTTTTGGATATGGAGACCCTCAAGCCCAGCATTTCCATGCGGTCCACGGTGAGAGCCGTTCCAACCTCGGCGAGGCGTGCCGCCTCCCGAAAGTCCCGCCCAGTCGCCGTGACGAGGGTGTCATCAGCGTAGCACAACACCCCCATCCCGGGAAGGACGGGAGCTCGCAGGAGCCAGTCGAAACCGACGTTCCACAGAATTGGGCCGAGAACCGACCCCTGTGGAACGCCGCAGCCTACCTGACGCCGGACCAGCCTCCCATCGACCCCCGCCCAGAGGACCTCCCTGTCCTGGAGGTACGCCTCCAGAACCTAACCTAACCTTTTTTTTTTTTTGTTTAACGAGGAGGAAATGCATTTACGCATGCCGCCCGGTCGGGGGACCGGGACGGGTATGTGGGACTCAACCGGGAACTAATGCCCCGTGCCAGGGCACGCTAGTGCTAATGCCCTGTCCTACCCACTAAAACCATCCTCGGGTTTCCACCATGCCGCCGAGTGGTGAGGCCACGGGATCGCCAAGGGCATGCAACCGCGACCCCACCAGCGGCAGCCGCCGTAAGGCGGCTGAATATACATGGAAAGCGCGCCTAGTGCGCGCCTTCCTCCTCATCCTCCACGCGGGAATGTGGCGAACTCCCCCGAGTCCGCCACTGGAGGCTAGGCGTCAACGAAGCTGACGCCCTGCGGCGGATAAGATGGTAGGCTCCGCCGCAAACCGCCGGTGTAAAACACCTGGGAGACTCGAGTAGCGAGCCCTCCCACTCCCTCCTAGCCAACGAGGCCACTCACATGGTCCGCCCTGACGCCGATCAGGGACGTACCAGGAGCAGCCCCGCGGCATCCCTCCCGCCAGTCTTAGCCGTGGCCGACGATCAAGCTCAAGCCGGCCCCGTTGCCCAGGGTACACCACGAGGAGGTGACTGACATGTACCCCAACCTAACCTAACCTAACCTAACCTAACCTAACCTAACCTAACCTAACCATATCGATACATGTAACAATGGCGGCCAGTCCTGATCCTACATTGCTGCAATGGTTGGTAACTACAAACGACGTTAAACAATTATGGGCAGCTCAACCGACTTTTTTGATCTCACAGGCGGTCTACACCCTTGCGGGTGTTATAACTTTGATACACGCATTCAGCAAGGGTGGGCGGTGGCCTTATTTTTGGCTCGGGACCGTACTTACCAAGGTATGCGCAACCGTTTGCCGTGGGCTTGATAACAGTGTTAATTGATATTCCATATGATATAGTAGCTGATAAATTCGTACATTGGACATGGCACGACACGGACCCGAATATCTTCGATCGTCACTATTGGGTGCCTTGGAATTCCTATTATTTCCATTGCACATTTGCATCTAGTTTCTACTTCTTCTTCGACTCGAGTAGAAGGTGGCTGGCGCCTCGAGTGGCGCAATGGTCATCCGCTACAAAAGGAGTCGAATGGAAGTCTTTGTTGATAGCGACACTATTGGGCATGCCTGGTGGTGTTCTATTGTTTATTCCTATTTATCATTCACTTCATGACGTGTACAAAATACACTCTGAAGTTACTTTCTCTCTATTATTCTCTATTTATTTCGTCATCGTCGTGTTAGGCCTTCTTAGTGACCGTGAGAAGAATAAAGACAAGCTAACGAAGATCGATTATGTATTGATATTATAACTTGCCGTTCACTATGTAATTTATTGGGTGTTTGTGGTGTTTTTCAACCCTGAGAAGGAATGGTCTACAGGCTTACACGAGCCGGTCGGCCCTTGTAATGAAGTGGCTTTGTTAACGTCACCCTTTGGACAGGCTTTGTACAAGTTTTGTGTGTTGTATATTTTTTTTTACTTATTTCTTTCCTACTATTGTAGAGGGGTCGAGACGTGACCACGCAACCAAGCGGTTGCAGGCGCATCTAAGCGGGATTCATTTATTCGTTTGTCTCCTCATTTACGGGGGAGCAAACCTTATCGGCGGGTCCGCTGAGTCGGATTGGCCGAACAGCGGACGGAGGCATAATTCAATGCCGCCGTCGGGGGGTTTGGCTTAACCGCCCGGCCCCAGAGGAAGGACACCTCTAAGATTAAAAACCACCCAATCCCAAGTGGCCTCGCAGCGCGATGGGATGCATGGCCGAAGGGTATTTCGGTCCCGACTGCGTTTCCTTTCCCACTGTGTGTGTGACAATAACCGCTCGGTGGCGCTCATTCGAAGATCTCCTTCCCTTCGAGGCCATCACCCGAGGGCGGGGCTATGTCGCGGCAGTCTGGGGTGATATAGTGGTCGTGGGGGTATATTTCGCCCCCAGCCTTTCTCTCGCAGATCTTGAGAGTATCACCCTGGAGTTGGGCACGGTCGTCTGTCGTAGCCGCCCTCGTCCCGTGCTCGTCCTGGGGGACTTCAACGCCAAGTCTATGGCTTGGGGTTCCCCGTCTACGGACGCGCGGGGCGAGTTAGTGGAGGAGTGGGCGGTCGAGCAGGGCCTGCTCCTCCTGAATCGAGGTTCGGTGGAGACGTGCGTGCGGCAGCGGGGTGGGTTAATAGTGGACCTCACGTTCGCTAGGCCCGCTCTCGCGCGCACCGTCCACGACTGGAACGTTCTGGAGAACGTCGAGACGCTATCCGACCACCGATACATCAGGTTTAGCGTCTCCGCCCAGACCTCGATTCGGCCGGTTCCAGCCCCGGCCTCGGTAGGTGTCGGAGACGGTCCGCGTTGGGCAATAAAACGGCTGGACAGGGAGGCTCTCCTGGAGGCCTCAATCGTCAAGGCCTGGCTGGATTCTTCAGGCAGGCCTGCCAACATCGACGAGGAGGCGGAGTGGTTCTGGGAGAGCATGTCACACATCTGCGACGCTGGCATGCCCCGAGTCCAGCCGCTACCATCCAGGCGCCATGTGTACTGGTGGGCGCAGTCGATTGCGCAGTTGCGCATCGTCTGCGTTCGGGTACGACGCTGGTACACAAGGTGCCGACGACGAAGAAGACGCCGCCGCCCCTTTACAGCGGCGGCCGATCAAGAAGATCGTGAAGAGGCGGAACTATACGCTCGCTACCGTGAGGCGAAGAGTGCACTCCAGCTGGCCATCGTCCGGGCCAAGGCTCAGGCCAACGGAGAACTGCTGGAGACTCTGGACCTAGATCCATGGGGACGCCCCTACCTGATGGTGAGGGGCAAGTTGCGCCAGTGGGCCCCCCCATTGTCCCGGAGTCTTCAGCCACAGCTGCTAGAGGAGGTAGTGAGTGCATTGTTTCCATCAAGACCGGAGCACACACCACCGGCTATGGTTCCGCCTCGCAACATGCCCGACGACGACGACGACGAAGACGACGACGAAGTGCCAGAGGTGACCCTGGTGGAGCTGAGAGTCACGGCGGCTCGCATCAGGAACACCGCCCCAGGCCCCGACGGCATTCCAGGTCGCGCATGGGTCCTCGCCATGAGGCACTTAGGGCCGCGACTGGCAGGGCTCTTGAGTGCATGCCTGGAGCGAGGCCAGTTTCCGAGCCGGTGGAAGACCGGAAAGCTGGTCCTGCTCAGGAAGGAGGGGCGACCCGAAGACTCGCCGTCTGCGTACAGACCGATCGTGTTGCTGGACGAGGTGTGTAAGATCTTCGAGCGAATCATCGCCAGTCGCCTCGTTTAGCACATGACCAGGGTGGGCCGGATTTGGCGAATAACCAATTCGGTTTCCGCCAGGGGCGCTCGACGGTGGACGCGATCATGCGCGTGAAGGCCCTCGCGGAGGAGGCAGTCGCCCGGGGTGAGGTGGTCTTGGCGGTGTCGCTAGATATCGCCAACGCTTTCAACACCTTGCCTTGGAGTACCATCAGGGAGGCACTCCGATACCATGGAGTGCCGCGCTACCTCCGACGCGTGGTCGCGGCTTACCTGTCGGACCGAGCGGTCGTGTACCCGGGTCGAGAAGGATGGGGTCGGAGAGAGACGTCGTGCGGCGTTCCGCAGGGTTCCGTTCTGGGACCACTCCTGTGGAACGTGGGGTACGACTGGGCTCTGCGCGGTGCGTTTCTCCACGGCGTCGGCGTCATTTGTTACGCCGATGACACGCTCGTCACAGCGCGTGGGAAGTCGTACCAGCAGGCGGCCATACGCGCGACTGCTGGTGTCGCGCACGTCGTGGGTAGGATCCGGCGGCTGGGCTTGGAGGTGGCGTTGCACAAGTCGGAGGCCCTGTGTTTTCACGGGCCGAGGACGAAACCGCCTCCCGGTTCCAGCATCATCGTAGGAGGGGTATCCATCGCTGTAAAGTCGACGATGAGGTATGTAAGTTGAGGATGTTTTGCAAAATATCTGTGTGACGTGGCCGGCAGAGAGCCTACAACTACGCGCTGTCCTGTTCACGGCTATCGGACAAGACATCTCGCTTCCGGCCTTAGTGCGTAAGATGGTCGCGAGTGCAGAGGCGTGGGCGGCATTACGGGTCTTCAGCGAAACCGTAATGTCCGCAAAGGATGCGGCAGAGCGACAGCGGGAGGACGACACCAACTCCCTTCCGCTGCGCCGACGAAGACCTGGTCGGCGGCGCCGCAACCATCTAGGCCGGATGCATTAACCGGACTTGACACATTGTGGACGGCGGCGGAACTTTACATCCGCTGCCGCCTAGCCTCCAGCGGCGGACTCGGGGGCAGTCCGTCGCGGTTCTGACGGAGGTGGAGTCGGAAGGTGCGCCGTAACACCCTGGCGTACATTTCGTGACGAGTCGACACTTTACAGCGACGGCCGCTGGCAGGGCCGCGGTGGTGAGCCACGCGCGTTCCCGTAGCCCTGTCGCCTTGCGGCGAGGCGAAAATCCTATGAGGTTTTAGTGGGTAGGACGGGGCCTTCTACCCCGGGAGTCCCACATATCCGTCCCGGTCCCCCACCTTCGGCCGGGCGGAATGCGTTAATGCATTTCCTCCTAGTAAAACTAAAAAAAAAAAAAGGTTAGGTTAGGTTTTTTTTTTTTGATTGAAAGAGATTTATTATTGCATTATATTGAAGAAACTATATACATATTTATATTTTATTTCGCATAAACATTAACACAATCAAACAACATATCATAAATAAAAAATCTGAAAAATAAATTGTAAATAATAATAAAAAAAAAATTCTATCCTATTTTGTTTTAATTTTTTTTAGATACAGGCGTAGCTAGCGTTTGTGTTGTCTAGAAGTAAATTGCGTATAATACACCAGACGCCATAATAAGTATAGTTGACAGCACAGTTATATATTCAACTTGGTTTTCAAATGGTGTTCCACAGATGGTATACCAGTTGGCGCCATTTGGTGGCACTTTGCCATCGACACAATGGAAGTCAAAATTATCCTCATTAAAATCTTGAGGACAGAAATATTTCCTCTTGTACAAAGTCTGTCCAAAGGGTGACGTTAACAAAGCCACTTCATTACAAGGGCCGACCGGCTCGTGTAAGCCTGTAGACCATTCCTTCTCAGGGTTGAAAAACACCACAAACACCCAATATTGAAGATCCACTTATCGTGAACTCACTTTTAGACCAAATGAAGCTCCTTCGGGTTGAATTGGCCGCAGTGACGCATGAGGTGTCTTCGTTTAGGCAGGAGCTCGCGTTATTAAAAGGTACGTTAAGCGAAGTAGGTAAAAGGGTCGACAGCGTAGAAGCACGATTGACTCAACTTGAGAATAAAGCACCGTGCACCATTTCAGAGAGCCATTTACTGGAAGATTTTGCCAAGTTGAAGTCGGATCTTAATGAGCGCGAACAGTCGTGTCTATTAAACGACATCGAGATTACAGGTATCACAGAACGGAATGAGGAAAATCTGCATCATGTCACAGGCCTTATTGCAAGTAAAATCGGAGTCACCTTGGACGAGCGCGACGTTGTTTACGTTGAACGCTCAGGACCGCGGCCGGCTTATAATGAAACCGGTGAACGATCTCGCCCGCGCCCTATCGTAGTGCGACTAGCGCGCCGCTCGATTCGCGATCAACTACTGCGAGCGGCGCGCGTGCGACGCGGGGCTGATACAACGGGCCTTGAAATAGACAAGGAACCCAAGCGGTTTTATATAAATGAGCGTCTGACAAAAACAAACCGTGTCTTGTTCTATCATGCACGAGAGGAAGGCCGTCGCAATGGGTGGCGTTATATTTGGACCCGCGAGGGGCGAATATATGCGCGGCGGAGTAAAGATACTGCGGCTCAAAGGATAAAAACACAAAATGATATTTCTAAGGTTTTTGTATCAACACGGGTTTGAGCTCTGATTTAATCTCGATGATTGTAAAAATATATATAGCATATTTAATGAAATTAATAGGTAGGAAGATTTATTTTATAGTTTGTTTTTTAAAATTATATTCTATTAATGTTAGTTGGATTATTTTTTCACTTAAGGTCTTAAAAATAAGTTCTCGCAGCAGTGTAATATACAACAACCAGACATTATACATACTGAGCCCATATAACTATAAAATATAAGGAGGTATTGTTTACATTGTGTGTTACTTGGTATTATTAATTGATTTTTTTTAAAATCATTAATTTATTTTTACTATTTCAACAGGTAACATTAGTTAGCAATTTTATTTATAAATGATTAGACCGCGCAATTTAAAAGTTGGTTTCCTGAATCCGTGTTCTCTAGGAACTAATCATGAGGAATTCATAGTCGCAGTAGAAAGGCATAATGTGGACGTTCTGGGCCTAAATGAGACTTGGCTGAAGGCTGGAGAAGATGGCCGTGCTCCTATTATACCGGGTTACAAATTACAGCATATACCTCGCCCACAAAACATACGCGCACGCGGTGGCGGCGTAGGATTTTATGTCAGAAAAGGCCTGAATGTTCGCACCCTCAGTCACCCTCCCTCCCCTTGCGTTGAGCAGATGTGGATATGCTATAAAAGTCGAGGTAAAAACTTAGTAATAGGAACGGCATATAGGCCACCATGGTTAATTGTACAAACATTTTTTGATGCTTTGTACGAGACTTTATCCTTGTTTACGTGGCGGGATCAGCTCATCATCATTGGAGATTTTAATATTAATTATTTTGATAAAAATAACAAAAACAGTAAATTACTCACTGACTTCTTAAATAGTTTAAATTTGACGCAACACATTAATGAGCCAACGCATTTCACAAATCGCAGTGAAACTCTCTTAGATTTGTTTTGTACCGATGCAGATATTTGTCAGGTCTGGGTTGATTATGTATGCACTTTAAGCAGTCACTCATTTATATCTTGTGACGTCACTATAACTAGAGATAAATTTACACCAAAAAAATTTTTTTACAGGGACATTACATCTATAGATCCAAGTGAATTAGACAAATGTCTGGCACTTGTGAACTGGGACTGCATTGCCGGACTTCAATGCGTAGATGATATGGTAGGGCAATTTAATACAGAGATTCGACGCATTTATGACACACTTGCACCTCTAAATCCTTGCACTCTAAGTTCCGTCATTATCCCTGGATCACATCTATTATTAAGTTTATGATGAGACTACGGGATATTGCGCATATAAGAGCACGTAAAAGTAAAATAGACGCGCACATTAATTATTATAAAGATTTGAAAAATATAGTTCGTGTTTCAATTAAAAATGAAAAAAAGGCTTATTTCGAAACTTTTATTAATCAAAATTTAAAAAATGAAACTTGAAAACAGTTACAGAATCCGAAATTTTTAAAATTATTAAAACATTAACTTCTAATGCAATCGGGGCAGATGGGATCTCTCTGGACATGATATTACCAACCCTGCAATACACAATAAAGGTAATTACTGCAATCGTCAACTCCTCCATATTAACATCCAAATTCCCAGATCTTTGGTGCAAAGCTATTGTAAGACCTATACCTAAGATCGACACGCCCTTAGAATTTAAAGATTTACGTCCAATAAGCATTCTACCATGTTTGTCCAAGATTCTTGAAAAAGTTGTATGCAATCAACTAAGAGACTTTTTGGAGTTAAATAAAATTTTGCCAGATAAACAATCAGGATTTAGGAAAAATCGAGGGACTACGACTGCTTTAGCAGACGTTGTCGATGATATCCTATCTGCTCGAGACAGGGGCGAGGGTACTATACTAGTACTCCTAGATTACTCTCGTGCGTTTGACACCATAAACATTCCATTGTTGATATCAAAGCTGTCATATTATGGGTTCGACGACAAAACTGTACAATGGTTTGCGAGTTATATGAGTTGCCGCAGCCAATACGTAGAGATTAAGTCAGAAGATGGGAGTGTTGCTAAATCTGACATAAGGCATGTAACTAGAGGAGTACCACAAGGCTCTATTTTAGGACCAATTTTATTTACGATTTATACAACTGATATTGTAAAACAAATTAATCACTGCAACTATCACTTGTATGCTGATGATCTGCAGTTGTATATTTCTTTTAAGCCATGTAAGGTACAAGCAGCTTTGCAACAACTCAACCAAGATTTGGATCGTATAGCCCGTTGGTCAATTTCAAACACGCTAGAAATGAACCCTAACAAAACTAAATACATGATACTTGGTACAGAGCGGCAAATTCAAATTATTAGTAATTGTGATCCAAATATTGATATAAAAGGTGTACGTATACAAAGGGTGACTGAAGCGCGCAACCTAGGTGTTCTATTTGACGAGGAACTTCGTTTTGAAAAGCATGTAAATAATATTGCCAAAAACTGTTTTTATAGGTTAAAAATTCTTTATAATATTAGAGACTCCATTTCTACCAAAGTACGCATTAGACTTTGTGAGGCGTTAGTTCTTTCTAAATTTAATTATGCAGATGTAGTTATAGGGCCCCGTTTACTTGAACGTACAAAAAAAATCATCCAACGAGTCCAGAACGCCTGCGCTCGCTACTGCTTTAAAATACCGCCACGTACACATATCACACCATATTTAAATAATGCTAACATCTTAAAAATGAATTATCGTATGCAATTACATTTCGCTACGTTACTTTTTGACACTATAAAATACCAGGTTCCACCTTACCTCTATCATAAATTACAGTGGTTAGGAAATAATGATAGTGAGCATGTCACTAGAGCGTCATTGATAAAACTTAGAATGCCAATACATAGAACGGTGAGTTTCCGAGGAAGCTTTAGGTTCTGCGCCACTAGGTGCTGGAATGACCTGCCTCCTCCTCTTCGTAACCTGAAAACAATAACAAATTTCAGACATAAATATAAATTATTTTTATTAGAAAAACAAAAAGATTGTAGTTAATTATTGCCTATTATTATTAATCAAAATGTTATATAATTCATATATGTATTTGTTAATTTATTTAATTTGGTTCTCTAACAATGAGTATGTGTAACAATAACGTATGTATTTGTATCTATATATGTGTGTATGTATATATACATATATAATTATTACATATTTTTAAAGATCTAATTACGCGAACCTGTCTGTTTGCGGCACGAAAGCAATAGGCTAGGTCTGGTCAGCGCTTGGGGAACTCATCCCTTGACCTTGGCTTCCTCGTACACTTCCACTGTTTTAACCGCCCGTTTTTTACTGTAACCGTCTATCCTCCTTTGCTTGTATGTAACTTTTAAATCCCTAACCTAAAAAAAAAGAAGGCAAGATAAATTACTTATGTCTAGAATATTAATCATTGGCCAAGTCAATATGTGTGTAAACACAACAATGAATACTATATATACAATTTCTTACCTGATATTGTTCTGTCCAATTTTAACCTTGAATCAATAAGTTAATTGTGTCACTATTTGCATTTGTTGTAATGTTCGTGAATGTGGGACAAGCGAGCGGCGCGCGGGAAATACGGTGTTTGCTGTCAGACGCTGCATTCATACTTAATAAAACCCAATATCGCTTATGCCGTCCTCCCGCGCGCCCCGATACGCCCCGCGCCGCTGAGCGCTGGCGCGACAATTAAACATAATTTTTTGTCCTTAGTTCTTTATATTATATAAATTTACTTTCTATGTTTGGTTCCTTCATGTTCAATTTTTATAAATTTATATTGTTTTTTTTTCCTTTTAAATTATATCTTTTATCTGCAACGGCTGTCAGTAATGACATTAGGAGGCCACTGAAAATCAGTGTAGAAGCTAACATGTTTCTACGTATACTGAGTGGTCTCCTTTTGGCTGAATTACACTGCTGCGCACTTATACATACCTACTACTATTTCTTTTCTAAGTAATTTTTGTTTATTTGTTATTTTTTTTCTTTTTTTTTTCTCTTTTGTTTTTCATTTTTTGTTTTGTGTATAATTTTTGTATTACATAGAATAAGTGTCTTTTTGTTCTGTTTTAATTACTATACATTTTGTGTCTGTAGTAGTGTAATTTATTCAGCCAATAAAGATTATTATTATTATTAATAATAAATTACATAGTGAACGGCAAGTTGTAATATCAATACATAATCGATCTTCGTTAGCTTGTCTTTATTCTTCTCACGGTCACTAAGAAGGCCTAACACGACGATGACGAAATAAATAGAGAATAATAGAGAGAAAGTAACTTCAGAGTGTATTTTGTACACGTCATGAAGTGAATGATAAATAGGAATAAACAATAGAACATATCTACGTTGATGTTTTTTCCGATTCCTTGCCGAAGTTTAAGCGAAAAATTTGTGATGTTTTGTCAAGTTCTGTCAATAAAATTTAGCTGTGGTAGTTTATATTATGTGATATTCTTTCTTCTTTTGTTATCTGTATTTTTTTTCGTAATATTTTTGTAATTGAAAATTCTTTTGTTATCTTTTTTTTTTTTTTTTAATTTTTTTGTAATCTCAAAAGATAAGTATTATTATTAAGCAGCTAGACAGTAATACTCAGCAGTGCTGTGTACGTCTGTAATTGGTACATACATCAGATAAGTATCAGTTTTAAATGTTTAGTGTTAAGTGTTTAATGTATGTACTGTTGATGTGCTATTCAAATAAAATAAAATAAAACACCACCAGGCATGCCCAATAGTGTCGCTATCAACAAAGACTTCCATTCGACTCCTTTTGTAGCGGATGACCATTGCGCCACTCGAGGCGCCAGCCACCTTCTACTCGAGTCGAAGAAGAAGTAGAAACTAAAGTCCGGGGGACGGTGATCAAGGTGCAGGCCCAGATGAAGTATCTGGGCCTCATCCTGGACGGTCGATGGAGCTTCGGGCAGCATTTTGTCCATCTCGGCCCGAGGCTCATCAACGCCGCCGCCGCTCTCGGCCGCCTCCTTCCGAATGTGGGGGGGCCGGGATCGCTATGCCGGCGTCTATATTCCGGCGTAGTGAGGTCGATGGCGCTGTACGGTGCCCCGATCTGGGTCGACGCCCTCACCGCTGACAACCGGGCCCTGCTGCGTAAGCCGCAGAGGGTCATAGCGGTGAGAGGCATCAGAGGGTACCGTACGGTGTCGTGGGCTGCGGCGACACTTCTCGCGGGTGATCCGCCATGGGAGCTCCAGGCGGAGGTGCTCGCGGAAGTGTACCGGTTCCGGGTCGAGGCGAGGAACCGCGGCGACCGTCCAGGGTCGGCGGAGGTCGGGCGGATCAGGGCTCTAGCCCAGCGAGCCCTGATCGCCCGATGGCAGGAGGATCTGGGATCACCCACGGCGGGCCTGGCGACAGTGGAGGCGATCCGGCCCCACTTGAGTCGCTGGGTCGAGAGGAAGAAGGGCACACTCACCTTCAGGATGACGCAGGTACTTACCGGGCACGGATGCTTCGGTAAGTACCTGCACGGGATAGCGCGGCGGGAGGTGTCACCCTCCTGCCACGAGTGTGGTGCGCCAGTCGACACGGCGCACCACACCCTGAGTGAGTGTACTGCGTGGGGGCCCCAGAGGCACACCCTTGCGGCGACTATGGGCGGAGACCTCTCGCTGCCGAGCATCGTCAACGAAATGCTCGGTAGTGAGACGTGTTGGTCGGAGATGCGCTCCTTCTGCGAAAGCGTGATGTCGCAGATGGAAGCCGCGGAGCGGGAGCCGGAAGAGGATGCCGCTGCAGACCCGCTCCGCCGAAGACGACCGGGGAGGAGGAAGAAGCGCTACGCGCACCTTCTCCCCCCGCCTCAATAGGCGTCGCAGGGACTAGGGGGGGTCTCAGTACCCCGAGAACCCCCTCTAGGTGTTGGAGGAGGCCCGCATAGGCGGGCCGACCGTCAGGGCGTCACGGTAGCATGCGCAAGCGAGCCCGTGGCGTCCGCCGAAAGACGGAGAGGGTACCGCTGGTTTTTTAGTGGGTAAACCCGGCGTACCTGGGCGCACTCGGCGTCCAGGGCTCCGGGGAGTCCCACACACCCCCCCACCTTCCATCACGTGGGGGAAGCGCGTAACGCGTTTTTCCAGCGAGAAAAAAAAAAAAAAAAGGTTAGGTTAGGTTAGGTTGGAGTACATGTCAGTCGCCTCCTCGTGGCGTACCCTGGGCAACGGGGCCGGCTTGAGCTTGCTCGCCGGCCACGGCTAAGACTGACGCGGCGGGTCAAGGGTCGCTCCCGGTACATCTCTGTTAACAGAGTGGACTGTGGAGCGGCTTCGTGACAAAGTAGGGTTAGGAGTTTTTTTCTTTTGTTGATTTATTATGTCTTCTTCTTTTATTTAGTTTCTTTGATTTCATTTATTTTCTTAGATTTATTTTGTTTTTTATTTACGTTCCTTTGTTCTGTTTGCTTTGTTTTGTTTTGTTCGTCTCATTTTGTTTCGTTGTATATTATTTACTCATTTCTTTCCTACTATTGTAGAGGGGTCGAGACGCGACCACACCCGCTTAGTTGCAGGCGCATCTAAGCGGGATTCATTTATTCGTTTGTCTCCTCATTTACGGGGGAGCAAACCTTTTCGGCGAGTCCACTGAGTCGGGGTGGCCGAACAGCGGACGGAGGCATGATTCAATGCCGCCGTCGGGGGGCTTGGCTTAACCGCCCGGCCTCAGAGGAAGGACACTTCTAAGATAAAAAACCACCCAATCCCAAGTGGCCTCGCAGCGCGATGGGATGCATGGCCGAAGGGTATTTCGGTCCCGACTGCGTTTCGATATATGTTTTTATTAGCTAATAAGTATGGCCAATAGCTAATAAGTATCGAACACAGGCGGCCCGTTTGTTTCTATGTAATGGACTACAGAGTGGCGTGGAGTATCTTTGAAACACATTGGCTTAGTAATATCGGGATATAATGCTAAGAAGTCACTATACGGATGGTTAGAGTTTATTGTTGTTATCGATCCTTGACCATCTATCTAATCTCACTGACGCTAACACAGATAAATTCGTCATTTCGTCTATTAGTTTCTTCCTGAATACGTCTACTACTAATTTATGGTGGCTTAAAAAGTCTGCGCCTAAAATTGGTTGATTTACTTCTGCTATAACGAAAGTCCAACGGTAGGGTCGCCGTAAATTTAAATCTAAAATAAGAGTTTTTACACTATATGTTTTTATTTCGGTCCCATTAGCTGCGTACAGTCTGTACTCACTACAACTGTTACTACGATAAAGTCTCTTAGTCGCTGGAATAACTGAAATATTCGCACCAGTGTCCACTAAAAAATTGTAACCACTGTTTTTGTCCATAACACATAGGCGTTTAGAAGTCAAAATGGTGCCAATCTCCGCCTCCGATTGCACCATATTTAGTTTTCCTGATTGATCTTTTTCCAAGCACACGGCTCCATACATTTCGTTGCTCTATTCCGGTAGCGATAATGATACGAACAAAGCCAATCCGCACTATCGGGCGTGCGCCGGCTCATATTACGCCGTCGCGATGTAGACCGAGTGTCTATGTACAACCAGCGCCACCTGAGAACTTAAGTGTAAAACCTTTCTCTGAATTCAAATAAAGCGTCAGTCCGTTACGAATCATACTCGAGTTTTATTAGGTTATGGCCCCAGTCCAAATTAATTAAAAAGTCTTTATAATAGTGCAGTTACAATGGCAGGAAATTATTCGTTGAACGTCCCGAAGCTAAAGGGATAATTACGACGATTGGGCATTCGCCGTCGAAAACTTTCTGATTCTCGAAGGTATCGACCTCGCGAACAGTGCTACTCTCAGTGAGCAAGATGATCGGAAGGCTAAAGCAAAGATGGTGATGACTATCGACCCATCACTCTACGTTCACATCAAGAATGAAACCACCGTGCATAACTTGTGGGCAAAGTTAAAGTCGTTATTTGACGATTACGGATTCACGCGTCGCATCAGCCTACTCAGAACTTTGATTTCCATCCGCCTAGAGAGTTCGGAATCAATGACTGCGTACGTTACCCAGGTTGTGGATACGGCTCAAAAGCTAAAAGGTACAGGTTTCGAGATTAATGACGAGTGGGTTGGTTCACTTTTATTAGCCGGATTACCCGACAAGTTCGCGCCCATGATAATGGCCATTGAGCACTCCGGCATAAAAATAAGTGCAGATGCAATAAAGACCAAGCTGTTAGATATGAGTGCAGATATCGAAAATAAAACCGAAGGTGCATTTTTTTCAAAAGGTTCATCCAAACATCAACGGAATGGCGGGAAACGCACACAAGCGTTAACGTCAAACAAAAACATCAGCCATTCAAGTGACGGAAAACCGGTGAAAAATATTCGGTGCTACAAATGCAAGTAACTCGGAAATTTCAAAAATCAGTGTCGTTCCCCAGAAATGGAAAAAGATAAACAAGTAAATGCATTTAGTGCAATGTTCCTGACGGGTGAATGAAGAATGTTAACTATTTTTGATTATTGGCACTCCATATTTTCTGTCAAAAATAAAAAATTATAGCGAAAGAATTAATTCGATACGTCAATTAGTTTCCGATTTATAAGTAAAACAAGCTGCAACCGCACGACGCGGGCTGCGGGTGACGGTGTGACGTCATTGTACAACACGCTCAGTCTGGCTCACTCAGTCCGCCCTTGTTTGCGCGCCCGTGCTGTCGAAATTATACCTAAATACTTTTAAAAATGTCCAATCCAAATACTAGGAAATCATGTGTTGTGCCTAAATGTAAAAATACAACTATGAATTCGCCGGAAAAGTTGTTTTTTATATTTCGTATTTTAGCATCCGAAGGATGCTAAAATGCGAAATAGCTATCGGCAGACTTAGATTCTTTGAGTTCATGTTGCCACACGCTTGTGTAGATCTAAAGCAAGTTGACCTGCTAGATTCAGTAGTGATTTCTGCATGTGGAATAGTTAATCTTCAAAGCAGTCTGTTTAATTTAGAGTAGCTTCCTAGTGTTTTAAGCAAAATACATTTAAGTTTATTTTATTGTATTAAAAATATAAAATATTGAGGTAACGTACATTCCATTTTCCATTAATGTTTGTGTTATTTATAGAGTTTTAATAAAACTATCTTACATTAGGATAATGTTATTTTATTAATTTATCAAAAATATTTTCCTTCCAAAACTTAATACATTTTTCAAACATATCATCACAATATTTTTTATTATAAACTACTTCCTTCCTGCACATCAACCTTCCTTGAGGTTACAAAGTCAACATGTGCAATACAAAATAGAGCTTTCCCTTTTCCGGTCATTTGCATTTGTGTTTGTATCTGAGCATAATATTTTTTGCCTAGTTTACCTTTACTACAATACGTAGTAAATATTGTTGTATCAGCATTATTTCAAGTTGTTGTGCCGAACATTCCAGTGTGCTGCGTGGCGCGGTCCAAAGTCCATCGCGCCGTTCCTGCGCTGCGTTGATCAGCTGTTGTTCGTGGATTCAACCAAAGCGAGGAGCGTGAGATATATATATATATATATATTTTTATTTATCCGCGGGAATTATTTATTTTTATATTGATTTTTTATTTAACCATTGTTGACCACCTGTACCGTGAATACTTTTCCGTTACATTTTAATAATTTTATATTAATTTTGTTTTTAAGTTTTTTTTAATTAGCACTAAAAATGATTAGTGATGAAAAACATAGTGCAAATCCTACCAAGGGTACCTTAAGAGAGCTAGTCACTAAGCGTAGCTCAATTAAGGGACAAATAACGAAGTTTAAAAATTATTTAGATAAAATCAGTCAACAATCTCACTTGTCTACAATTGAATTAGCTGAACTATCATCGAAATTAGGTAAATTCGAAGGTTTGTCAACAAGGTTCGACGAGTTGCAAAGTCAAATAGAGGTGATAAACAGTCAGGATCTTGACACTGAAATTGATGAAAGAGACGATATTGAGCAGGACTTTATCGTGAATACCGTTAAGGCAAAAAATATTTTACAAAAATATGACAACATTAAAGATGAGGTTAGACGTGAATCTGTATTTCAAGACGCTCAATTTGGTCTCGATCATCGCAACATTGGCGTAAAATTGCCACAAATAGAAATTAAAAAATTTAACGGCACATATTTTCACTGGCTTGAATTTCACGACACATTTTTAAATTTAATTCATAATAATCAGCATATATCAGACGTTCATAAGTTTCATTATCTAACGTCTTACCTTGAAGGAGAGGCAGCCCGCATTATTTCAAATCTGGAGGTTTCCTCATCCAATTACAAGGAAGCGTGGGACTTGTTATGTTCGAGGTACAACAATAAACGGCTTTTGATTAACCACCATCTAAAATGTTTACTCAACGTTCAACAGATCAGTCGTGAGTCTGAGGTTTCGTTACGATTTTTAGTAGATCACGTAACTAAGAATTTACGAGCTTTAGCTAGTTTAGGGCAACCAACAAATCATTGGGATACTTTATTAATTTTCATATTATCTTCGAAATTAGATTCTACTACTTTTACGAAGTGGGAGGAGTTGCGGAACAACCATGACGAATTTCCTACTCTAGAACAATTTAATAAATTTTTAATTGATCGTGCGGATGTTCTTGAATCCATAAATCGCAATTGCAACTATAACAAAACATCGCAGAATACTCAACGCCCTCCTCAACCAACAAACAACAATAAACAATCAAAATTTGAGCGAAGCTTGGTAAAAACTTTTCCTTCTACAGCTCCAAAGGGTTATTCTTGTGTAATCTGTGATGACAACCATCACCGTATTTATGATTGTCCAATATTTAAATCAAAAAATTATAAAGATAGATTTTTTGAAGTAAAAAAAATAAAATTATGCCCTAACTGCTTAAGGCAAGGTCATTCGGTTAATCAATGCCGTGCCGGTCCATGTCGTGAATGCAAGAAGCGTCATAATACATTGCTTCATCCAGTTGATACCATTAGTAACACAATTAGTAATAGTGCTCTATGTAATTTTGATTCTGATGATGTTATTCTGTCTACAGCTCTAATAGAAGTGTCAAATCCAAGGACAAATCAATACGAAACTGTCCGCGCATTTCTAGACTGTGGCAGCCAATGGTCTTTTATCAGTAAATCTTTAATGCAAAAATTGTCTCTCAAATCAAATCCTATTGAACTTGATGTAATAGGCATTAGCAATAGACCTGCAGATACAATAAAAGAAAGTTGTACTGCCCAAATCACATCTAGGAACAGTTCATTTAGTGTAACGCTATCATTATTTGTGCTAAAAGACATAACGGGAAAAATTCCTAACACTACAATAAATAAATTAAACTTAAACATACCTAGGAATGTAAGTTTGGCCGATCCCTATTTTTACCAACCAGGTCCAGTTGACATATTGATTGGATCCGATATTTTTTGGGATATACTAGGGAGCGAACAACGTTCTTTAGATCCAAAGTCCCCTAAATTAATTAGCTCAAAGCTAGGTTGGTTGGTTGGCGGTCCTATCAGTATATTTACAAACAAACATTCTACGATTCATTGTAATCACATTAAAATATTAAAACCTACTTCATTTATTGATACAATGCTTACTAAATTCTGGGAGATGGAAGATCTACCCCACAACCCTATCCTAAGTAAGAATGATAGGGCTTGCGAACTTCATTTTATTAAAAACACTATTCGACTACAGTCAGGCCGGTTTTGTGTCAAATTACCTAAATCAGACTCACCAGATCGCCTTGGTGACTCCTATACTGCAGCGAAGAAACGTTTTCTAGGCCTTGAAAAACGGTTTCGGAAAAATTCTAGTTTAAAGGCACAATACGTTGAATTCATCCGTGAATATGCCGATTTAGGTCATCTTTCTAAAGTTTGTGCACAAAATCCAAATAATTCTTATTTTCTGTGTCATCATGCCGTGTTCAAAGACAATAGTGAGAGTTCTAAGATTCGCGTTGTTTTTGATGGATCCGCTCCAACTACATCAGGTTACTCTGTTAACGACATCTTATTGGCAGGGCCAAATATTCAGGATTCGCTTTTCTCCATTTTATTACGAGCGCGTCAGTACAAATATTTGTTAACAGCAGATATCGAGAAAATGTACCGCCAAGTACTCGTTCATGAAGACGATCGAAATCTACAACTGATATTATGGAGGGAAGATGAATCCTTGCCCATAGAAATGCCTCGGTTAAACACCCTTACTTATGGGACCGTTAGTGCAAGCTTTCTATCAACACGATGTCTTTGGCAGGTCGGAGAGGAATGTGATGATGACATGGTAAAAACTATAATTCAAAGAGATTTTTATGTCGATGATCTCATAACGGGAAGTGATGATGAGGCATCATTGCTTCACATTCAAAATTCAGTTTCACAAGCGTTAAATTCTGCATGTTTTAATCTAAGAAAATATAAATCCAATTTACCTACTATTTTTAATAACATATCTAACACTCAAGAAAATTTAATTTTTAGTGAATCTTCTAGTACTTTAGGAATCGGTTGGTGTCCCAAAACAGACAATCTACATTTTCCAATTAAGACTCCGGGACAAAATTCTGTAATTTCAAAACGATCAATAATGTCCAATTCATTTAAAATTTTTGACCCTCTAGGCCTTTTAAGTCCATGTACAATTCAACCTAAAATGAAATTTTTGCAAAATAAAAATTATGGAAACATAAACTTGATTGGGATGAGCCAGTCTCTCAAGATATTGAGCGAGATTGGATTAATTTTGTTAATAACTTAATCCACATTTCAAATTTGCAGATTCCGAGAAGGGTCATCGGTAATTCTCCAAAAACAATAGAATTTCATACTTATAGTGACGCTTCTATGAAAGCTTTGGGAGCTTGTATCTTTGTTAGGACCATAGACGACAATGACCAAATAACTGTCAGGCTTCTATGTGCTAAGTCCAAGGTTTCCCCATTAAAACCTGTTACCGTTCCCCGCTTAGAGCTTTCTGCTGCTTTACTTGCCGCTAGACTTTCTAAAAGCGTAGCTAACAGTATAAGATACAAACCTTATCGTTGGGTACATTGGTGCGATTCCACCGTCGTTCTGGGGTGGCTCAACAGTGATCCTGGAACGCTTAAAACTTATGTAGCTAATAGGGTCCTAGAAATTCAAGACACAACATTATCTTCATGCTGGCGCTATGTGCCCACCAGTCTTAATCCTGCTGATTTAATCTCCAGGGGACTCAGCGCCTCTGAGTTACAAAATTGTGATCTATGGTGGAAAGGTCCGAGTTACCTATATCAAGCCGAGTCCAGTTGGCCAGTCTTGAATTCAAACAGCATTTTAAATGATCTACCTGAAACAAAAAATAGTTCATTAAATAATTTACCTAAGTTCAAATATAATAAAAGGCACATACCTGTTATCATGTCAAAGGGAGCTACACTCGCAGAACCTGTAATAAAATTCGAAAACTATTCAAAATTATCTAGATTGCAAAGAATCTTAGGATATCTTAAGCGATTTATATACAATTTAAATAATAAAAACTGTAAACTTACCGGAAATTTAACACTTGATGAGCTAAATGACTCATTTCGATATTTGTGTGCAGTTGCTCAAAAACAATCCTTCGCCACTGAATACAATATTTTAATTCAGGGAAAACCATTAAATATGAAATCTAAAATTTTGTCTTTATCTCCATTCATAGATGACAATAACTTAATCAGAGTCGGTGGTAGGTTAGGTGCATCTGATTATTCTTACGATAAGAAATATCCCATTCTTTTGGACTCATCACATCATTTAACAAGGCATGATATTCGAAGATGAACATATACGAAATATGCACGCTGGTCCTCAGCTTTTACTATCAACTATTAGGGAATACGTCTGACCTATCAACGGAAGACGCCTTGCACGACAAACTGTATTTAGGTGCGTACGGTGTAGGCGGATCCAAGGTAAAATGTTAAGTCCTAAAATGGGTGATCTACCCTGTCAGCGTGTTACCCTTAATTTTCCATTTGCATCTGTAGGCATAGACTTCGCCGGTCCTTTTTTCATATTAAATCGGAGAGGTCGTGGTGCGAAAGTAATTAAATGCTATTTATGCTTATTTATTTGTTTACGTTACAAATGCGTACATTTAGAAGCAGTTAGTGACCTAACAAAAGATGCTTTTATAATGACTTTAAGACGTTTCGTGTCACGTCGAGGCAAGCCAGTGGAAATATGGTGTGACAGTGGTCGTAACTTCGTATCAGCCGCCAAGGAGTTAAATTCTTTTTTAAAAAATAATCAACAATCTCTAATTGACTTTGCAACCCACGAGAAAATTAAATTCATATTTAGTCCTCCGTACGCTCCTCACTTTGGAGGAATCTGGGAAGCAGGGGTCAAATCTGCTAAATTCTTTATAAAGCGCGCCATGGGCAATTCTCATTTAACATTTGAGGAAATTTCTACATTATTTGCACAAGTGGAGTCTATATTAAACAGTCGTCCTTTACATCCATTATCAACCTCTCCTGACGATTTCCTTGCTCTTACTCCTGGTCACTTTCTTATTGGGAGGCCGTTGACTGCGTTACCATCGCCCGATTTGAAGACAGAAAATCTCACTACCACGCAGCGTTACGCTCGATTAGAACAAATCCGACAACACTTCTGGCGTCTGGCGACGCTGGCAAAAGGAATATATATCTGAGCTGCAGCAGCGGACGAAATGGAGAACAAATCTTGCCAAGCTCAATATAGGGGATTTGGTTTTAATTCAAGAAGATGATGTGCCCCCTTTATCCTGGCGTCTCGGGAGAATAACTCATCTGTATCCGGGACCAGACGGAGTGCATCGGGTAGCAGACATTAAGACCACACGAGGTTCCATTCGAAGCCCAGTGGTGCGGATCTGCCCTCTTCCGAAAGCTGAAGATCTTCAATGTTGAAAGGCAACCTTTCAACGAGGGGGGAAGATGTTCGCGCCTACAACCATTTAAGGGAGCAGCAACTCCTTAAGAACATTTTTGCTATTTTTTATAATCAGGCGCTTCATAGTTCTACATACAATTATAATCGCACCAGTTTTCTAAATCTACCGACCACATTATTTTAACTTTTATAAAATGTAATTTCTATTCATTCAAATTATTGCTGTGCCACTTCTAACTTTGCACTCGAACCGTTGTACACCTTTCTAGTAATTAAAAGCAGAATCAAGATTATTTTGGGTTTAATTTCAACAAAATTAGGCTCCATAGTGTTCACTACGAAACACTAATGAAGATTCAGGTTCGGATCCGGAATGCGAAACACTTTTTTTCAGAAACTATATGCAAAAGGCTGCTCTCTTATCCATATCTAGAGAACCACAACTGTTGTTAGGTTTACCTAAAGAATGCTATTTTTGTATTAATATGTTATCTGAAACAACAAAATGTACGCCGCGAAATATTATGATAACTTTAAAAAAAATACGCTTGTATCAACCTAATACTATTCTGGCCTTGGATTTTGGTTTGTCGACTAGTTCTGTTACTAAAATCATAAGGGTTACTGTTCCGGCTATAGCATCTGTACTTAAATCACCTGCATCCGATGTTCAGATGAATCTACCTATTCCATTTAGAAAAAATTACAATCAGGTTCAAAGCATTATCGACTGTTTTGAGATTCAAATTGAAAAGCCTGTTGATGCCGTAAAGCAAGCTCTTACGTGGTCGGATTACAAAAACTGTAACACAGTAAAATATTTAATTTCAATAACACCAGACGGGTTAATAAATTTTATTTCACCAGGGTATGGCGGCAGGGTAACAGATTCATTAATTTTTGAAGATTGTGATATTTTGCAAACTTTACCTGAAGGATCAGCAGTATTAGCAGACAGAGGTTTTAAAAATATTGCACATTTGCTACAACAACATGGACATACTCTGATCAAACCTCCTAGCGTGAGCACTAAAATAAAAGCGACCCGAAAAGAAGTTTTGGAGACAAAAAAAATTGCAGCGTTACGAATACACATAGAAAGAGCTATCGGCAGACTTAGATTCTTTGAGTTCATGTTGCCACACGCTTGTGTAGATCTAAAGCAAGTTGACCTGCTAGATTCAGTAGTGATTTCTGCATGTGGAATAGTTAATCTTCAAAGCAGTCTGTTTAATTTAGAGTAGCTTCCTAGTGTTTTAAGCAAAATATATTTAAGTTTATTTTATTGTATTAAAAATATAAAATATTGAGGTAACGTACATTCCATTTTCCATTAATGTTTGTGTTATTTATAGTTTTAATAAAACTATCTTACATTAGGATAATGTTATTTTATTAATTTATCAAAAATATTTTCCTTCCACAACTTCATACATTTTTCAAACATATCATCACAATATTTTTTATTATAAACTACTTCATGCACATCAACCTTCCTTGAGGTTACAAAGTCAACATGTGCAATACAAAATAGAGCTTTCCCTTTTCCGGTCATTTGCATTTGTGTTTGTATCTGAGCATAATATTTTTTGCCTAGTTTACCTTTACTACAATACGTAGTAAAAGTGTTTGCCTTGGTTGGACACTTTACTTCTAGAACGCAGTCATCAGTAAGTCCGTCAGGCGAATCACCAATCATAGGCCACTCATTCTTTAAAAAAAGACCAGTATCCACTATCTTAATACTATGTAGCTTCGAGACTTCTTTTATGACATCCTTTTCTAATTTTTTTCCTCTTTTGATAGCATTCGTTTGATTAAAAGTTACAGCACCAAATATTTCCTCAACTAAAGAGCCATCTTTTGTTGTGCACTGAGCAGCTTCGTGCATTTTTGAAGCTGTTATACGTCCGTAGCGCATCTCAAACCACAAATTTGAATCTGATTGAGCTGTTGTACCCTCTTTTACTTGATGACATCTTGATTCCGTCATTTCGTTTTTACAAAATGTTATAAAACTTTCAACGTGAAAATCAACACAGGATTTTTTGAAACGATTAATTAAATAATGAATGGACATTTTTTCAACTTCTTTTTTTTCACACATAAAATGTGAAAGAGAACATTGTATTTGAAGCTCTCTAAGTTTTAATGCTACTTTGTCAAAAAAAATATTTCCATTCTGGCCGACTGAATGAAGTGTTATACCACTTGTACCGAAATCTTTAGCTTTAATCATTTTCAGTGTGGTACCAATACCTGAGAGCTTAGATTTTTTCCAATAACACTTGGTAGCAGTCGTTGAAGGCTCCTCACTTCGACGATGTAGCCACATTAAAAATGCTATAGTATGCTTACAGCCACCTCTGCTGGCGGCACAATCTTCGTAGGTTACATTTAAAACTTCTTCATCCTTTTCATTACATTCTAAGCTGCAATGATAAGGTGTGGTACGTACGCGGTGTTCTGGCGTGATTCTACATTTAACCGTACATACATCACCTACTCTTTTTACTTGAACATAACCAATAGCATCATCGCCATAGCTGTCTCTTGCCGATCTGAAATAAGTTTTCAATAAAAATAAATGGTCTTACGTATTTTGTTAGTAAAAAAATACAATTAAATAAAAAAGGTTTAGTACAACTGTTCAAACAACTATAATTGCAATAAAAATTGAGTAAAATAAAATAAAATGACCTTACGTATTTTAAATTTAATGATAGGTAGGTACTTCTACTATTTGAGTTTGTAGCAATACGTCGTCGCATTATCAACAGAAACCAAAACTTATGTCAAGTATGTAAGTAACTAATAATAAACTTAACTTATTTGAACCGCATGCCACACCTATTACACGACCCCTTTGAAACAATGAAAAGCTTTCAGATTTTGTTATTGGAATTTGAAGTAGCACGCGGTCGTTTGTAACTTATTTCTCCGAAAATAATTATTTA
Source organism: Vanessa atalanta (assembly GCF_905147765.1). Classification (NCBI taxonomy): domain Eukaryota; kingdom Metazoa; phylum Arthropoda; class Insecta; order Lepidoptera; family Nymphalidae; genus Vanessa; species Vanessa atalanta. Next base: position 3,093,289 of record NC_061901.1, read on the forward strand.
TTGCGACGTCTGTTTTTTGTATAAAAACTTGTGCATTCGTTTGAAACAAGTGTGCATTGAAATAAGTTAGCTCTGTCTATGCCCACACCTATGCTTGTATATATCCCATCAAAAACATAAATGTAAAAATGAGAGCCAAGTTAAATATTATGATATATACCTTGGTTGTTGTCTTCAACGACAAAAGAAGTAAGATCTAAATATGTGCCAAGTTAAATAGTCCTTTCTGAAATTTATTTATAACTACATAAAATATCATTTCTTCTTATGACTTGGGATAATATATTGTTACCAAGGTCTGACTTGGCTAGTTCTTATATGTTTAGAATAACAAATTATAACTCAGAACATCTAAGAAGAATGGAGCGCAGCTCAGTATTGCTTAGTTAGTATTAACGTACATTAAGAGCTGCGATGGTCCAGTCACTAGAAAACATGAATCTTAACCAGATATTGCGAGTTCATACCCAGACAAGTACCATTGAATATTTGCGTGCTTAATTTGTGTATATAATTCATTTGCCTATATATATATATAATTCTAAGCCTGTTAGGCTTAGAACTTACGAAGGCTATAATATAATTCGTATATACGAACTAACCAAGTCAGGCAACAATATATTATCCCAAGTTATAAGAAGAAATGATATTTTATGTAGTTATAAATAAATTTCAGAAAGGACTATTTAACTTGGCACATATTTAGATCTCACTTCTTTTGTCGTTGAAGACAACAACCAAGGTATATATCATAATATTTAACTTGGCTCTCATTTTTACATTTATGTTTTTGATGGGATATCACTACTTTTTGTATATAAATTATTAGTAGGTACTTATTAATAACAAAATTAATACCAAATGGTATTTGTTAAACTATTCTATTTTCCTACGTTACGGGGTGTAATTGTCTTTTTTTGTCATACGTTCTAGATAATATAGAACCTCTGTAATGTTTGAGTGAATTGCCCATTCAGTGTCCGGATTTTTTTACGCGTTTTCTGTTTATACTTAATTTGGCCAAGTAGGGGTGGTATAACGTGCGCAGACGGTTGTACTCTATAATAAAGTTCTCTTGTGTCTTGATTTGACTTGGACCTAAATTGATAAAATGTACTCCATCTAAAGTTTTAACTCTGGAGAGGCCAACGTAAGCCTGCTCTTTACTTAATATAGAGGATCCTATGTCGAAAAGAGCACCGTCAAGGCGAAGGCCTTGTGATTTGTGTATAGTAGTAGAATATGCTAAGATAATAGAGAATTGTTTCCTTTGAACATATACATTACTTAATATCTGAAACTTGGTTTTGACTTCTAGTTCGCGAATTAAATTAAGTTTTAATTGAATTGTTATTTTACATGCGCAGCGAGCCGAGATGGCCCAGTGGTTAGAACGCGTGCATCTTAACCGATGATTTCGGGTTCAAACCCAGGCAGGCACCACTGAAATTTCATGTGCTTAATTTGTGTTTATAATTCATCTCGTGCTCGGCGGTGAAGGAAAACATCGTGAGGAAACCTGCATGTGTCTAATTTCAACGAAATTCAGCCACATGTGTATTCCGCCAACCCGCATTGGAGCAGCGTGGTGGAAAATGCTCCAAACCTTCTCCTCAAAGGGAGAGGAGGCCTTTATCCCAGCAGTGGGACATTTACGGGCTGCTTATGTTATGTTATGTATGTTTACATGCGCTGTTTCTGTTGTCGGCGTCTCAATGTACCTTCTCTATTTCTCCATTGGACCCATTCACCAGTCCTTTGCTGACATCAGCATGCTTGCTCGATACTGTTCTTTCAAGCAATAAGGATCCCCGTTTGTAGCCCTAGAGTACATACTTAAATCATCCCAGTTACGATATACATACTCTATTACAGTCTCACGAAACCTATTTTTTTGTTGTATACTAGTATACTCAATCAAAGAATATGCAATCGAATGGACTAGGCAGCTTCAATCAATCGGAAGGCAGTGGAGTAATTCTTATGAGCGCGGTTGCCACTCGCTCGGACACGTCCGCGTCAAGGATTTATCGCAAAGCGTCGCGCGCCGTGTACCGAAATGCCTAATATTATTATTTTTTAAAGTATAATGATTTTACACCATTGATGTGCGCTAAATGCCAGTTAATAACGTAATAAATACGAAAGTCGACTATACTCATAAATACTAAAACGAAAATGTTTGGATTTAAAAAAATTAAGGGTGGTATTCAACTCGTTATATATTCACGCGAAGACCTTAAAATCCACATTAAGACCGGCTGTAATAAGTTTTGATTGGTGGATCTTACATAATTTTTTTTGCAGTTATTACAGAAACTAAATATTATATAAGTGTTCCTAATAGACCCAATAAAATGAAAAATTATAATAAAATGATAAAAAATTACCAGTTTCAGATTTTTTCCTTTATATTGGCCTAATTATCTACGTGCATGCCAAATTTGAACTTTCTAGGTCACCTGGAAGTAGGTTATAGTTTTGATCTATAGGTCAGTCGGTGATAAAAATGACGATTTTTAGACATTAATATCTAAATAACCATTTGAGATGCGCTTATGAAATTTAGAACACATATGTATCTCGCGAGTCTCAATATATGAGCCAAATTTGACACATTTATATGTCAAATAGTTTTTGAGTTATGAGAAGGTCAAAAGTGGCTCCAAATGGTTCGTGTAATATTACACACGGTGCTGCTCGCCAGTTCTGATACTAGAACTTGGCTGACACGCTACCGTGTGTCTAGATACTCGTGCATTTTTAAATAAATTCATTAATTCTGGAAAGTTTACTTACCTTTGCATTTTTATCCCTCGCATTTCGGTGGCAACAAAATCACTATTTGTTGATAAATAATGAGCAATCATTAATCCATCTATTTTAGGTAGATTATCCGATTGCCCTCTTTACTTCGTCCATTTTATTAATATAAATAATCGAATAATATTTACTATTATTAGACTATTAACGTAATACGCGAACGAAAACACGACAAATTACTGCGCAAGCTATTACAACTACTATAAGTGCTGGCGACTTGATACTAAGCGGTACGCTGCCCACGCGACGCGTTGTGATATGACGTCACAGGTACTCACGCGGCTGTTAGCGGGACACGATATTTTTCGAAACTTTGAATGCCTATAAAATCAAAACTACTAGGTATTTTTGACTACAACAAAAACTAGTGTATTTGTATCCATACAGGCTTTACTGAGAAAAAAATTCAAGCGATTTGGCATACCTAGTAACATTCTTCATTATACTAACTTTGTATATTTATAATTGCAAAAACACAATTCATATATTCATGGATAATAATTAACAAGCAATAACAATTATACTATATCACAAAATTATATCGTACTGTTACGCCTGGTGGATGCACCCTTATGTGCTGACGTGCACTTCAGCATGCTGCATCAGCAATAATGGCTCAGTAGTCAAAAGCGAAGAATGATGGTCAGTCTCTCCGAATCCGTCATACCGTTCAGACATCTTTTCTATATATTTCCACTGTTTCCTTTTGTTAAATTCTATGTCTAAATCTTAATAAATCTCTGTTTCCTTAAAAATAGTTTTTTTAAAAAGACTCCAACGGAAACCCGCGTAACATTGGTGGCAGCGTAAAAAGGATATAAAAACTATCCCCGGGTCCGTCTCCGTTAAAATCAGACTAAAAGTAAGTGTAAAAGTGACGAAACTAAAACAAAAAGTGGAAAACTAAAACTGTTTTACTTACCTTAAATCTGTATCGCGAATTGATCAACGTCTCAGCATCTTTTACCCGCTATTCCTGAAAGGAAAAGAAGAGTCTCCTCCTCGAAAAGGAGAGTGACGAAAGAATACTTACCTCGACTCTGCATCTCTCACCGTCTCCGCATCCTGACTCTGCTATTTCAAAGACAAAGAAAATCATCATCATTCGACTTGCTGTGAAATATCATCATGTCCCCGGCACTTCGTCGTCGAGATACCGCTGTTTCCCACTGTTCACGCATCGTCAGCGTCTAGACATCGGCTCAAGTATGCGTGTCGCGTCACTCCTTATCATCGCTACATTCCAGTAAGTTAGTCATAACAATTCACCGTGTATTAATTTCTCTGTATTCATTTTTTTTTGTGTGTTTGCTCGTTCTTTATTTTATTTTAGCTCTCCGTATTGCTATATTTCACTGTGTCCGGTTGTATTACAAAAAAAGTTCCTTTCTTACATAACATTATATTATGCCTAAAGCCTTAAAATCAGAAACAGATTTAAAGCTTGACGTCCCGGAGCCTAACTCCGAGATTCCGCAGTCTCCCATATTATCCCCGCGAGTCACTAGATCTAAAGCAAAAACCGACATGGATATCAACACGCTATTTAAATTTATAAAGCCATATAATGGTAACCGAGAAGGGCTTAATTCCTTCATAATAAACTGTAATAATGCAATTGAACTAGCAACCGAAACACAAAAGTCAATTTTATTAAAATATATTTTATGTCAACTCGAGGGAAAGGCTGAGCTTGCCTGCTCCATCAAAGAGTTTAACTCTTGGGACCAGCTCCGAGAGTTTCTTAAGACACAATTTTCTGATAGAAAACATTATTTCCATTTGTTAACTGTCCTCCAAGAGAGCAGACAAGGCCAGACCGAAACTATTAATCAATATGCACTAAAAATTGAAACGTATTTATCGCAACTATTGTCCGAGATTTCTCTTGCGAATCATCCAAAGTCAGAACTCGCTGGTAGGACCGCCATTTCATAATGGACCTTAAGCCAAATTTGTCACTGACAGTCAGATGCAAGTCTCCAATAAATTTAAACAAAGCAATCAATATCGCGATATTAGAAGAGCGTATCATGGAGTCTGTATATAAGAGATCACAACAACACAATTTTAATCAAAATAAATCAATAAGTTCATTTAATCGACAGAGAGACTCACAACCAAAGACTTTGCAGCGGCCAAACTTTACAAACTCAAACTATAGCCCTCCTACTCGTAATCTTATAATTTGTAGATATTGCAAAGCTATAGGGCACACAATTGATCAGTGTCGAAAACGCGAGTATAACAATCGCAATCGCCCTCCATCTTCTACTCCATTTAGACCACAACCTCGTGTTAATTTTGTGTCTGAACCTTTGAGTGCTAACACTGATGATGTGACGAAGTTGACAATTCAAAAAACTAAGTCAAGTCTCGTATCGGTGTCGTGCGAGACACCATCCAATTATTAAATCCGACGCCTTTCTACTTAATAAATCCACTGAATCCACTGTATCCGCTGTTACATCAGCGACCACTGTATCTTCTGTATCCGCTGTAACATCAGCGACCACTGTATCTTCTGTATCCGCTGTTACATTCGCGACCACTGTATCCTCTGTATCCGCTGTTACATCAGCGACCACTGTATCCTCTGTATCCGCTGTATCCACTGTGTCCACTGTGTTTTCCACACCCTGTATCTTCCGTATCCATTACACCCACTGTATCCGTTGTACCTACAACACCCACCGTATCTTGTGAAACCGCTGTATCCACTGAATCCGCTGTATCCGCAACGTCCACTGTATCCGTAGAGCCTGTAATAGAAAACAAAGTTTACGAAATTAACATAAATCATAACAAAGTTTGATAAAATCCAGATCCATTCAAAATTCGCCAAAATTAATAAAAGAGAAAATAAATTTAAAAGGTATTGACCCTGTCAAATGTACTACTAAAACATCCGGACATTTCTTGTTAAAAATAAAAATCTCTGAGCCTGTAAATAAATATATTCAACATAAATTTCATGTTATAAATGATATCGACTTACCTTATGATGGGATCATAGATACAGACATGCTTAACTCATTTGGTTGTAACATTAACTATACATCAAATAAACTTGAAATCAAAGGAATTAAAATACCAATGCATTTTCATGAACCTGTGTATACAATTCCCGCCAGATCTGAAATGATTATAGAATGTTCCGTTTCAAATCCCGAGTTGAAAGAGGGTCTTATACTAGATCAAACTCAATTTAAAGACATCCTCATAGCCAATTGTATAGTGCGAGTAAAGAATAATAATAGGATAAATATATCTGTTATTAATACCTCTGAATCACCTAAGCCTCTTAATTCTAATTTACTTCTAAATCTCGTTCCTATTGAACCTGATTATGACGCTGTTTCTGAAAAGAATTCCCTAAAAATTCCTATAAATGCTATACAACCTTATGACTCTATTACACGTACTCAAGAAGTGTTAAATCAGCTCAGAGCCTCGCATTTAAACGTCGAAGAAGCCAATGCCCTTTATGAAATATGTTCTAATTATTCCGATATATTTTACCTACCTGGTGATCGTTTATCTTTTACTAATGCCTTGGAACATGAAATTAATACTACAACTAATGAACCAATCAATGTAAAATCATACAGATTTCCCGAGTGTCACAAACAGGAGGTCCAAAACCAAGTTGATAAAATGTTAAAAGACGGAATTATTAAGCCATCTATGTCCCCATGGTCTGCCCCCATTTGGGTTGTCCCGAAGAAGTTGGATGCTTCTGGCCAGCGTAAATGGAGAGTCGTAATAGATTATAGGCGACTTAATGACATAACTATCGGAGATTCATATCCGATACCTAACATAAATGAAATCCTGGATCAACTTGGCAAATCAAAATATTTTTCAACACTCGACTTGGCATCCGGTTTTCATCAGATTAAAATGGCATCAAAAGACGCAGCCAAAACAGCCTTTAACGTTCCCCAAGGTCATTTCGAATTTCAACGCATGCCATTTGGGCTTAAAAATGCTCCCTCGACATTCCAGAGGTTAATGAATACCGTACTTACAGGCCTACAAGGCACAAGATATTTCGTATATCTCTATGATATTGTAATCTATTCCTATGATCTCGAAACGCATATACATCATCTTGAAACCATATTTAAACGTCTTAGAGAATAAAATCTCAAGCTTTAGCCGGACAAATGTGAATTCCTACGTAAAGAAGTCTCCTACCTCGGTCATCTCATCACTGATAAAGGCGTGAGACCTGACCCCGAGGAAGTAAAAGCCGTGAATAATTTCCCAACACCAAAGTGTCCAAAAGACGTGAAATCTTTCTTAGGCCTCATGTCCTATTATAGAAAATTTATACCCGATTTTTCAAAAACAGCAAAACCTTTAACTTGCCTCTTAAAGAAAGACGTTCCTTTTATTTGGGAAAATGAACACCAATTAGCTTTCGAAATCCTAAAATCTCGTCTCGTTTCACCTCCCCTTCTAATATATCCAGATTTTGCTAAACAATTTACCCTTACGTGTGATGCCTCAAATTACGCCATCAGCGCAATTTTATCACAAGGCGATCCTGGCAAAGAACAACCGATTGCCTACGCCTCAGGAACTTTAAATAAAAGTGAAGTGAATTATAGCACTACAGAAAAAGAATTACTAGCCATTTTATTTGGATGCAAAATGTTTCGCCCTTATCTTTATGGGCGCAAATTTCAAATAATAACCGATCACAGACCCCTAAAATGGTTATTCAATCATAAAGATCCAAGTAGCAAACTGCAGCGTTGGCGATTAAAATTAGAAGAGTTTGATTACGATATTCAATACCGAAAAGGCAAACTGAACTCAGCGGCTGATGCTCTTTCAAGATATCCCGTAAATCCCATTTATTCTGATCAAAACAATTCAAATCTTGCGCAACCACAACAAAGTTCAAACTCACCTGATTTGCAAAACCTTTTAGTGTCTCCTCCTTCAAATGTTTCTGGTCTTCTTAATCCTGAAATAGAACAGGAAGTATTAGATTATCTCAATTCTATTAATGATGAGGTACCCGTCACTGTCGAACCCGATCCACAACCTTCAACAAGTTTTCAAAACCCTGAAACCTTACCTGAGTCAACTAACCCTATACCTGAAAATGAAAAAATACTAAGCCCATAAGGTGAGTAACCTATAAGGTGAGTAACCTTGACGATGTCTCGAGTGTTCCCATTAATCCTGGAAAAGAAGATATAAAAAATGCTAATCCTCACCTTGATAATATTCTGAATAGTCCTAACAGAGAAATATTCGCTGACCTACTCAGTCCAATGAATTCCGACGAATACTACACTGATTTCTTAAACTTAACGTATACTAAAAAGGATTTCAATACAGTAATACATGAATACACAAATAATCTCTTGTCCTCTGAATGCAAAGTAGTTATTTTACCAACGTCTATTGATTTGGATGAAAGCAACCCCTATATTGAAGAAGTTTTATCCAATCAAAAAGACAACACCGAATTTATAAATAGAGAAAGAAAACTAAATTCCTTCTTAAGTCTCGAGTACAACAATAAACTATATTATTTCCTTTTCACTAAAGTTCATCATTTTGACAATATTAGATATCCTGACTTATTTGAATCTTTAAAAAACATTCGGAATGAAATATTAATTAACTGTCCAGATTCCTGAAATGAAATTGCCATTTCCGATTTCAAAGATCCTTTCGTTAAAATTAATTACATAAAACTTTATAATATGATAAAGTATCTTTTTAACAACACAAATATAATAGTCAAAATTTATAGAAATACAATTATCTTTCCAACCCCTAGCGAAATTCCCAAAATCCTTAAAGAAAATCACGACATACCTATTGCAGGTCTAGTAGTATGGTCAGGTTTGAAAGAATTAGTCTAGACATTGTTGGTCCTCTCCCCGATGCCGGTCAAATAAATCTAAGATTTATACTAACCCTTCAGGATGATCTCACTAAATATTCTATTGCCCATCCAATTACAAATGCTACGACAGAAGAAACCTGTGAATGTCTCATCCACTTTATTTCTTTATTTGGCATTCCTAAAATGATTCTAACCGATCAAGGTACTAAAACTACTTTACTGCAGATGTATTCAAGAAAACTTGCGAATTCTTAAAAATTAAACAAATATGGTCCTCACCATACCATCCCCAAACTCAAGGTGCTTTAGAGAGGAGCCATTCTACACTCAAAGAATATCTTAAATCATATATCAACGAAAGTCAAACTAACTGGCATCAATATATCTACACAGCCATACTGGCCTATAATACTAACGTACATACTACAACTAAATTCACACCTTATGAACTTGTCTTTGGTCATAAACCCTATCTCCCAGACTCTATCTATGACTCTCAATCTAGTGGTACTTACCATGAGTATATTCAAATGCTGAATCATCGCCTTAAAATCTCGAGAACTAAAGCCCTAGAAAATATTTCCAAGTCCAAACATACTTCTAAAACATATTATGACCAACATACCCGTCCTGTAACTTACAAAGTTGGTGACTTAGTGTATCTTAAAAATCATTTACGGTTAAGAAAAGCCCTGTCACCTGTATGGAAAGGTCCATACAAAGTAGTAAAGATTCATGGAAACCATACCTTATCTCTGCTCATTAACAGGCGACATGTTAAGCATCATTATGACCAAATAAAACATGCCAACTCAGTTGAGTCATAATTATATTCCTTTATTTTATAAATTCAATTATGTTCTACTATTTCTTGCTCCAAACCTTCTCCTCAAAGGGAGAGGAGGCCTTTATCCCAGCAGTGGGACATTTACGGGCTGCTAATGTAAAAAAAAAAAAAATCTTAAAAATACTGTTCGTGATAAATGGTTGATGTCCTTCGACATCATATTCTTAGTTTTAGTTATACATTATTATCATTATTCTAGATTATAAATTTAAACTTATATACTTTTATACACGATTTTATACATTGTTCCTTTTCACGTTATTGCGTTTTCGTTTTACTATGAAATTTATTTACACTCCACTTTTTTACAAATTATATTTGACTCTTTCCCTTTCTTTCATTTTACAGCCTGGCTTTCTGTTATGGTTTTAAACGCGAAGAATTCGTCGAATAAATAACGAAGAGCCCAGGAATCTATTTTAATCCTTTAGGTTCTCTAAAAAAGGTCAATGACCATTTGCATATTATTGTACCTATAGAAATAGAATATATTAAACCACATATAGATAACATTAAAAATGTTTTACAAACTTCTCAGCATCTTTGTCCTGCGAATAAAGAAATCGATAAATCTGAGTGCGAAACTATATTTCAAAATCTTTAAATTCCATGTTCGATGACTTGTTGACAGACTACTATTCTATTTCTCATTGTCAAGACGTAGAACGGAACGCCGTTTGAAAGAGGCCGTTGAAAGAAGCCTCGCCCTCGAATCGTTCTCACGCTACCGACGGTTAATCAAAACATTTTTGTTACGTTAAAAAATATATGTTATACGCGCAAGAGTTGTATATTCTCATTTTAAAACTCTCAACAAGAACCCCAAACATTGGTGCTTCGAGTCGGATCTCAAAATGTCGAAACCAGAACTTATAGTACCACTACCGGTATCACCACTTGGAGATCCAACGACGCAGTTAATCAAGGAGTTGACCAAACAAAGAGGATCCCTGAAAGGCCGCCTTACCAAGTTATCTGCCTATGTTAATTCGTACAAGGATCAGGTTTTAGACCGAAATAAAAGAATGGAATTAAATTTAAGAATTAAAGGTGCAATTAATATATTTTCAGATTTTAATCAAGTGCAAAATAAGCTAGATGAGGTTCTTCCTGAGTCTCAAAGTGATGAGCAACTTGACGAGAGGGAATCGTTTAAATGTAAGTACTATGGTATATTAGCGCAAGCAAATTGCATTTTAGACATAGATTGTGCTTCACCTAATATACAAATCAGTGAAGACAGTTTGAGTGTGCATCAGTCAGTTAAATTGCCTACAATTAATTTGCCTACTTTCGATGGTAGCTATGATCAGTGGCTAGAATTTAAGAATACGTATATCTCACTAGTTCATACCTCTAAAGACATAAGTAATATTCAAAAATTTCACTATCTCAAGTCATCTTTAAAAGGTACGGCTTCATTAGTTATAGACTCCCTTGAATTTACCTCTGATAATTACTATACCGCTTGGGAATTGCTTATGAATAGGTATAACAACAGTAGGCTTCTTATTTCTTATTCATAATCACATAAAAGCTCTGGTTAATCTTAAGCACCTAACGTATGAGTCACCTGTATTATTACGTAAATTAATTGATACTGTACTTAAAAATCTAAGATCATTAAAGTTATTAGGCGAGCCCACTGAGCATTGGAATTCCATAGTTATTTACTTAATTGTTACTAAACTTGACAGCTCCACTGAACGCGAATGGGAGCAGTATAGGAGTGATATTTTATTACAAGAACACAAAAAGAAAGAAGCTCAGAAGTCTAAAACACGAATAGAAGTAGATGATTTGTTACAATTTCTAAAATCAAGGGCGGATATGCTTGAAACATTACAAGCTTCACATACAAAACACAGTTACGAGTCTAAAATTAACACTAAAACTTCACATAATATTTCTAAAATTCACTGCAATTTAACTAAGTCAAAACACGATAAATTTAATAAAAAACAATGCCCTTATTGTAAAATCGATCACTACTTATATTCGTGTCAAAAATTCCTAGATTTAACCATAGATGATAAGATTAATTTCATAACTAATAACAAATTATGTAAAAACTGTTTGCGTCCCGCACATAGCGCAGAGACTTGTAAGTTTGGACCGTGTAGGAAGTGCAACGCTAAGCACAACACGATCATTCATCGCGAGCATAGCCGCAGCCCCATTGAGGGACGGAGGTCGCTGCTGTCGGCGCACGAGCAAGGCGAGTGTAGTAGTGATCCTTCTCAATTAGTTCAACGCACACAAATGCAATCCTATTCATCGCAGGTGACTATAGGTAATGTAGACGTACAAGCCGCGCAGTCGTCGCTTACTAGCCCTGTTTTGCTTTCAACCGCGTTAATCAATATTGTAGATGAATTAGGGAATGCAATTACTTGCCGCGTTCTACTAGATAGTGGCAGCCAATGCTGTTTTATTCGAAAATCACTATGTGATCAAATTAACGCGCCAGTAGTACAGTCCATTCAAAAAATACAAGAAATTGGTAATTCTATCACGCAAAGTTTCCAATCCTGTAAAATTAATATTCGTTCCTTAGACGGAGAATATACAACTTGTTTACAATGTTACGTATTGCCAAAAATAGTCGCTAGTATGCCGTCTATACCTATAAACATAAATAAAATAATAATTCCTAATAATATTACGCTAGCGGATCCCTCGTACCTAGAAGGTAATCCGATTGATATTTTGATAGGTGCTGATCACTTTTGGGAATTATTATGTGACGGAAAAATACGTCTCGAGTGCGGCCCTTACCTACAAAATACTAAACTAGGTTGGATAGTGTCGGGACCGATAAGTACATTCGCGTGTTCTAACAACACTGTTTGTTGTAATTTGTCGCAAAATATAGATTCACAATTACGAAAGTTTTGGGAGATTGAAGAAATTCCCGATAGATGTCGCATGTTGTCTGATATTGAACAAAATTGTGAGAATCATTTTATAACAAATACTAAACGCGATAACGAAGGCCGGTTTATTGTTTCGATTCCTTTTAAAGATTCGCCAGCTATGTTAGGCGAATCATACACACAAGCGTATAAACGTTTTGTTTCTCTCGAGAAAAGACTTTCTCTTTCACCGACTTGTAAACAATTATATAAAGAATTTATAGATGAATACATTAAATTAGGTCTCATGAGTCGTGTTTACACTTATAATAATATAAATTATTTCATGCCGCATTTTTGTGTGTTTAATGAAAATAGTACAACTACAAAATTGCGGGTTGTGTTCGACGCGAGTGCGCAAGCAACAACTAATAAATCTTTAAATGATTTGCAGATGGTCGGACCAGCCATTCAAGGCGATTTATTTTCTATTCTATTGAGATTTCGCGAAAATACTTATATAGCCTGTGCCGACATCGAGAAGATGTATAGGCAGGTGTTAGTCGTGGAAAATCAACGCGACCTCCAGCTTATATTATGGCGAAGCAATCCAGATGCACCCATCGAGAGCTATAGATTGAACACGGTGACCTACGGGACTGCGTCGGCGCCTTTTCTAAGCGTGAGATGTTTGCGACAATTAGCTATCGAGTGCAATGACCTTGACGTTAAACGAATAATAATACAGGACTTTTATGTTGATGATATGATTACGGGGAGCAATAATAAGCATGAATTATTAGAATTATGCGAAAAAACTACTAAAGTTTTAGCTTCGGGTTGCTTTCCTCTTCGTAAATGGTTATTTAATTTTGAACGGGATAATGTACAATCGGAAACACAAGTGTTTAAAAATCTTTCATTAGGTGAACAATCACAGTCAAAAACACTTGGATTGAGTTGGCTTAGTCACTCTGATCAGCTTAATTATCAAACTAAAATTGATGTTCACCCTAATAAGATAACGAAACGTGGTATATTATCGATTATATCTCAAATTTTTGATCCCTTAGGCTTGTTAAGCGCGACTATAATATCTGTTAAAATTATATTACAAAAATTATGGTTGTTAAAGATTGATTGGGACACAGAGTTACCTCACGATGTGTCAAATGAATTTAATAAGTTTTTAAATAGTCTCAATGAACTTTGTAACATACGTATACCGCGCCATACATTTGCTAGGTCTCACATTCGTTCAGAACTACACATTTTTACTGATGCCTCTCAAGTAGCTTACGGGGCATATGCATACGTACGTACCTTTACGCAAGAAGGTGTTACAATAAGGTTGTTATGCGCTAAGGACAAAGTAGCCCCCTTAAAAACTAACTGTTCCTAGGCTTGAGCTGTGCGGCGCTATAACGGGAGCTAGGCTTGCTGTGAAGATAATTGAATCACTCCGTTGTCAGTTCGATGACGTCATACTCTGGAGCGATTCAACTATCGTTTTAGGATGGTTACGTATGGCACCTTATCAATTAAAAATATATGTACAGAACCGGGTAGTCGAAGTACAGGAGCTGACGCGTGACTTTGTATGGAGGCACGTCGCAACACACGATAACCCATCTGATTTAGTGTCACGAGGTACCGATTTATCGACATTAAAAGACCTGGGGTTGTGGTGGGAAGGCCCAAGTTTTCTTCACGATCCTAATTTTACGTCACGTTCAGCTCAGGTACATACGACCATGACAAACGCAGACAATCTACCGGAAGTTAAATGTTTAAGTATACAAAGTAACACCTTTGGTGATTGTAATGATTTATTTCCATTTTCTCGCGGTTCAACCGCATCCAACGCACCATGGCATACGTTAAACGTTTTTTATATAACACGCGTAAGACAAACACAAAACAAACGGGTGCGTTGAGTGTGGATGAGCTGCGAGACGCTGTTAGCACGCTTGCTTTGTTGTCGCAGCGCGAATCGTTTCCTGAGTATGATACAATGTATAAAAATTAAGCAAAAACTAAAAGTAATTTAAAAAATTTAAATATATTTATGGATGAAAATAAATTATTAAGAGTAGGGGGAAGATTGTCTAACGTTTTTCAATTCGATTATAATAAAAAATATCCTATTCTACTTTCATCTAAACATCATTTTACTTACCTGTTATTTCGCCATGAACACATAAAACTGTTACACGCAGCACCACAGTTGTTATTATTTACCATTCGGGAAACGTGGTGGCCAGTCAGCGGCAGGAATCTTGCCAAGAGGGTTGTGCACGAGTGTGTTGTTTGCACGCGGTTTCGTGGCAAGACTCTGTGTCCACTGATGGGCAATTTACCAACTAAGCGACTAGCCATCCATCTCGAATTAGTGGGTGATTTGTCTACTGATGCATATTTACTTGCGCTCAAGCGATTCATCTCACGTCGAGGTAAACCAGCAGAAGTATTCTCGAACAATGGAAGAAACTTCACTGGCTTAATGACAGAATTTTCAAAATTTTTAAATAATTGCGCAGATAATATTAGAGATTATGCTATTAACAATAATATTAAATTTAGTTTCATTCCCCCTTATTCCCCTCATTTTGGTGGTCTATGGGAAGCGGGGGTGAAGTCATGTAAGCATCACCTTAAAAGGGTGCTAGGCAACGCTCATTTTACATTTGAAGAGTTTAGTACAGTCTTAACACAGGTAGAAGCTGTCCTGAACTCCCGTCCTATTTCTCCTATGTCAACGGATCCCAATGATTTTTCCCCACTCACTCCTGCCCATTTCTTGGTTGGTCGTCCACTGACGTCGCCTGCTAGTGAAGACTATGAGCAAGCTGCACTTCAGCGACTCACGCGGTACCAACGAGTTGAGCAAGTCCGACAACACTTTTGGACCCGCTGGTCAAAAGAGTACGTTTCGGAGCTACAAGTGAGGACAAAGTGGATGAAGAGTGGAGATTCATTAAAAGAAGGCACTCTTGTCCTTATCAAAGATGACAACAGCCCTCCGTTAAAGTGGAGCATGGGCCGGATCGTATCTACGTTCCCTGGGAAGGATGGAGTTTCTAGAGTTGCTGCCATTAGAGTCGCATCCGGCGCAATTACACGGCGCGCCTTCTCTAAAACTTGCCCGCTACCTCTGGATGCAGCGGACAACGTAAACTCTTGGAATTTGGAGCTTCCAAGGCCGGGGGCATGTCAAGACGTAGAACGGAACGCCACTTGAAAGAGGCCGTTGAAAGAAGCCTCGCCCTCGAATCGTTCTCACGCTACCGACGGTTAATCAAAACATTTTTGTAACGTTAAAAAATATATGTTATACGCGCAAGAGTTGTATATTCTCATTTTAAAACTCTCAACAAGAACCCCAAACACTCATCTTATTCCTTCTAAGTATGAAAGGTCCGCCTGGTTCTCTGGCATCGGTACCGTTTTCAAACATGTATTTGGCACCATGGATGAAAATTATGCAATTCGCTATGCTAATGCAATTGAGCACCTTAAAAATAATGATAAGAAGCTACTAGATCTTGTCAAAGAAAACCTTATCATATCAAAGTCTGCTATTTCTAAATTTAATGAGTCACTCACAATAATCAATGAAAATGAAGAAAGATTAAATGAAGTTATTGAAAATTTGACGTCTCGCCTCACGAGTATGACTGTTAATAATAATTCTCTTTTATTTCGAGCTACTGTTCAAGAAGTATTTAATGTACTCCAATCAGCTCTTCTAAATATGTCATATAAACTGGAAGACATAATTAATTCTATTCTTTTTGCCAAAAAACAAAAAACTAATACTCTGCATCCTTCTGTCATTACTCCTAAAGATTTATATAATGAACTTTTTATGAATGTTAAATATATACCTAAGTTTTCAGAATTTCCTGTACCTTTAGAGTTAGAAAATATTCATCTTATAATCAAACTATCTGAAATCGTTTCTTATATCATAGATAACAAATTATTGTTTACAATTAAAATTCCTCTAGTTCTTATTTCTCAATTTAATGTGTTTAAAATTATTCCAGTTCCCTTACCTCATAATAATAATGTATCTAACTCATTTGCTTTTATTGTTCCATCTGCAAATTATATAGCTGTTAACAAAGATAAATCCAGTTATTGTTTACTTAACGGCCTTAATGATTGTAAACTTATTCTTAATGAAAACTATATCTGTAAAAATGTAGAAGAATATAATCTTGTCGATAACCCTATTTGTGAAACAGAAATTATGTCTAAGATTCTGTATTCTCTTCCTAAGGAATGTAGAACAAATTTTATTTCAGGGAACCTACATTTCTGGCAATACTTAGGCTACAATCAATGGATTTTCACACATTCAAATCCTACAAAACTACATATTGATTGCGAAAATGATATTGCTGATATAAATTTGTTAGGAACAGGTATATTAAACCTAAAGCCGAAATGTATTGGATATTGTGATGATATAAAATTAGTAAGTTCCAATAATAATATTATAAAATTAAATTCTGTCCACTCCGACTTCAACTTGATAAATGACCCTTGTTGTAACCTCACTGCTTTTAAGAAATTCAATGATACTGTAAATTCTAGTTCTTTAATATTCAACCCCAAATTAAATTTAGATAAGTTTATTAAATTAAATTCGGATACAGATAACATACTGCAAATTGTTAACGCTTTAAATTTAGACGACAATTCCGAACTTGTATACAATCATTCTATGATACTTTATGTGTTAATTTTACTATTTGTTCTATTTATAATTTTCTATTTTTGTAAAGGAAGATGTCTGAATCTTTATAAAAAACTTAGATTTCCTACTAGTCCTCCTAGTTCTGTAAATATCGAATTACAAGAACCTCCAGAACCTCAACCGCGTTTGAGAGTTCTTTAAACCTCTATCCCAGTAGAAACCTTCACGCTTCAACCGTGAAGTTTCAACCTAAGCGGGGGGTTGTTACGCCTGGTGGATGCACCCTAATGTGCTGACGTGCACTTCAGCATGCTGCAACAGCAATAATGGCTCAGTAGTCAAAAGCGAAGAATGATGGTCAGTCTCTCCGAATCCGTTGTGGCGACCATCCGCCACCCGATAGCCGCTCCGCGTGTTATTATTGCACCGAGCGCAAACGCATCACGCATCAAGCGCGTGCACGCAGACGAAGGTGCACGACAGGACCGCGTGATCGGCGCGGGGGACGGGCGAGGATTGCGGCGCACTGCACCATTCGCTCGCTTACCGCGCTGCTAGCTGCTAGTTACTATCTCTGTACTCGCTCCTCATTTATGCTTTATTATCGCTAATTGTATCGCTAAATGTATGTGCTTAATACACATTTCTAAGTTTAAATAACGTTGTATTATTCATCTCTCTGAACGTTAACGTAAGTGAGTAAAAGCATTAGATTAAACTTGCTACAATTGGTGACCCCGACGTGATCGTGGCAAAGCAATATTTTATTGTTACAAAGAGGCGTTGGATGTTTACTGCGTTTGAATTATAGCGGTTGGTTTGGACATAAGCGGTGAGCAATTTTTACTTTTTTAATTATCAACCATGAGTGAGGAAGACTTAAGCCTGGCACATTCTAAGGAGGAAGTTTTGCGAATAGGCGTGCGGGTGCCGCCATTTTGGCCTGAAGAGCCGGCTTTATGGTTTGCGCAGGTCGAGTCGCAGTTCGTTTTATCTCGAATAACGAGTGATGAAACTAAGTTTTACTATTTAGTCGCGCAATTAGATCATCAACACGCAATCGAGGTGAAAGACGTTATTACTAACCCTCCAAAAACAGATAAATATGAAAAATTAAAACAAGAACTTATTAAACGCTTATCTGCATCACAGGAGAAGCGTGTTAAGCAGCTTTTAATGCATGAGGAGTTGGGAGATAGAAAGCCATCTCAATTTTTACGTTACCTGGCTAGTTTGGCCGGTCCGTCTGTGCCGTCCGAATTTCTATTAACCATAAGGTCCAGCAGGTTGCCGCAGAACATTCAGACCGTAATAGCTTCGCAGATGGACCTCGACAAGGACAAACTAGCAGAGCTGGCCGATAAGGTGCATGAGATCGCACCGTCCTCACCGCAGGTGGCAAGCACCTCTTCTGCTCCAGCATCTTCCCAGAGCGAAATGGCGCAGCAGATTGCGGAATTAACCAGGCAAGTGGCTTTACTTTCCAGTAGACTCGAACGATCAGAGAGACCTCATTCAAAGTCACGGAATAAAAGGTACCGCTCACGCAGCCGCTCTAAATCTAGACAGCCTCCAGCAAACCATCCATCCTCCTTGTACCATTTTACAGTTGGTGCGAAAGCGGCCAAGTGTAAGCAGCCTTGCACGTTCCAGTCGGAAAACTCCAAGGGCAGTCGGAAGTAGCGGCCCACGACTGCCCCTCAGCTACAGGCCGTCTGTTTGTAACTGATCGTGCATCAAAAATGCAGTTTCTCGTAGATACTGGTTCCGATTTGTGCGTTTTTCCACGATCGGCGATCAAGACGCCCTGTTTTAAGTCCAAGTTTGACCTAATAGCAGCAAATAATACTACCATACACACGTACGGACCTGTATTTTTACAGTTAAACTTGGGCCTCAGGAGAGACTTCGGCTGGAAATTCACCATCGCAGATGTTTCGAAGCCTATTATAGGAGTGGACTTCCTGAGCCATTACAATCTGCTCGTGGACTGCAGGAACCAGCGGTTGGTCGACGGCGTGACAACATTGTCAGTTGTAGCTACTTCCTATAAAGGTATAGATGACATCTCTTCCATCAAAGCCGTTACCGGTAAGACAGAGTTCCATACGCTACTTAAAGAGTTTCCAGAGATAACTAGACCCGCAGGTGTCCAGGTTTCCCCTAAACACAGTACTCTGCACTTCATAAAAACGACTCCGGGTCCACCCGTTTCCTCTAAGCCTCGACGACTCGATCCAATTCGCACAGAAGCTGCGAAGAAAGAGTTTGAAGCGATGCTAGTTTGTGGTACAGCACGGCGCTCCCAAAGTCCTTGGTCTTCTGCGTTACACTTAGTGAAGAAAAAAGACGATGGATCGAGACCATGTGGCGACTATCGTGCCCTAAACGCCAGAACCATTCCAGACCGCTACCCCATACGTCATATTCATGATTTCGCCTATCAACTCTCAGGATGTACCATCTTTTCTTCAATAGATCTGGTCAAGGCATATAATCAGATAGCAGTCAATCCTGTTGATATTCCGAAGACTGCTATTACTACCCCCTTCGGTCTTTACGAATTTCCGTACATGACCTTTGGGCTGAGGAATGCCGCCCAAACCTTCCAGAGATTTATTGATGAGGTTCTACTAGGTTTGGATTTTTGCTACGGATATATCGATGATATTTTAGTGTACTCCCCTACTCCAGAAGCGCATCAAGATCACCTGCGACAACTTTTTTAACGCCTCAAATAATACGGAATACTAGTCAATTCTTCAAAATGTATTCTCGGGCAGTCGGAGATAACATTTCTTGGCTATCAGGTTTCAGCAGCTGGTACTAAGCCTTTGGAGTCAAAGGTTGAAGCTATCCAGGCTTTCACGATACCGAAAACAGTCAAGGAGCTCCAGCGTTTCCTCGGTATGGTAAATTTTTACCGACGTTTTATTCCAAACGCTGCTAAAATTCAAGAACCGCTTACTAATATCCTAATATACAGTTCGCACATCAAAGGCTCACAGCCTATCACACTAACTCCAGAGATTCTGAAAGCTTTTGAAGAGTGTAAACGTTCCTTGTCACAGGCTACACTATTATCTCACCCAGACCCTAATGCAGAGCTCGCCATCGTCACGGACGCTTCGGATTTGGCTATCGGAGCAGTGCTGCAACAAAACAAGAACGACGACTGGCAACCCTTGGCTTTCTTTTCTCATAAACTTAGCTCAGCACAAAAGAAGTATAGTCCGTATGACAGAGAACTACTGGCAGTTTACGAGGCTATTAAGTATTTCCGTCATATGGTCGAAGCAAGAACTTTCACTGTGTTTACTGATCACAAGCCACTCACCTTTGCTTTTTCGCTCAATAGAGACAAATGTTCACCCAGACAATTCAGGTCCCTCGACTTCATTGCACAATTTACGACGGACATTAAATTCATATCTGGTCGGGACAACGTCGTCGCTGATGCATTATCGCGCATCGAAGTAGTTAGCGCCACAATTGATTACCAGTTGCTTGCACAGTCGCAAGAAGGTGACCCAGAACTACTGGAACTTCTTAAACACGGCACCACCTTGAGACTACAGAAACTGAGTACTGACGTCAGCAACATACCAGTTTATTGCGACACTTCTCTGCCTACACCTCGACCGTACGTGACACCTGAATTCCGCAAGCAAGTCTTTGATGTGCTACACAACCTGCATCATCCAGGAACGTCAGCTACAGTGCGACTGGTGACACAAAGATTTGTTTGGCCAGGGATTCGCAAAAACTGTAGAGAGTGGGCTAGGCAATGCCTAAATTGCCAAAAATCCAAAATTTTCCGTCACACTACCTCTCCTCTATCTCCTTTCCCTGTACCTTCCTCGAGGTTCTCTCACATACACCTCGACATCGTAGGACCATTACCTCTGTCTTATGATTACAGGTACTGCCTTACCGTTATCGACAGGTTTACGCGATGGCCTGAAGCGTATCCTCTTCGGGACATCGCCGCCGAGACGTGTGCTGCCGCTCTCGTATCTGGCTGGTTCGCCAGGTTCGGTTGCCCAGAGCGGGTGACTACTGACCGTGGTCGCCAGTTTGAGAGTCACCTTTTCCAGGCTCTCACGGCCTTGGTTGGTGCGTGCCATTTGCGTACTACCGCTTATCACCCTGCAGCCAACGGTATCGTCGAGCGTCTTCACCGCCAATTAAAGGCGGCAATAATGTGCCATTCTCCTGCTTCGCAGTGGACGGAGGCGCTTCCACTGGTACTTCTAGGCATGCGTAGTGCCTGGAAAGAAGACATTCAAGCATCATCGGCCGAGCTAGTGTATGGCGAACCCCTTCGCCTACCTGGTCAGTTCTTCGGACCGAGCAACGACGACAAGATAGGCGACGTCACACAGTACGCGACACGTCTGCGCGCGTACATGGCGAAGCTATCTCCTCGTCCCACCACCTGGCACAACACTTCCACATTCTACATTCCTCGGGACCTTCACACAGCTTCCCATGTCTTCGTGCGGCAAGATAGACTGAGAGGAGCACTAGAACCTCCATATGCCGGACCCTACAAGGTCATAATCGTCAACCTAAGTACTTCACCTTGGATATGAACGCTAAGACTGTCACATTGGCAGTCGACAGACTGAAACCGGCATACCTGGCGAAGGAGGCAAACGTTCCAGCAGAGGTCAAAGATGACGTCAAACGAACATGTAGCGGCAGACGAGTTAGGATACCGGAATTTTATCGCCCGTAGTCACGGTCTACCAGGGGGAGTACTGTGGCGACCATCCGCCACCCGATAGCCGCTCCGCGTGTTATTATTGCACCGAGCGCAAACGCATCACGCATCAAGCGCGTGCACGCAGACGAAGGTGCACGACAGGACCGCGTGATCGGCGCGGGGGACGGGCGAGGATTGCGGCGCACTGCACCATTCGCTCGCTTACCGCGCTGCTAGCTGCTAGTTACTATCTCTGTACTCGCTCCTCATTTATGCTTTATTATCGCTAATTGTATCGCTAAATGTATGTGCTTAATACACATTTCTAAGTTTAAATAACGTTGTATTATTCATCTCTCTGAACGTTAACGTAAGTGAGTAAAAGCATTAGATTAAACTTGCTACACCGTCATACCGTTCAGACATCTTTTCTATATATTTCCACTGTTTCCTTTTCTTAAATTCTATGTCTAAATCTTAATAAAACTCTGTTTCCTTAAAAATAGTTTTTTTAAAAGGACTCCAACGGAAACCCGCGTAACAGTACCTTAAATGTTAGCACCTTGCTGCTCCAGGAAGAGTAAAGCGTAAAGTCGAAGTAAAGCGTCCTGTACCTTTTTTTTTTGTATCATGGTTGAGTATTGCTGTTGGCCCTACTGGCCTTTACAGCGTCACCGAACGTTGGGGCGAGTGTTAAGAGGCAGAGGCCTTAGAGTGAACCCTTTTGGACTCGAGAGTGACGTTCGTCCTGAGGGTGTCTCCTATGAGATCGCACCTCGGCTCAGAACGTATTCGGTGGCGAACCGTTCTGTACCGAGCTTCCATCACTTATATAAGCCTCACTAAAAATCACGTGACTCACAATATTGAACAGAAAAGTCAAAGTACCCTCTTATTTAGTATCAATGTTATCAACACAATTCAAAAATAACTTAAATTAAATTATTATTATTACAGAATTGATTAAAACATACAATACATAGTGTAAGCCTTATTTGTAATTGTCTAATTATTTATTTATTTCTTACTTAATCTGACATGTGCATCCATTGGATTTGTACAACAACGTTGAGAAACGGCCATGCTGTCTTGTTTGCAAGTTTTTGGCAGTTCCCTCTTGTTTACGCGTATTGTTCCAAGCAACGAAGTATTTTTAGATTTTAATTTTAACACTAAAGGAATACTTGTAAAAAAATTATCAGTTGTTACAGTTCTACCCTTCATGGTATACGGTGCAACAAGTTTCATTACGACAAATTCACTTAGGGGGGTTGATGCATTTCGAGTCTCGTCTTTTCTTTAATACGGAAACCACATATTTCGTTTTTTCATCAGATGCCAACCAAAATTTTATGCCAAATTTATGGGGTTTGTTTGGCATATACTGAGTAAATCTGCATCTGGCCTTTGATGGAAAAAGTTGCTCATCGACGGTAATATAAGTTCCCGGCTTGAAGCAATTTTGACTGTTTACAATAAGTTTATTCCAAACTGCTGAGACTAAAGCAAACTTTTCTGTTTGCAAACGTTGACTTCTCTGATTTCTTTTGTCGAAACGAATGTATCGCAGAATTTCAGTAAAATCACGTCTACTCATAGTGCAGGAGAAAAATGATGGTCCCCACTTGTTGTTCCACAAATATTGAAGTCTCAAAGTATTTCCTTCGTACGCTCCACGTGCGTACAATATTGCAAGAAATGCTTTCAATTTTTCTTGCGTAATAGTTCCGTCTGAAGCGATTGCAATTTCCTGATTTGGTACGTTATTTTCACCTTCGTCTTCAGAACTGGAAGGAAATCGCATACATCGTCTCGTACGTTTGTTTGGAATATTTTCGCAATCAGTGTCACTTGACTGATCTATATTGTCTTCATCAGGAATTTCCTCATCACTACTCTCAATAATAGCACTGTTATCATCACTGCCTTGTGGATCAATTTGTCTATCTAAGAATTCACCGTCACTATCATATAATTTACTTTCCACATCTGAACATTCAAGTGGTATTTATTTATTTATTTTCGGGAAACAAACAGTACAATAGTAATATGAAAAAACAATAAAATAATACATAAACCAATCAAGTTTCCACTGATATCTATTACAAATTAGAAGCAGAAAGTAACTAGAACTAGAAATTTAAAGATATAAAAACAATAATTACAAAAACAAAAATCAATTAAAATTAGTAATTAAAAAAAATTAAAACATAAAAAAAATATATATTAATTACATAAGACAAAATTAACGTTCATTATTGAATTGTTAAATCAATGTCAGAATCAATCAATTTTTATAACTTAAAAGGGAACATGAAAATATATCTATAGTACTAAATTTTTTATTATACATGTTACATGACCGATGGATAAAGCTATTTTGGGCATATTTAGTTTTAGTTATATTTAGTATTAGTTACAAAATTTAGGGACATTAAAATTTAAACAACCTAATAAATAAGGGATGTCGATAACATTATGTAGCAGTTTAAAAAGAAATATTTGATCTCTGAGCATACGAGTACGTCCTACTTCTAATGGACTGAATTTAGGCTGACTATGAGAGTTGTATAAAATATTTTTTGAGGTTGAAGAAAAAGAAAAAGGATATGAAAGTCTTCTCTCTATAATCTTAGATATAATAAATAATAAAATGAAAATAACATGTCAAAAGTGGGAAATTGAAAATGTAAACAGAATGGGAAAACATACTGGAAAAATTAGACCAATAATTGTCACAATATCAACAACCAACAGAAAGATTGAGATACTTAAAAAGAAAAAGTCGCTTAACAATACAAATATCTTTCTCAAAGAAGATTTTCCACCTAGTGTAGTAGGAAACCCTAAAACTAGAGAGAGTCAGGAAAAAGAGTCGTTCTACGCTATGACAAAATTGTAACACTGAAAAACATGAACCTGAACCTCGTACACCTACAGAAAGAAACGCAAACAAACGATTTATGTCAATTTCACCCGAGGATGCAGAAAACGAAAACGAATTATCAAATAAAAAAAGTTACGATAGGACGAAACAATCACACAAAAAAATAGATCGCAAACTGTAACTAGTTTTTTTCGACCAGTGCAACTGAATATTAACAACCAGAAGCCACACAACGAAAATATAGAAAATACCCAAAAAAACTAACTGGGGCCTCCTTTAACTCTCTACCTTCTCCAAGCCGGCTGGTCACCGTGGAGGAGTCAGACCATTATCTCCTAAATCAAAGTCAAAATCAATACCGAAATAGATTAAATAAACCTGTTAATAGTAATAAAAACAAAAAACATAAATCACAAAACCTCTATATTGCAAATATTAATGTCAGAACTCTAATATCAGATAGTAGAACTGAAGAGTTAAGCTACGCTATTAAATCAATAAAATGGGACATAATAGGCTTATGCGAAACTAGAAGAGATAAGGAAATAATAGAAGAATATGCTGATTTTATCTTATTCCATTCATCTGGAACGAATGGAAGAAACGGAGTTGGGTTTCTTATAAAGAAAAACTTAAAACACAATATAATTAACATAAAAAGTTTCTCGGGTCGTGTTGTGTTACTAGAAATAGAAACATCCTTCAATTCTATCTGGGCAATAGTTCAAATATATGCTCCCACAGAAACATACACAAATTAAGATGTAGAGGTTTTTTATCAAATATTACAATATACTTTAGAATCTGTTCACACAAAAAATATTGTTTTACTAGGCGATTTCAACGCAAAAGTAGGGAAAGCCCACAAAAGTGAATAGTATAAAGAACATAGGGAAATACGCATAGGGTAAAAGAAGCCCACATGGTCAAAAATTAGTTGAATTTGTCCTCGAAAATAATTATTACATAATATACAATATATTTCCTTGCAAACCACATAAAAAATGGACATGGCGATCCCCAAATGGTCAACAACTTAATGAGATTGATTATATATTAACAAATCAACCAGCTTACATTAGAAAATTTGATATAATCAAAAACCTGAACTTCAATACTGACCACCGTATGATACGATGCGAGCTAAACTTAGACACAAAAATAAGAAGAAGAAAAATTAAACCCGTGGACTTTATCAGGGAAATACCAGCTTTCTCAGAAGATGATGGTATTTACTGGGAGAATAAATTTATGGAAGCGGTTTGTTCGTCAACGGAAGTCCAACAACAATACAATAAGTTAGAAATAGTACTACAAGAGTTTTTAAAGCAAATGCCAGGCAAAAAGAAATATAAAAACAGATACATCAACCAAGAAACAAAAGATCTCTTAGAGCAGAGAAAAGAGCTATACAAAAAGAAAAGAACAAAAGAAATAATATCTAATATAACAAAAATTAGCAAAATTATCAATAGAAATATCAAACAACGAAATAAAGCCATCCGTCAAATAACCTTTGAAAAATTTATAAACAAAGCAGGGGCTTTACGCAAAGCTTATAAAGAGCTGAGCGATAAGACACAGTGGACAGGAAAATTGAAAAATAAACTGGGTATTATAAAATCAAGACGTCTTGATATTATAAACGAAGCAACGCAATTTTACAAAAAGCTATTACACTACTGAAGGTAGCATATTTTCTTCCTCGCATTGTTACACAAAAGCAACCAACGCAATTAATACAAACACAGAGCTAAAGCATCCTCAGATCCGAAATCGAAAATGCAATCAAATCTCAAAAAAATAAAAAGACCCCTGGAAGCGACAACATTACCAATGAAGTGCTTAAATCACTGTCTGTTTCACTTCTGAAACCACTACAAATACTGTTCTCTAATATACTTAGAACGGAAATTACACCTGAGCAATCGTCAAAGTCCACTATTATATTACTACATAAGAAAGGAGACAGAAGTGATCTGGGGAACTACAGGCCAATTAGTCTTATGACAAATTTATATAAAATTTTCTCAAAAATTATATTAAACAGGATAACAAATTGCTTAGATGAAAACCAACCGCGAGAACAAGCTGGTTTCCGCAAAAGGTTTTCGACTATAGATCACATACAAGTTATAACACAATTAATAGAAAAAGTAAAAGAATATAAGAAAACGTTATATATATGTTTTATAGACTACACGAAAGCATTTGATTCACTATATTTCGATGCCATATGGACATCACTAACGCAACAAGGCGTGGAACCAAAATACATAAATTTAATTAAAAACGTATACTCAAAGTGTCATGCCAAAGTACGCTTAGAACGAGAAGGTATTGTATTCCCCATACAAAGAGGGGTAAGACAGGGGGACCCACTCTCTCCAAAGATATTTTCGGCGGTGCTCGAATCTATTTTCCGATGCCTAGATTGGGAAACAAGGGGAATAATGATAGACGGAGAGTTCTTGAACCACCTGCGTTTTGCGGATGATATTGTAGTGTTTGCAGAAAGCGCGACAGAGCTGGAAAACATGGTCAGCGAACTTGCAATAGAAAGTCAAAAAGTGGGATTGTCACTAAACACAACGAAAACCAAAATTCTAACCAATGCAAAACCTAAAGAAATCATAATAGGAAATGAAAAAATTGAATATGTAAACGAATATATACAGGGTGACTGGTGAATTACTATCGATACTTGAGGACGTGATATTTGACGATCATATATGACAAAATAAAAATTAATATAACATAAATATTAATAAACTTCTAAGTAAAGTTAACCAAAAGTTATGTAATTAATTACGCATCGTGTGAACACCCTAGCTGCGTTATCGACACAAAACAGTTATGTAGGTAGGTACATTTAGTTATCGCGCGGTAGTTTACCTACATCCAAACGCCGCGCGCCGCCGCGTGTTAACAGGGTAGCAGGCTACCTTAGATAAACAAAAATGATCCAATTCCCTTCATACTTTAATCCTGGCCTAGGACAGGCAAAAATACCAAGATATTTCATTCGTTTAAGCAACCAATTTATTGACTAGGTAAATGGTGTGAACTTGACACAAAAAATAATATGAACTGTTTACCTATCTTGGTATTTCCGGCGTATTTAAAAATGGAATCATACTTATTTACAACAATTGTCAATCATTAAACTACCTATTTACCTACATAACTACACTAACCTTAACAAATGTTCAAAGTGAGCTCCTTCTCGTGTGATACACAGTTCGGCACGTTTACGCATATTGTCTTTCACACGATTTAATACGAATGGGTCACTTTTAATAGTTTCGAAAGCACTAGTGATTTTTAATTTCACGATTGGGGAACATCTCCCGGTACAAATTGATTGCGCCCGGCAAGCTATCATTTGCACGCGCATACGCACGAACCATGTCCAAGTATTCTGCATTTGTGTATTGATAAGCCATACTTAATTACTAATAAGTAATAACGGGTCACACGCACACACGACAGATTAGGTATACGCGTAAGATCAATCGCTAGGCGCGCGCGCGGGAAGACGGACGTACAGACCTTACGGCGGCGCTCACCCGACTAATTAGCCACGGGGCGGGGGTTGGGGGTAGCGACACACGCGTCCGACGGCGTGCTGTTGTATCAGCACGCCGCCGCACGCGCCGCCGGCAAGGCTGGGAACGTGTCCACACTTTATTTATTTATACGGAAATTTGGTCAAAAATTAAGTACCTATTTTTTTTACATAATTCGAATGAGAATCATGTACCGAGTATTCTCCTTAAATATTGATAGTAATTAACCAGTCATCCTGTATAAAAAATCGTATGCAGGCAGTAGTAACAGGCAGTGCTAGAAGTGATTTTGTATTCATATCATCAGGGGTCCCTCAAGGATCCATTTTGGGGCCCCTTCTATACAATGCATATCTTTTTGACATCGGCAATTGTTTCAAACATTCACACTATTTGATGTTCGCTGACGATAAAAAAGTCTACTTTAAAATAAGATCATTCGAGGATTGCCTTAAATTACAAGATGATTTAAATGCCTGACAAAATATTACGCGAAAAACAGAATTACAGTAAACGTTAAGAAATGTCATCATATAACTCTGACTCGTAAAAAAACAAAAATTAATTTCGCCTATAAAATAAATGACGCGACCATTGCTAAAAAATCCACCGTTACAGATCTAGGCATTAAAATTGACACTAAAGTTTCAATGATTGAACACATTGACGGAGTAACAAATAGGGCGTATAAACAACTTGGTTTTATTAAGCGAGCAACGCAATCATTTAATAATATTGAATGCATAAAAATACTCTACTTTGCATACGTTCGAAGTATCTTGGAATATGCAAGTAGTATATGGTCACCTCTATATAAAAATCATATTCAGGGACTTGAATCTATACAATATAAATTTCTCAAATACTTAGCGTACAAAGATTTTAAAAAATTTGACAGTTATGGAGAAGCCTGTATTTATTATAAACTAGATTCGCTAGAGCCAAGACGAAATGAAAAGGATATGCTGTTACTACAAGCAATTTTAACTGGTACGATGGATTGCCCCAGTTTGGTGTCAGCATTCTCTCTAAATGCCTCCTCATTTAGATCGCGTAACCCCCCACCTACTAGTTGTTCCAAAATGTAACACAAATTATGCAAAAAGCTCTATAAGTGTACGTCTAGCACGAATCAAATAACACTATCTTACCGCCAAAAATAAACACGCACACACACCCACACGCACAAACACACACACACACACACACACACACACACACACACAC
The DNA here is from genome assembly GCF_905147765.1 of Vanessa atalanta. NCBI lineage: Eukaryota > Metazoa > Arthropoda > Insecta > Lepidoptera > Nymphalidae > Vanessa > Vanessa atalanta. The sequence continues at coordinate 3,122,785 of NC_061901.1, forward strand.
ACACACAAACACATACACACAGAAACACACACACACGCATGCACAAACACACATACAAATACCCATACACTTGTGAATATTCTCTTGTCACAAACGTCAACAATTTTCTTTAGACCTACTTTCTTTTTGTTATCCAATTTGTTAAATATATTATATTAAACACTCTATATTGTAATCTTTGTGGCCATAGTCTTCATGAAATTTAAAAAACTGTACAAATATAATCTGTATACGCTGTTGATTACAAATAAATAAATAAAAAAAGTAAATAAATAAAAAACAAGTGATTTATATAGTAATAATCTTATTTTGATTGGAATATTATTTTTTATAATAGAAAATTTTGCCAACATTATACGTAGCTTATCACATACGTTGTTTATGTGTTCTGTCCACTTAAAGCGATCATCAATTGTAAGACCAAGATATTTATATTTATTAACTAAATCGACTGAATTACAACTAAATGTCTTTAGTTTGTTTAAATGCAAGCATGCATGGCTATGAGCAATTAGTTTTGGAGATACAGTACTTCTGTTTTGGCTGGAGCTGATATACATTAGTTTAGTTTTACTAACGTTTAATACTAGGCCTGCGTCATGAGACCATTTTGTTAGTAAAGTAAAATCTGTTTCTAACTTTGTGAGTGCTGTACGTATGTCAGTGTCCGCTGCTATAAGACATGTGTCATCAGCATACTGGAAAATATCACAGTTTTTAACCAAGTTGTTTACGTCGTTAACATACGAAATATAGTGTAGCGGTCCTACTACTGAGCCCTGCGCCGTGCCTTCTGAAACTTGAATTTTGTCACTGTATTCGTTACCAATTTTAACTTGATACGATCGATTTTTTAAGTAGTTTTCGCACCACTTTTTTAAGGGTCCTCTTATTCCACGGTTATCTAATTTCTCTATAAGTTTATCATGTCGTAATGTATCAAACGCCCTACTATAGTCGATAAAGACAATCAGCACATGTTTTTTGTCATTTAAATATTTATTAATAGTATTGGTGAATTTAGATAAGAGTTGTGATGTACTTTTTTGAGACTGAAATCCATATTGTGTATTGTTTATTATATTATTATCTGGGTAGAACTTAGAAATTTGATTACTTATATATTTTTCGATGATTTTATTTACGGTTGGCAGAATCGTTATGGGTCGGTAATTTTCGTATTCTTTTCGGCTTCCTTTTTTATGTATAGGCCTAACTATACCTGTTTTCAGTTCCACTGGGTATTTTCCTGTTTTTACAGTAGTGTTTATGAGTTTTGCTATGACTGGTGATATCTTGTTTCCGATGACCTTTAAGTCCGATGCTCTTACACTATCTATACCAGGTGCCTTATCGCATCTTATATTATTTATTATGTTGGAAATTGAATCAGGTGTTGCTTTTTGAAATCGTATTGATACATTTGCAGGCAAGACATACGTAGATTTATCCAGTAAGGTAGTTTTACAATTTGATATGACATTTTTGACATTCTCACAAAATATACATGCAAACCTATTAGCTATATCTTTAACAGTAGTAATTGGATTTTCAAGTGCATTGATCATAATATTATCTAAAGAATTTTTGATCCTACCAGTAATTTCGTTTAGAATATGCCATTCATATAACAACTACTGTCATCATATAACAACTACTGTCAAATGTCACTATTTACTGCTATGGATTCCGACCTTTTGAGCCTGTACAAATTTTAAGTCTATCTTTGTTTATGTATACTAGATATTTTTTTTTTTTTATCATTTCAATGTTAGATTTACTTTGATACTTAGTTTTAATTATTTTGTTTTTTTGGTAAAACTTACTTTTATTTTTATTTATATTTGATGTACAGTGTGTTCATTTCTTAAGTGTAATGGATTTTTTTTTAAAGGTCAACTTATGCCTGAGGTTTGTGTATTGTTTTTAATTAGCAATTTTGTATTTATTTATTTTAAATACTTATATATTTATTTTAAATACATAGATATATATATTTTTAATTTATTATATATTATATATTTTATATAATGTTGGATGAAGAATATTTTTCTTGTTCATCGGATGAATTTATGAGTGTTTCAAGTAGCAACAACACGTCAATTTCAGACTCTGAAACACTTGAAGTGAAATTGTCAAAAATATTTGATAATACTACTAACCTCCTCTCCTTAGTGCATATTAACGCACAGAGCTTAGTAGCTCACTACTCTGATCTTCTCACATCTTTCAGTACCGGCGTGGTTGACGGAATTCTTGTGTCCGAAACCTGATTGAAACCGCCAATTCCATCTACCAGTTGTGCTCTTCCAGGTTATCAGTTATTCCGCAATGATCGCACTGCTCAGGGTGGTGGTGGCGTTGGTATTTACCTTCGCAGCAACATTCCTGTCAGTGTAGTCTCTTCTTCCCCTTCTCAATACACAGGCTATCTTGAGTATCTTTTCTTGGAGATAGTCGTACATCATAAAAAAATTTTGCTTGGACTGCTATATTGTCCAAGTGATAAGATAAATTATTTTAACACATTAGAAAGCCTTCTTGAAAATTTTGTCCCCTTGTACGATCACATTATATGCATGGGTGACTTAAACACATGCCTTTTGAAAAATGACTCCAGAGCACAAACCTTGAAAACGCTAATGTCATCTTTGAATTTAAACCTTCTTCCCATGATTTCTCCAACTCATTACTTTCCAAACAGCAGGCCTACACAACTTGATCTAATCACTGTCTCTAACCCCAATTTTGTTTTCTCTCACGGTCAAATGACTTCTCCATTCTCGTATCACGACCTAATTTTCATCACTTACAAAGTGCGACCTCCCAAGATTAGAGGCAAGGTTTTTCGTCTACGCGACTTTAAGCATATGGACCTGGAACGCTTGAGAGAGGATGTAAAAAATATTGACTGGGCACCTCTATTGTCAACTAATAATATTGATGACATGGTTGAATCACTGACTGCTGAACTGATACGTTTATATGATGTCCATGCACCTGTTCGCCCAGTGCGAATGAAACACGCGCCTGCTCCCTGGTTAACGCCGGTGATCAGAAGAACCATGGCTAAACGCGATAGAGCAAAAGCCCGACACAAAAAATTTCCATCGCAGGAAGGCCTTGACGCATACAAAAAACTTCGTAACATCTGCAACAGAATGTGTAGGGATGCTAAACGCCGCTATATTCACTTAACGCTTCAGAATCTTTCTCAAGCGCAAGTTTGGGGATTCTTACGGTCTTTAGGTGTGGGAAAAACCACGGATAGTTGTCAAACTGTCGTGGATCTCAATGCTTTAAATCATCACTTTACCACTCCGCCTATAACACTAGATAATGACACTAAAACAGCTACCCTGTCTTATTTGTCTCGTCTTGTCCCACCAGACCTACCCCCTTTCACTTTTGAACCAGTTTCGGAGGATACCGTAAAGAGGAATGTCAGGTCTATCTCCACGAAAGCCATCGGCAGTGACAATCTCAGCCTGGACATGATTCTTCCTGTGCTGAAGGATATTGCACCTGTGATCACACACATTATTAATTTCTCACTTTCGTGCAATGTCTTTCCATCACTGTGGAGGAATGCCTATGTCATTCCATTACCAAAAACCTCCAATCCCTCCTCCCCTTCGCAATTCCGACCCATATCTATACTGCCTATCCTTTCTAAAGTCCTAGAGTCTGTGGTTCACAAGCAACTCTATTCCTATTTCACCATCAACAACCTCTTGTGTCCTTACCAATCCGGCTTCCGACCTTCCCACAGCACTGTTGGAGCACTGCTGAATATAACTGAGGACATGCGGTATGCTATGGATAATACTAAGCTTACTGTAATTGCCTTGTTGGACTTCAGCAATGCCTTCAACTCTGTTGATTTTGACATTCTTCTGGGTGTCCTCCGAGCAGTTAACATCTCTTCAACTACCATTGATTGGTTCCACTCCTATCTCTTCGGGCGCCGGCAATGTGTAAAAACAAAGGATTCATCCTCTGATTGGACAAACCTTACTGCCGGTGTTCCTCAAGGTGGCGTTCTCTCACCTCTGCTCTTCTCTATTTTTATTAATAATATATCGCGTGTTATTTCTTCTCCCTTTCATCTGTATGCAGATGATTTGCAGTTGTATCGTCATTTTGAGTTGAGTGAGCTGTCTGACACTGTTAATTGCCTTAATGAAGATCTTTCGGCTGTTCAGTCCTGGGCTAAATCCTTTGGTTTATTGGTTAACCCCGACAAATCTCAGGCCATGATTGTTGGTAGCAGTAGATTAAGAAGTAAAATAGACTGGTCGTCTGTGTCATGTATGCTGGGGTTCCAATAGCATACCATGACAAAGTAAAAAATTTGGGCCTGATCATAGACTGCAGAACATATACTTTAATGAATATATACTTTACAACAAAATTGCAACACAAAATAACGTTGCGTGCAATACTTCGAGTATGCGGAAGGGCTTGTACGAAGATACGTTGTCGCGGGAGGCAGGACAGCGTAAACGTGCTCCTTCCTTCGAAGCTGATCGTGTCTCACGGCCGGCGCGGCGGCGCGAGCGCAGCCGCCACCGAGAGGGGTGCGGGAGTAGGGGGGACGGTCGAGAATGATTCATTGAAGCGAGATATTAGCCGTGAGCATTCGGACGTTAATATTTTAAAACTAAATATGTTGCCATGATATATGTATGTACTTAATTATTTAAAATGTAAATAGTGCCGTTTTATTGTATGTTTATTTAATTTTTATTTATTTATTTTTATCCGAATATATATGTATTTTTTTTTATATAAAAAATAACTGTACATCGTTACAAGCTATATGTCCTATAATCAAGAAACAGTTCGTTCGTTCTTTATAAAATAACTAGTTCTTAAAACCGTTTCTGAAAAAAACTCCCAGCACTACTTGGCACGCCCAAGAACTAGTGCGGATCGAGAGAGAATTTACGACGTAATAAGGAAATCCAGACCATCCGGAGCTCCGTAATACAAAAGTTGCACCTAGCCCGAGCTGACATATCCGGGACCATGAAGGAGGCCCAAGCGGTCCGTAGCTGGCTCGGCTACGAAACTGCGGAACCATTCGGGATGATAAAAGAGATCCAAGAGGTGCAAATGAGGGTGGAGGGGAAGCTCAGAACAGAGGCCAACCCGATTAAAGACACAGGTGGCCAGAAATGGGAGAGGTTGGAGTCTGGAATCCTAGGGCTGCACAAAACCATCAGCAACTTGGGAAACCAGCTAGACGTGCTTAGGCAAGAGGTCGAAAAGACCAAATCCCTAGTTGCCGAGGCATCGCAGCCTCATACGCACCCCCTCCACCTTCACCAAACATGGACAAAGGCCTTAAGGAAGCACTGGCTCGAGTCGATGAAACTCTGAGACAGCTTATAATAACACAAGCCCAGGGAACACAAAAACCAGTCCAGTGAAACAGACTCTGGCGACCATCAAACAAAGGGTGACAGAGCTGAACAAAGGCGAAAAACCCATAATGAGTCCTCTCACATTCGCCCAAGCCACAGCAAAACCCAAACCCACCCAAACACCAAAACACACGTTGATCATCTCCTCAAAAGACCCGAAGGAGAGTAGTGATAACGTGATCTCAAAAATACAAGTCGCCCTGGACATCAAAAAAACAGGAGCGAGGGTCGACAGAGTCCGGAAGGCTAGAGATCAGAAGGTCGTCATAAGATGTGCGTCCAAGGAAGACATGACATTAATAAAGAGTCGTGTCCAAACTGACAAACATTTAAACATCAGGGAGCCTGCAAATCAGAACTCCCTCGTTTGCGTGCGAGACGTCCTAGCATGCTTTGCCAATGACGAAATAGAAGAACACATTAAATAAAGGAACAAACACCTTCTGCACGGCGTTGGCGAGGCAGACCTAAAAATGAAGGTCCGCTATAAAAAGCGAGCTAGGAACCCGCACGAATGCTGAAGTGTAGAGGCGGTTAACGCAAGCCGGATTTACGTCGGTTTCAGCAGATGCTCGATGGAGGACCAGTCTCCCCTCACCCAATGCGCCAAGTGCCTCGGTTTCGGTCATACTACGAAACAATGTAGAGCTACAAAGGATACCTGTAGCTACTGCAGCGGTGAGCATACAGGCAAGGACTGCCTTGCCAGGACAAAGGCAGAAGCTCCACGCTGTATAAACTGCACACGAGCAAGAAGGGATAGCTTGGAACAGACGCAAACGGTTTACAGCCCTGAGTGCCAGGAAAAACAAAAGTGGGACCATATAGCGAGATCTAGGGTCCAGTACTGCTAAAGGCTCCATGGAAATTAACACACCGGTCCCACCTCAAAATCCCAATGAAACAGCGGACAGGATCTTGTTTATACAAGCCAACCTGCAACGCTCGAAACTAGCCACAGCTGAACTACTAAAAACAGCACAGGAAAAAGGGATCAGCGTCGCACTTGTCCAAGATCCCTATGTAGGAGGGACAGGTGAGATGAAACACTACCCCGGCAAGAAAAAAAAGGTCTCTCCAGAAGGGTAGGATCCTTGATTGGATTGAGATAGCAGCGAGGTCCACTTTAACAGGGATTCTGTGGTCTTGAACATTTTCTTGATCCATTTTTAAGTCGGCAGGTCACCAATGTAGGGGTACTGGTCCCTAGCTTACATATAGTTAATTCTTGATAGTAAAACAACACTTGTCTGCTTGTCGTATCGGAATGAATTTATTTAAAAATGTGTCAGTACAAACACATAAAAGAGAATTAACCAATAAAATAATTACAGTGTAGGGGAGCGGGGTGCTAGTTGTAACAGGGGCAAGTAGTAACAAGCCTTTTTTACCTATATAATAAAAGAATATTCGTTTGACTCTCAACCTAACCTACTATGTAATACCCATTCTGTCACATAAGCGTGATCAGTACCCCGCCGGATGGGGCAGTAAGTGGTGTTGTGCAGGCGCTCCGATTATGCCAGGTAATGTATTTTTTTTTGTTTATTCAATACTGATTACCGTCAATTTCAAATTGCTTAGCAGTTGTTGTTTTGTACAAATATACTTAGTATTTGTTTACTTTGATTATATTAAATGGAATTTCACACCAAGTAAGTGATTTTTTTTTAATAGAGGTTTTTTCAAAAAACCTCGCAATGGGGCATGTTGTAACACTTTTCAGGGGCAAGTTGTAACTTCTAACTTTTTAGTTATTTATAAGTTCTATGAGATAACGGTGGACGTATTTAAATTCCTTGTTTTCATATATCGAATACTACTTTGGTGACTTGATTGATTTTATCTATTTTAGAATGAGACACTACGAAAGAAAAATTGAATGTATTTCTCAAAGCCAAGATGATTACAAAGTTTGCTCTGCTGAAGTCTTGGAAAAGAAAACCAGTGTAACCATTTTAATTTAGATACGGGAAAAGGAAGAAGAAAGACAAATCTTTATCAGTCGGATATGTCAAACCCAGATTGTTTTTTTAAAGAGAAAGAAGAAGCTAAAATATGCGAGTATTTGCTTATTTGTTCCAACATTTACTTTGGATTGCTTCCTTTGGAAGTCAGTAAGTTAGCATACCAGTGTGCTGTTATGATTGAAGCGAACAACTTACCTGGCGTGAAAATGTACCAGCTGGACCAGATTCGTTCAAAAATGTTATGGCGAAGAAACCAAGACTGTCTCTGAGGACTCCTGAAGCTACATCTCTAAGCTGCGCAACATCTTTTAATAAAACCAAGGCTTTATTAAAAATATAACTTAAAAGACTAAACCTGATTTAGCATGTGTAGTTTCTTATGCTGAATATGCCAAATAAATCTTTATTAAATATAAAACTGATTTTCAATTCCTAATCTTACATTTTGCCTCAAGCCTGTTACAACTAACCCCAATCACGGGGTAAGTTGTAACACTCGTCAATTTCTTTTCAAAGCAGTTTCTACAAAAGATCGTTACTGGTTTGATCAAAATTTTATATGGAATCGATAGTTGAATAGTTGTTAATTGGAATAGTACTGCTAGATTTCATAAATACCAGACAAGTAAGATTCCATAGCCAAGACGCGATTTATTGTTACAACTAGCCCCTCGCTCCCCTATATTTATAATTTGTTCGTCCAAAGGAAGCGCTTACATTTGTACCAATAAAACTAATACAATTTAAAAATGATAAAAGTTAACATTCAGCCATTAACAGTTATACATTAAAGTTGAAAATATTTTAGACATTAGATAACAAATTAAATATATATAGAGCTTTAATTTCGTATGATTTGTAAGAGCGCGAAGGGTGAGCGCCATATACGCTTGCCCGTTCTCGTGTAATATACACGATTTGCAATTTAGTTTTACTTCCTCGGAGCGCGCCTTTGGACGTTGACGGTCGTATGTTATTATAATGTAAATAATACACGGTCAATTCGTCTCAGTTGTTAGAATCATTAAAAGGGTCCGATTGAGCCGCAGGGGCAGGCCGTAAAGCATCATGACTCGCAATTTTTTCATGAACAACCACGAAAGTTAACATGTTTAAGTCTGTATAGATTATCTGTCAATATTTTTAAAATTTCCCTAAAAGACCGTCGACTCAACAAACTCAAGCCTTTCATTATTCAAAATATATTAAGAAAACAAAATATATTTAGTCTTTTTTGCATTTAGTACCAAACTTTTTATTATGGCAAACCAACCAAAAACCCGCGACAGAACACTGCTTACAACATCATAGTTGTTTTTTTTTCTGTTGAGTTTAATAATGAGGGATGTATCATCTACAAACAGTACAATGTCGCAAGTCTTATTTGCAAAATAAGGTAAATCATTTATATATATTAAGAACAGGAGAGGTCCTAAAATTTAACCCTGTGAACCCTTGAATTACACCCATATGCGCCAGAGCGCCATTTGATTTTGCACCGTTAACAACAACCTTCAAAACTATTTCATTAAGGTAGGAGGAAATGAATTTCAATGCAGGGCCCTTGATTCCATAATATTTAAGTTTTTCTAGAAGAATATTATGCGAAAACTTTTGATAAGTGACAAAAAACTCCTATAGCATTTTGTGACTTCTCCCACGCATCATAAATGTATTCAACAAATGCTATACCCGCATCAGTAGTCGAGCGATCTTTAGTAAAATCGAACTGTTGAGAATGCAATAGCTTATTCGATAAAGTATAACAACAATTGATTAAGCATGATTTTTTCAAAAATTTTACTTCATACTGGCAAAATAGAGATCGGTCTATAATTGTTTGGGTCATATTTATTACTGGACTTAAATAATGGGATTACTTTACTTAATTTTAATATATCTGAAAAAATACCAAATTGTATACATTTATTAAAGATGATAGCTAAATAAGGAGCCAAGTCGACAATTACGTTGTTAATAATTGTAACTGATAGATCCCATAGATCTCTGGTTTTTTTAAGATTTCATGTTTTAGAATTTTTTAATACATTATACTCTCAAAAGAAAATTCTAATTCATTCTGGGTAACGTAAAACTTAGCTAGCTTAAGTCTTTTAGTAGTATTCAAAGGAATACTAAAGAAATATTCCTTTGAATACTCTCTCGAATTGGTTGGCCACATCTAAATCTTCACTTACAATATTCCCTTTTATATTAAGGCATCAAACTTCATTCTGCCTGTCTCCGAACTTATAATATCCCAAGTATTATATTTTAAATATGCAACAAACGAGCTGTTTGACAAACTTGTTTAAATAACTTGGAATATATTTTAACAAAATTGAGAAATTTACAATTACGATTATATTTCTTAAGTTCATATAGCTAATATAATTTATTTCGACTTATACAGATAGCGGTAGTGGCCTAGTCTGAAAACTGTATTTGATCGTTTAGATAAAAATATTTTACCTGAAATATTTAATTTAATTCGTTTTCAATTAATTTTAAAAGTGAATTATATAAAAAGTTGGGATCGTTTGAGCTAAGAATTCAAATTTCGAAGGTTACATTGTATAACGTTATTGAAGTTAATTAAGCCTTTTAAAGTAATTGGCCTCCAAGTTATTTTCCGTTTCATGTGTTTATCTTTTATACCTATTGACACCAATTGGCCACAGTGATCCGATGTTAGGTCTGACAAGATTTCCTTATTAACGGCCTCACAATTACAAAACACGTTATCTATACAGGTTGCGGAAGTTGTTGATATTCTTGTAGGTTCAGAAAACATTTTAATTGAAGGACTGAAATAAATATTATGAACCTTGTACTTATGGAAGATTGCACTAAAATATCAAGGTTAAAATCTCCACAAATAACAACATTCTTTCGCCCAGTATAAACTCGCTTGAGGGCGGATCCTCCAGCACACATTCAAACAGGTTCAAATCTGATTGTGGAGGTCGGTACACGCACATTGATATAGTATGCTCGAGTTCCACACATGACAATTCAATAGTGCGTTTTATGGAAAGATCCACATTGTCTTTTCGGTCTTTACAGTTTATCTTCTGCTTTGTGTATATTAATGATCCTCCGTGCTTATTTTCTAAAGAACGCAATTGACAATTTATAATTGTTAATACTAGGTGGTAGTTGATGTTATAAGATCCATTGTATAATAAAAATAATAACTTAATTTATATTAACACTAATAATGGTAATAAATATGTAAAGATATTAAAATTCATAGTTTAAACTTAACAAAATGACAAAATCTATGCCCTCTTACTTGTGGCAAAGATCACGAAATAGAATTATTTTCGGAGTGTTATGAAACTCATGTTTTTTTTTTTATGACAGAGGTGGCAAACGAGCAGGAGGCTCACCTGATGGAAAGTGACTACCACCGCCCATGGACATCTGCAACACCGGGGAGCTTGCAGGTGCGTTGCCGGCCTTTCAGGAAAGAGTACGCTCTTTTCTTGAAGGTTCCCAAGTCGTATCGGTCCGGAAAAACCGCCGGCAAAAGCTGGTTCCACAGAGAGGTTGTGCGAGGCAGAAAATGCCTTAAAAACCGCGCTGTTGTGGATTTACGGACATCTAAGTGGTGCAGGTGAAATTTAGAATTTTGACGAGATGTCCGAAGGTGAAATTCAGCAGCCGGGATTAATCCGAACAATTCCTCGGAACATTCCCCGTGATAAATTCTGTAGAAGATGCAGAGCGATCCAACATCTCTACGCAAAGCCAAAGGATCAAGCAGATCGGAAAGGGCTTGATCGTCGATAATTCGAGCCGCTCTACGTTGGATACGGTCAAATGGAAGGAGCTGGTACTGGGGAGCACCCGCCCAGAGGTGAGAGCAGTATTCCATGTGAGGCCGAATTTGCGCCTTGTATAGTCTTAGACGATGAGCCGACGTGAAATACTGTCTTGCCTTGCTGAGCACACCGAGCTTTTTTGATGCCAATTTGGCTTTGCCTTCCAATTGACCGCGGAACTGAACGATGCTCAAAACATCGACGCCAAGTATTCCGATACTAGCTGTGGCGGCTAACGGAATATTCTCACACACAGTCGGAGATACGACAAAGTGTTTTTTTAGCAGTTAACGCGCAAACTTGCGTCTTTTTGGGGTTGAAATGGACTAGGTTTAGCTGACCCCAGTTCGAGACTTTGTTTAACGAAGACTCGATTTCAGACACAAGTTTGTTCCGGTTTTCTTCGACGTTTTCCCGAGAAATATTAGCACAGCCGGTGTATGAGGTGTCTACGGTGCTGTCGTCTGCATAGCAGTGAATATTACTGATTTGCAACAAGTCATTGATATGCAGAAGAAACAGGGTGGGTGATAGAACGCAGCCTTGTGGAACACCAGCATTGACGAATTTTAAGTCAGAGCATGCACCGTCGACAACGACCTTGATGCTCCAATCTGCCAAAAAACTGGTAATCCAATTGCATAATTTCCCGGGAAGCCCATAAGAAGGAAGCTTCGAAAGAAGCGCTTTGTGCCACACGCGATCGAAGGCCTTCGCTATGTCCAGACTGGCTGCTAATGCTTCCCCCTTGCTCTCAACTGCTTCCGCCCATCTATGAGTAAGGTAAACTAGAAGATCACCGGCTGAGCGACCCCGACGGAAACCGTACTGGCGGTCGCTAATCAGCTGGTGCTCCTCTAGGTACCGCAGAAGCTGGCAGTTTATAATGGACTCCATTATCTTGGAGAACAAGGAGGTGATGGCTATAGGTCTATAATTGGACGGGTCTGAGCAGTTGCCCTTTTTAGGGATCGGATGCACCAAAGCACGACGCCGAATGCATAGAATTGCCGGAAAAGACGCTTTAAGACCGGCGCCAACTCGGGAGCACAAGTCCGTAGCACGATTGGAGGAATGCCATCGGGTCCACTCGACTTATGAATATCCAAGGAAAGAAGTGCTTTACGAACTGCACTTTGCCGGAATTTGACCTCCGGCATTGTGGTATCACACCGCGGGATTGTTGGTGGTGACTTTCCTCGGTCATCCAGAGTCGAGTTCGCCGCGAAGAGAGAGCCTAAAAGATCAGCCTTCTCCTTCGCTGTATGGGCCAATGACTCACCGTCCTTGTGCAGAGATGGTAAGGAAGGCTGACAGAAATTCCCTAAGACAGCCTTGGCGAGAGACCGGAACGCACGTATTCCTGAAGGGAGGTGCACCAGTCTCTCGCCAATTCTGCCAATGTACTCCGTCTTCGCCTTAGCGATCATGTTTTTGAAGGCCCTAGAGTTATATTATTTTCTGAATGCGCTGGTATTTACATCACGAGACGCTGATGCGTTAGCCCAGTCTTGGTAGCGTTCCCATTTACGGCGTGAAGCCGTTTTGCAGAAACGACCAAACCAGGGCTGGGACTTGCAACCGATGGGGACCGCAGAATACGGAATGAATAGTTCCATACCCTGAAGTACCACATCGGCGATAGAGTCAGCAACAACGCTCGGATCATCCAGCGAGAAACAAACCTGCCCCCATGGGTAGGATGCAAAGAAGGACCGCATCCCATCCCAATCTGCTGACCTGTAGTGCCACACTCGGCGGCAGCCCACGAAACGAGGTCGTGAGTACCGCGCAACCGGCACTGTACTTCGGACGAGACAGTGGTCCGACGAGCCCAGAGGGGGATCGACGTTAACCTGGTAGCCATCCGGATGGGAAGTCAGCAGAAGGTCCAACAGGGAAGGTGTATGATCTTCCACGTCTGGAATTCGCGTTGGCGAGGGGACTAATTGTGTCAAATCATATGCTAAAGCGAAGTCGAGAACAGATCTACCCGCATGATCGGTAGTGCGCGATCCAAGCCATTCGGCATGGTGGGCATTAAAATCGCCAAGAATTACGATCTCTGCGGATAGGATCTGCTGCAGCACGGAATCTGTAGCCATTTGGACGTGCTCAACCAGTCGGTCGGTTTCGGCGTTAACGCTATGGGACCTTTAAATACGCACGCGTAGATTCGCGGATGGTCGTCGCAGTCTACACGCAGCCAGATAATCGATAGGTCCTGCCCTTCAAGGCTGCCGAGGCGTCGAGAACAGATATCATCTCTGACGTAAACGCACACCCCAGCTCGTGGTACAAAGGAATGTTCCAATTTGTACCCGGGGTAAGAGAGAAAAGTCGTATCGGCAGGAGAGGATATCTGGGTCTCGGTAAGAAAGAGCAAGGCCGCCTTCGCCGTCTCAAGGTGAAAGTGAACGGCGTTCAAGTTGGAATTGAGCCCCTTATGTTGCAGAAGTCCACGGTGAGGGTGGTAGGGGTTGCCTTATGATGCCTGCTCCGCTTGCCCCGAACAGTGGCGAGCGCAAAATTGCCCCCCCCCCCAGAATTCGGAGGGCAGCCTGGGCATCCCTGCTCAGGTTGTGTATGTCCTGAGCATGGATGCCCAGAGAGGGATTCTCCACCGCAGTCGCTGATGGTACCCTCCTGGGGCAATAAAACCAAATTCTGCACAACCATTATGTTTTGAGGGGGGAGGGGGATCGGGCCTCCGGGACTCTCACATACAGGACGAAACGCAGTAGCATAGCTACCACTTCATGCCGATTTTAAGTGAGAGAGTGGTACTTCCCCGGGCGTGCCGGCCCATTCGGCTGCAACCCGAAAGTATGCAGTGTGGCACTACCACAAGAAAAATATGTATTTTGTTTTAAAAAGTTTTTATCCAATGCTCTATGAAATTATTATAAAAACTCATTAATATTAGTAAATAAAACTCATTAATATTAGTACGGAATGATATAGTTTGTAAATCTCGAAAAGATATTGTGGCTCTCTCTATCGCACTGTTATATTCAGAATTATTTCGCAGTTATTGCAAACGTGTGCATTCCTTACTATTATAAAACTAATTGCAACTGCGTAGCGCAGTCAGGTTACCCGAAAGCTGTGTCGGCTCAGCCTGTTGGATCCCCAAATTCAAAATTTTCCTTCAATTTAAATCCACTCCTGAAACGTCCATCTTTTCCGGTGAAGCGATTGCGATTTTGGAAGCCATCCTTTTCGCCCACTCCTATGACCTTAGACATATGGTAATTCTGACGGATTCTTTGAGTTGTCTGTTGGCAATTAAGGAAAATCCGTTTCGTAGTAGGCGAAAGTTTTTTATCATCCTTAAGATCAAGGAGGCATTGTTTTCCTGTCACCAAAAAGGGGTAGAAATATCAATCGTCTGGATACCAGGCCATTCTGTTATAACCGCTAATGATGCCGCAGACTCATTCGTTAGAGCTGCTATAACAACCGGCTCTCTAGATCACTTTAAAAATTTTACTCAGGACTTGTCTGCTCTAGCGAAAACTCATCTGGATAAATCCAGGAACTCTGTTTGAAAAGTTTCATCAAAATCTAAAGGTAGTTTCTACGCGTCTCTACAACCAGATATTCCAAGGTGACCTTGGTTTTCTCTTCACAGGCAAGCTAACCACATGGATCACCACAACTATCTGCCGACTACGCCTTGGACATGCATGCACTCCCATACATCTTTGTAAAATTAGAGTCAGAGATCACTCTTTGTATGAATGTGGCCTAGACGAAGGTTCCTTATCACATATACTGTTTTCTTGTCCCAAGCTATACAATGATCTGTTTCGAAATATACAGTACAGTACAGTAGTACAGTATATATATATATATTAAATATATAGTTAACTCCAATTCTTGTGCATTGGAGTTAACTATCTAAACTAAGAAAGTAATGTTACATAATAATACAAAACTAAAGTGATAAAATATTTATAATTAATTGAATATATTACTAGAATCTTAAGAAGAGACCATACATATACAGGAATTGTGTGTTAACAATAAATTAATGAAGGCAATTACACAAACTAACAAAAATACGAAAGAAAGACACATGGAATAATTACAACTAAGTACATTTCAACTGAATAATAAATTAAGTATTATTTTTTAACTCTGGCTGCTCTCTTGGTCTTACTTGCTTCTGTAAAAGATGGTATTTCTTTATTACTTGGAAGAGTTACTTCTCTGGCTATATCAATAGAGGCAGTTAGATTAGAGAGATTCTCTTCAGAATCTATACGATGTCTTGAGCCATCGGGAAGCTTAACATTTCCTTCTAATGTCCAACAGTTTCTCATTCCAAGAGTTCTACGTGCGAGGAGAAACAGCGATTGGCGCTGATGAGTTAAAAACTCAGATATAACATAAGATGAACCCTTCAGGCCTGCCTTCTTCTTCCATACAGATGCCTTAAGATTCAAGTCGCTGAATCTTACAAGAATGGGACGAGATCTACCCTCAGTGCTTTTGCCTAGGTGGTGACAGGCAATAATTTTATCAGTCGTAGCAACATTTATGCCAAGCTTGTTAATACAGATGTTTGAAATAGTGTTTGGAAGATCTTCCTTACCTTTTTCGGGTACTCCATTGAATAGGATATATTTTCTTCTGTGCCTCATTTCAACATTATCAACCTCTTGGTGTATGTCAGCAATTTGTTGCCGTAAGATGTTTAGAATTGCCCAAACTTGTTCCTTGAAGCAACAGAATTCTTCATAAAGACTGCCTATTGAAACACTACTAACTGCCGTTGACTTGAGCTGCTTCTCAAATTCTGACATCTTCTTAAATAAAGATGCTTCTAGTGCTTTTTGAGGCTCAATCACCGTGTAATAATTTGCCATATTGTCAGAATATTGCTAGAGCTTAGTGTAATGTATTTGACATATTTTTGAAATATAAAAAACTGTTACACAAAGTGTTGAATATTTGAAAATAAAATAATAAAACGAATTATATATTCTTAGAACAGTGTTAAGTTGGGGCTCAATAGAATGAATGTCAATGTGTGACGATTTTCCAAAAGTCGTTATAGACGAAGATGTTGGTTGTAGGATCGAAGTATAAGCCAGGACTGTGTATGATACGCGTAATCTCTGACTCAGTTGAGCCATAGTGACATAAAATCTGAAAAGAAATTATGAAAGAAAATGAATGAAGAATGTGCTGGTTTAAGTAAGTTTGTATGGTATTTTACATGTTTGTGGCTATTTAATAGAGTGACATTGTGTTTCCCATTAATTTTAACAATTTTGTAGGTTTATAAAAGGCTTTTCGAAGCCTATGGTGATGTTTCAGATAAACCATGTTACCAACTTTATATTTTGGACTACATCTTAAAGCGGAAGCATAGTAATTTTGTTTTGCTGTTTCCTTAGCTTTGCTCATGAATTCTAAAGCTTTTTCTCTACTAATTCTCATTCTGTATTGAAGTGCTTGAACATATTCGTGGTAGGTTTAGCTGTTATTACTGTCGTAAAGAGTGTTAGGCAAGTTGGTTTATAACCGTAGAGGAGATCATATGGTGTGAATTGGGTAGTACTATTAGGAGTTGTATTAAAGGCGAGAACGGCTGTTGCTAGATAACAATGCCAGTCGTTCTGGTTTTCGTTTACGAATGATTTAAGGTACTCTTTGAGAGTGGCGTGGCTGCGTTCTAGTGCGCCATTTGTTTGAGGGTAGTAAGGTGACGTAAAGAGAGGTTTAATTTTTACACTATGGCTTGATGGGCATGCTTATCATAACCCTTCCCTTGAGGAAGTCTAGGTGGAGGAGAGCGGACAATGGTTTATCTGTATGATTTACTAGGACAGGGGGTGGATTTAGAAGGACTAGGGTTAGATGGGATGTATGTAGGAACAGAGAACAACTCTTTTGCTACCTCAGCGTAGGATCTACGGACATAAGGAAAGCGAGAGGCAACTTCCATACAAGTAATATTGTCCTGTCTTCCTCTCCTACCGTTGCTGAATCATTTTTAAAAAACAATGTGGAAGAATGTAATATTAGTTTTAAATTTAATACAGTAAGTGTAAATGATGTAATAAGTTCCTTCAGATCACTAGATATAAAGAAAACGGCCGATCTGCGGGGGATCTCTGTTAAGGTTTTTGCAAGTGGTAGTACCACACTGCATACCTTCGGGTTGCAGCCGAATGAGTCGGCACGCCCGGGGAAGTACCACTCTCTCACTTAAAACCGGCGTAAAGTGGTAGCTATGCTACCGCGTTTCGTCTGGTATGTGAGAGTCCCGTAGGCCCAATCCCCCCCTCCCAAACATGATGGTTGTGCAGAATTACATTACATTACCCCAGGTGGGTACCATCAGCGACCTCGGTGGAGAATCCCTCTCTGGGCATCCATGCTCAGGACGTACACCACCTGAGCAGGGATGCCCAGGCTGCCCTATGAATTCTGGGGTGGTCCTTCTTTGCCTACTACCCATGGGGGCAGGTTTGTTTCTCGCTGGATGATGCGAGCTTTATTGCCGACTCTGTTGACGATGTGGTGCTTCAGAATATGGAACTGTTCATTCCGTATTCTGCGGTGCCAATCGGTGGCAAGTCCCAGCCCTGGTTTGGTCGTTTCTGCAAAACGGCTCACGCCGAAAATGGGAACGTTACCATGACTGGGCCACCGCATCGGCGTCTCGTGATGTAAAGACCAGCGCATTCAGAAAGGAATATAACTCTGCAGGTCCTTCAAAAATGTTATTGCTAAGGCAAAGACGGAGTACATTGGCAGAATTGGCGAGAGACTGGTGCGTCTCCCTTCAGGAACACGTGCGTTCTGGTCTCTCGCTAAGGCTGTTCTTGGGAATTTCTGTCAGCCTTCCTTTCCATCTCTGCACAAGGACGGTGAGTCATTGGCCTAAATCGCGAAGGAGAAAGCTGATCTTTTAGGCTCTCTCTTTGCGTCGAATTCGACTCTGGATGACCAAGGAAATTCACCACCAACAAACCCGCGATGTGATACCACGATGCCGGAGGTTAAATTCCGGCAAAGTGCTCTTCGTAAAGCACTTCTTTCCTTGGACATTCATAAGTCGAGTGGACCCGATGGCATCCCTCCTATCGTGCTACGGACATGTGCTCCCGAGTTGGCACCGGTCTTAACGAGTCTTTTCCGGCAATCTTACGCATTAGGCGTCGTCCCGATCTCCTGGAAGACTGCTTTGGTGCATCCGATCGCTAAAAAGGGCAACCGCTCAGACCCGCCTAATTATAGGCCTATAGCCATCACCCCTTTGTTCTCCAAGGTAATGGAGTCCATTATAAACTGCCAGCTCCTGCGGTATCTAGAGGAGTACCAGCTGATTAGTGACCGCCAGTACGGTTTCCGTAGGGGTCGCTCAGCCGGTGATCTTCTAGTTTACCTTACTCATAAATGGGCGGAAGCAGTTGAGAGCAAGGGAGAGGCATTGGTAGCCAGTCTGGACATAGCGAAAGCCTTCGATCGCGTGTGGCACAAAGCGCTTCTTTCGAAGCTTCCTTCCTATGGGCTTCCCAGGAAATTATGCGATTGGATTACCAGTTTTTTGGCAGATCGGAGCATCAAGGTCGTTGTCGACGGTGCATGCTCTGACTTAAAATTCGTCAATGCTGGTGTTCCACAAGGCTGCGTTCTGTCACCCACTCTGTTTCTTCTGCATATCAATGACTTGTTGCAAATCAGTAACATTCACTGCTATGCAGACGACAGCACCGTAGACACCTCATACACCGGCCGTGCCAATATTTCTCGGGAAAACGTCGAAGAAAACCGGAACAAACTTGTGTCTGAAATCGAGTTTTCGTTAAACAAAGTCTCGAACTGAGGTCGGCTAAGCCTGGTCCATTTCAACCCCAAAAAGACGCAAATTTGCGCGTTAACTGCTAAAAAAACACCATTTGTCGTATCTCCACGATTCGAGAACATTCCGTTAGCCGCCACAGCTAGTATCGGAATACTTGGCGTCGATGTTTCGAGCCTCGTTCAGTTCGGCGGTCAATTGGAAGGCAAAGCCAAATTGGCATCAAAAAAGCTCGGTGTGCTCAGCAAGGCAAGACAGTATTTCACGTCGGCCCATCGTCTAAGACTATACAAGGCGCAAATTCGGTCTCACATGGAATACTGCTCTTACCTTTGGGCGGGTGCTCCCCAGTACCAGCTCCTTCCATTTGACCGTATCCAACGTAGAGCGGCTCGAATTATCGACGATCTAGCCCTTTCCGATCTGCTTGATCCTTTGGCTTTGCGTAGAGATGTTGGATCGCTCTGTATCTTCTACAGAATTTATCACGGGAAATGTTCCGAGGAATTGTTTGGATTAAACCCGGCTGCTAAATTTCACCTTCGGACATCTCGTCAAAATTCCAAATATCACCCGCACGATGTCCGAAAATCCACAACAGCGCGATTTTTAAGGCATTTTCTGCCTCGCACAACCACTCTGTGGAACCAGCTTTTGCCGGCGGTTTTTCCGAACGGATACGACTTGGGAACCTTCAAGAAAAGAGCGTATTTATTTCTTAAAGGCCGGCAACGCACCTGTAACCCCCCTGGTGTTGCAGATGTCCATGGGCGGTGGTAATCACTTTCCATCGGGTGAGCCACCTGCTCGTTTGCCCCCTATAACATAAAAAAATAAATAAGGTAGTCAATTCAATAGTTGATGTAATCGCACCCTACCTTGGCACTATATTTAATAATTGTGTCCTTAGTGGCGTGTTTCCTGAACTCATGAAACATAGTAGAGTATTACCAATATTTAAGTCAGGTAGTACATCAGATCCCAATAACTATAGGCCCATCTCTGTACTACCAACTCTTAGCAAGATCTTTGAAAAGTTAAATAACAAGTTGCTACACAAGAAACAATTTGGATTTACAAGGGGTCGCTCGACAACTGACGCTGGTGTTGAGCTCGTTAAAAATATTTACAGGGCCTGGGAGGAGTCACAGGATGCCTTAGGGATATTTTGTGATTTATCTAAGGAATTTGATTGTGTGCAACACGAAACTTTGGTCAGGAAGCTACGTCATTATGGAATTAGGGACACTGCACTCAGTCTTCTGATTTCGTATCTGAGCAATCGGATTCAGAGGGTTGATGTAAATGGAAAGAGATCTCTCGGGTCTCCAGTTACTGTGGGGATCAATTCTTGGACCATTTCTCTTCCTTGTTTATATAAATCTCTTAGGTGATAAACTCGAGATAGTATTGTTTGCTGATGATACTTCTTTAATCGTCTTTCTATATATGACGATGTGAACAATACTCTCTCTAAAATAGTAAATTGGTTAAGTGTTAATAATTTAATGTTAAATAGTAAAAAAGACAAAATGTATTAAATTCACTACTCACAATGTAAGATGTGTCAAAACGAGTATACGTTTAAACGGGGAAGAATTATATGTTTTAGAATCAACAGAGTTCCTTGGTATGACCATAGACTCTAAGCTCCAATGGGGCCTTTATATCAATAAATTGGCGAATAGACTCAGCTCTGCAGCCTATGCGGTAAAAAAAATTAGACTTTTGACTGATGTGGATACGGCTCGCCTTGTGTATTTCAGTTATTTCCACAGTATAATGTCGTATGGTATCCTACTCTGGGGTAATGCAACTGACATTAATACTATTTTTGTACTGCAGAAGAGGGTTATTCGTGCAATTTATAACCTTGACCCAAAAGATTCGTTAAGAGGTAAATTTAAAGAAATTAAAATAATGACTGTCGCTTCTCAATTTGTTTTTGATAATGTTACGTATGTACGCAAAAACATAAATGATTTTCCCAGAAATTGTGACGTAAATTCTATTAACACTAGGAACAAAAATAAAATTGTTACTCCAAGTATTCGATTACACAGGGTTAGTAACTCTTTTTTGGGGCAATGTATACGTTTTTACAACAGGATCCCAGAAAACGTTCAAAATCATTCAATTATAAAATTCAAAAGAATCGTTAAAGAGCGTTTGTGTGCTAAAGGATATTACAACACTAATGACTTTTTAGTTGACTGCACACCTTGGGAATGAAATGATCGCCTCCAGGCTGTTTCAAATAACTAATATACAGGATGACTGGTTAATTACTATCAATATTTAAGGAGAATACTCGGTACATGATTCTCATTCGAATTATGTAAAAAAAATAGGTACTTAATTTTTGACCAAATTTCCGTATAAATAAATAAAGTGTGGACACGTTCCCAGCCTTGCCGGCGGCGCGTGTGTCGCTACCCCCAACACCCGCCCCGTGGTAAGTCGGGCGAGCGCCGCCGTAAGGTCTGTACTTCCGTCTTCCCGCGCGCGCGCCTAGCGATCGATTTTACGCGTATACCTAATCTGTCGTGTGTGCGTGTGACCCGTTATTACTTATTAGTAATTAAGTATGACTTATCAATACACAAATGCAGAATACTTGGACATGGTTCGTGCGTATGCGCGTGCAAATGATAGCTTGCCGGGCGCAATCAATTTGTACCGGGAGATGTTCCCCAATCGTCGAGTACCTACGGCCAACGTCATCTTAAACGCTAATCAAAGATTACGAGACTTCGGACAGTTCCGTGTTCCAACACATGCCCAAGGACAAGGTGGAGCAGCATACTCTGTCTTCCTACAAGAAGACATTCTCGAGTATTTTGAGAACAACCCAGTAGCAAGTACTCGAAAGGCTGCTAGAAGATTTGGTGTATCTCAGTGGACTGTGTGGAATCTACTTCACAAAGAAGGGCTACACCCTTATCATTTTCGACCTATTCAAGAACTCAGTGCCAACGATCATGAGCCACGAATAAATTTTTGTCGGTGGTTTTTGCAAAACACTGACAAAAACATATTGTTCACGGACGAAGCTACGTTTACTAAGTTAGGTATTTTTAACGAACACAATGAACATTGGTGGAGTCATTCCAATCCATACGTTACGCGACAGGACGCTTATCAACACAGGTTTAGTGTTAACGTGTGGGCTGGTGTTTTAAATAACTGTTTGTTAGGGCCGTATTTCATCGAAGGAAGACTCAATGCTGTGTCATACTTAGACATTTTAAACAGTGCGGTGAATGACATGCTCGATGATGTACCACTGAGCAATCTCCAAAACTTATTTTATCAACACGACGGAGCACCCGCGCACTATCAGACGCAGGTACGTGAGTACTTAAACAATACGTTTGGAGATCGCTGGATAGGGCGCGGAGGGCCTGTGCCATGGCCAGCTCGCTCTCCAGATCTCACTCCACTGGACTTCTATTTATGGGAGGAGGTAAAACGTCTTGTGTATGCTACAGAGTATGTCAACAGAGAGGAGTTGAAATTAAAAATCACTAGTGCTTTCGAAACTATTAAAAGTGACCCATTCGTATTAAATCGTGTGAAAGACAATATGCGTAAACGTGCCGAACTGTGTATCACACGAGAAGGAGCTCACTTTGAACATTTGTTAAGGTTAGTGTAGTTGTATAGGTAAATAGGTAGTTTAATGATTGACAATTGTTGTAAATAAGTATGATTCCATTTTTAAATACGCCGGAAATACCAAGATAGGTAAACAGTTCATATTATTTTTTTGTGTCAAGTTCACACCATTTACCTAGTCAATAAATTGGTTGCTTAAACGAATGAAATATCTTGGTATTTTTGCCTGTCCTAAGCCAGGATTAAAGTATGAAGGGAATTGGATCATTTTTGTTTATCTAAGGTAGCCTGCTACCCTGTTAACACGCGGCGGCGCGCGGCGTTTGGATGTAGGTACACTACCGCGCGATAACTAAATGTACCTACCTACATAACTGTTTTGTGTCGATAACGCAGCTAGGGTGTTCACACGATGCGTAATTAATTACATAACTTTTGGTTAACTGTACTTAGAAGTTTATTAATATTTATGTTATATTAATTTTTATTTTGTCATATATGATCGTCAAATATCACGTCCTCAAGTATCGATATTAATTCACCAGTCACCTGTATAATTATTATTGTACATGCAAAATGGAAAAAAAAATATCTCCGCTAAGTTTCTTTTGCCGGTTCTTCTCAGGTCCGAGGTGTTAAATTCCGAAGCGGTGGTAGATTTTTGACAATCAATAACTAAGTGCAAACACTTTTATATTGAATAAAGATTTTTGACTTTAGACTTTAGACTTTGACTTTGACTGGTTTGGAATGTCGCTAGATTTAATATAAGGTTAAAATTTTTTACTAAATACAATTTGGCAACTTTAGGTAAATTTATTAGCATTGAGTAAGATATTTCATCCACTCTAGGATCACTATTTTTTTCTTTAATTATATTTTCAAATTCATGAATACTAAAATCAATTTCCAGTAAATTATTATTAGATGCAAAGCGACGTGAATCCAATTTAGTAAAATCAGGGTCGAGAGATCGTAAAAGTTTTACTTTGTTCTCCTCTTAAGTGGTATCTTTTCAAACCTTTAATCCACTGCATTGTCCTCCAAACTTGTTACTGTCGTATTTTCATCAAAACTATTACAAAAATTATGCCAATTATTTGAAGAAGCCTGCGTTATTAATAATCTTGCATTATCAATTTCTTTTTCTAAAATATCCAAGTTTTATTTATTTATTTATTATTTATTGCACCCAAACTTGAAACTAAAAATTACAACATTGCTACACAAAGTTGCATGAGGTGCAACAGGCGGCCTTATCGCTCAGCAGCGATCCTTTCTAGGTAACCTTTGGGCAGAAGATCATAATATTTAAATATATGGGAAGGGAACAGTAATTTAAGTCATAATATAATACATACATTATATAATAATACACAATACAAAGATAACAATAAATATATACTATAATAAATATTTACATAAATATATATATATATATATATATATATCATAAAAAGGAGATATAACAGAACAAAAAATTAACAACGACAAGGACTGCTTAATGCGACAAGTAATCGTCCTTAACCATACTTTTAAAAACGGCTAAGGACTGTGCGGGTCTTATAGTTAAGGATAATGAATTCCAAATTCGAGAAGCTTCAACAGTGAAGGACTTAGAATAATAAGAAGAAGAGTGGGAAGGAATGGAGAATTAAATTTTCATTCGAGCGAAGAGAGCGTTAATGAGTCTCCCTGAGGAGAGGGAAACGCTCTTTAAGATGGAAGGATGTCGCTAGATTAAAAAGAATAGAATAGAGAAGAGATAAAACTTGAGTATTCCTGCGAAGGCGAATAGGGAGCCACTTGAGTTTTTGGCGAAATTCGGAAACATGATCATATTTGCGTAAACCAAATATGAACCGTATACATAGGTTTTGTAATCGCTCAAGTTTATTTAATTGCTCCTCACTTAAGTTAGTATAACAAGTGTCAGAATAGTTAAGAATCGGTAGAAGGAGAGATTGTGCTTGCGTAACTTTAGTTGGAATGGGTAGAAAGTTTTTCAATCTTCTCAGTGAGCCAATGGAAGAGAATATTTTCATTTATTTGAGGTGCCCAAGAAAGGTGCCTATCAAAGATAACACCAAGATTTTTTGCTGTTTCACAGATTGGTATGCAAACGCCATCAAAAAGGACAGGTGGTAATTGTTTCCAGTCAATCCGTAAAATAAGTCTCGGGCTACCAATGATAATCATCTTTGTTTTTGTGGAATTAACTCTCAGACCATAAGATTTACTCCATTGACTTATGTGCATCAAATCTTTGTTTATTAAATCAATGGTGTCCGAGAGCCCGCTAAATTAAGTCTGTGAATATATTTGGAGATCATCTGCGTACAAGTGTTAAAGAGAAGAAATGTGATTAGTGATAGAGGAAATGAATATAGAAAATAATAAAGGAGACAACACGCCACCTTGCGGGACCCTAGCGCTTAGTATACACCAGTCTGAGTTACGACCATTAGTGTATACGCGCTGCCGACGCCCTCGCAAGTAACACTGAAACCAGTCAGTCACCTTAAGAGATATGTTAAGAGAACGTAGTATAGCTAGTAAAATGTCAAAATCTACAGTGTTAAATGCATTACTGAAATCCAGCAGTGCTAACTCTTTAATTAGCTGGTTGTCCATACCAAGTCTGATAACTTCCGTTATTTGAACGAGGGCAGTAGCTGTACTATGACCACAGCGAAAACCGGATTGGAAAGGATTCATAAGGTTTTTTTTGGATAGAAAGGGAGTCATTTGTTGATATATATGTGGGAATGTTAGGTGTGTGATTGAGAGGTACAATGTAAGAGCGAGAGTATAATAGTGTAATGATGACAGAGACAGCATGACAGAGGATTATTAGGTGTGAGCGAGAGGGAGAAAGAATAGACATGATGGCGGCACGACGTATTGAGGTGTAACGTACTTTTTTGTGAATTCGAAGCAAATAATATAAATTGTGGTTAATTTGTGGTTTCTTTCAACCCTACATCCCACAAATTGGGGGCTCGTCCGGGATCTTATAAAAGAAGGAAAGATTTGCGGTTAGTGTGGCAATAAATATAAATTCATCAAGAAAGTTCAGAGAGAAATAGATTCATCTGGTTCAATTATAGGTCCCATGGCGAATGCTGCATTGAAACGAGAAGTAATTCAGTGTATGATACATTACAAGCCTTTGCAGGTCAAAGAAGCACCATTGCAATTAAAGATTAACCTTAAGGATGACATTCCGGTGTCACAGCCACCTCGACGTCTGTCTCTTAAGGAACAAGAAATTGTGGAAGAGCAAGTATCTGAGTGGTTGGAAAAAGGTATCATTAGGGTAAGTTACTCTGAATATAGTAGCCCCCTGGTGTTAGTTAGGAAAAAATATGGCTCCACACGGGTATGTGTTGACTATAGAAAGATAAATTGTAAGATGGTTAAAGATAAATTCCCATTACCTGTTATTGAGGATTTGATAGACAAATTAAAGGATGCTAAAATTTACAGCGTGTTAGATTTAAAAAATGGTTTTTTCCATCTTAGAGTAAGTGAAGAGTCCATAAAATACACATCTTTTGTAAGTCACCATGGCCAATTTGAATTCCTACGTGCTCCATTTGGACTGTCTATCTGTCCCAAATATTTCATGAGATTTATCTCAATAATCTTCCGAGATATCCTAGTGAAGGGAGAAGTACTGATATTTATCGATGACCTTTTAATTCCAGCAAGAGATGAGGAAGAGGCAGTTAGAAGATTAAAGTCTGTATTAGCAATAGCTCAACAATATGGCCTAGAGATAAATTGGAAGAAGGCCAACCTTATTTGTCATGAAATTGAGTATTTGGGACACTTAATCAAGAATGGAGAAGTGAGGCCCGCTCCGGAGAAGACAGATGCTGTAATTAGATACCCTACACCAACTACTACAAAGCAAGTGCACAGCTTTGTGGGGTTAACTTCTTATTTCAGGAAGTACATACAAGACTATGCAATTATTGCTAAACCCCTTACAGATTTGCTGCGGAAGGATGTGAAGTTTGAGTTTGGCAAGAAGGAAAATATTGCATTCAATACTCTAAAACAAAGATTAGGGAATAGTCCAGTGTTAAAAATTTATAATTCTAACTTGCCATCGGAACTTCACACGGATGCATCATCTATTGCTTACTCTGCTATATTGTTGCAGTTGCATCCAGATGGATTGCACCCTGTATATTATATGAGTCGAAGGACTAGTGAAACTGAATCTAAATATTCGAGTTATGAACTAGAATATGGAGGCTTTAGCTATCATTGAAGGTGTGAAGAAATTTCGCCATTATTTGTATGGGATGCATTTCAAGATTGTCACGGACTGCCAAGCCTTTAAATCAACCTTAGAAAAAAAGGACCTGTCTGCTAAGGTTGCACGCTGGGTACTATTTTTGGATCAATTTGACTATGAAGTGGAACATCGGTCAGGGTCAAAAATGAGGCATGCTGATGCACTGAGCAGGCACCCCTATTATGTTATGGTTACAAACGGGTTGCAGGATAAAATTAAGACTGCTCAGCAAAATGATGAAGGATTGAAGGCTATATGTGAGGTACTTAAAAATAGCTCATATTTAGATTATTGGCTTGATAACGGACTACTGTATAAAGGTGAGCAAAAACTACTTGTCATACCCAAGAGTCTAGAGAAGGAGATTATTAAGCAGGTTCATAGCAATGGACATTTCGCTATTAAAAAAATGAAGGAAATTATAATGAAAGACTACTATATAAGGAATCTAGAAAATAAACTGGAAGAGTTTATGATTACTTGTATACCCTGCTTACTAGCTACACGAAAAGCAGGAAAGCAAGAAGGGTATCTGAATCCACTAGAAAAGGAAAGTATTCCATTGCATACACTCCATGTGGATCATATAGGACCTTTAACGGAGACAAGAAAACAATACAATTATATACTAACAGTAGTAGACGCCTTCACCAAGTTTACTTGGATATTTCCTACTAAGAGTACTTCTAGCAAAGAAACCTTAGATAAATTAAAAATACACCAACAACATTTTGGCAACCCTGTAAGAATAATTACCGATCGAGGAACTGCATTCACTAGCAATGAGTTCAAGGAATTTTGTCAGGAAGAAAATATTGTGCACGTTTCCATAACCACTGGCGTTCCCCGAGGAAATGGGCAGGTGGAGAGAGTGCATAGAACCATCATATCGGTTTTAACAAAGTTATGTTTACAGAACCCATCAGTTTGGTACAAACATGTCACCCGCCTGCAGCGAGCTCTAAATGGTACATATCAACGGAGCATAAATACATCACCATTCCAACTAATGATCGGTACCAGGATGAGATCAAAAGAAGACTTTGAAATTATACAATTATTATAGCAAGAAGAAATGGATCAGTATGATAAGGATAGGGAAGAGCTAAGGATGAAGGCAAAACAACAAATTCTTAAAGTACAAGAGGAAAATAGAAAAAAATATAATAAGAATAGAAAACCAAGTTACAAATACAAGGAAGGAGACCTTGTGGCTATTAAAAGGACTCAATTTGGAACAGGCCTTAAGTTAAAGCCTAAGTATCTTGGTCCCTATCGAGTGATAAAGGTAAAATGTAATGATCGATATGAATTAGAAAAAGTGGATCCTAACATGGAGGGCTCTAATAAAACTTCTAGCTCAGCTGACCAAATGAAAAGGTGGCCATGCCCGGATCCAGAATGATGAACCAGGTGATTCCTTAGAATAATAGAGACATATGGTAAATTAGGTTGAAACTGGCATTGTATTGTTGTACTTACCTTACACTTACTATTTACCTACCCTTAATATGTGATGTTACTTAGGTTTAATTGTGAAATTGTTAATAGTTTATTTAAGTTAGGTATGTAAATGTAGCAAGCACGCAACAGCTGTGTATGGAGGGAATGTCTGGGGTCAGACATGGTTGCAGCATGGCCGAATGTGGGAATGTTAGGTGTGTGATTGAGAGGTACAATGTAAGAGCGAGAGTATAATAGTGTAATGATGACAGAGACAGCATGACAGAGGATTATGTAGGTGTGAGCGAGAGGGAGAAAGAATAGACATGATGGCGGCACGACGTATTGAGGTGTAACGTACTTTTTGTGAATTCGAAGCAAATAATATAAATTGTGGTTAATTTGTGGTTTCTTTCAACCCTACATCCCACAAATAAGACGCTTAAATACTTTTGATAAGCAAGGAAGAATCGATATTGGACGGAATTCGGAGTAACTATTCGGATTGGACTTTTTTGGTACAGGGATTATTTGAGCATCTTTCCAGATCGTAGGAAATGTACAGGATTCTATCGACAAGTTGTAGGTCAATAATAATTTTACGGCTAATGCAATCTGAACCCACGGCATCAGAGTTGATGTCTAAAATGTTCTTCTTAACATCACATACAGTAAACTAACTAAAAGAGAAAGAAGGAATATTGGGAGTAGAAGACGCTGAAATATATATATATATATCTATATATAGAAGACGAGAAATGCTGTTTAAGATGATTTATATCCAGATTATTTAAATTTAGTTCTTGACGTGCTTTCCCAAGTGTTTCAAGAAATTCCACACTTTAGAAGGATAATTGTGGGTTAAGGACCGATGAATACAGATAGATATATATATAATACCGATGGTCCGTGGAAGACACGATAATTAAGTCGAGAAGTGAAGGATTGGAATTGGATTGGAAAGGAGTGTGTGACAGAGAGAGGAAGAATGTATAAGTTAGATGCAGATATTAAGGAGTTGAGTCTCAAGGATCTATAAACATTCTTGATCAGACAAGTATTAAAGTCACCCATCAATATAGTGTGGTTATATTGAGGAGTAAATTTTTCAAGAAGGTATTCTAGTGAGGGGAAGTAGTCAATTGATAGGCAAGGATTATAAAAAACACACAGTAGAAGTTTAAAATGGGAAAAAGTTAATTCAATAAAACGATGTTCCGCGGAAGAACCAGTCTGAGGTACTGTATGCTGATAATTTTAAAAGGAATGTAGGATCGCAGATACATGGCAACACCTCCACCGGTTCTATTGACACGGTCATTTCGAATTAAATGAAAACCCGGTAAAGAATATGACTCAGAAGACAAACATGGCTTAAGCCATGATTCAGAAACAAGAATAACATGGAGGTTTATGTTATCAAACGATGTGAGAAGGTCAGGGTAGTGAGCAGGAATACTCTGAGCGTTAATATGAACAATGTTAAAGTTTTTAGGTACGTCAGTAAAAAGAGTTAATAGGGATTCATTGAGAGAAGGAACACTTTGAAAGCTGTCGTCGCTACTGGCTGAATCAGAAGAGAGAGAAAGATAAATATCATTTTCATCTTGAACATGGCTATTATCAATCATTATACATATATATTAAATAATAATACATAAATAAGAATATAGTGAATTAAAATAAAATAAGTATATATATTTAATAAAAACAATATATATATAGGATAGTGGGCGGAATTAGACGGAGCGTCAAGAGGTCGGGTTCCCATTTTAAGAAACAACAATTGAGGTTTTAAATAACAATAGATTTTTATTTACAATAATTACATTAATAATAGTCTTAAAATAATTTACACACAATCTAAAACAACAAGCAAACAGACAAGCCAGTGACATATACAGCCAAATCAATATGCCGAAAGGCAGCGTAACCGCGTACAAGCGGGCAAGTACAGCTAACTAAATAGCGTAGCAAAGGCAGTCAAGCCTGAGGGGTAAACCGACAGTTTTGTCGAGAGCTAGAGCTCTTGCTTGAGTCGATCCTCGGAATCGACTGAAGACTAGCCAGTGAACACGGTATTTATACCCTAGCCCCTACTCCCAACAACTCTGTCCGTAGCGCGAAACGCCAACCACGTGTTTACCAAAATGTAAATACAAAGCAATTAAATCTGCTAGCAAGGTAAAAGTCACAAAATATTCCAATATGAATTATCGTTAATCAAGAACAGTCAATTTGAAGTTATTTCTATGTGACACGAATTAAACAATCGTTTATAATGTTTCATAACGCTATTAACAATTACCGAAATCGGAACTAGTCATAAGTCAATCGAAGATAGCTAGTAAATCATACCAGATATAATTAGGAATTGTCGTAAAAGATTTGCATTAAAAATCTAGCTAATTGTAATTATCATCGAGTAAACAACAAATCAATCAAGTTGGGTACTTTTATCATTACGTTGATGTGACGACTGACTCCGACACGGCCAGAACTGACGATTCACACGTCCTCGTGTAGTTCTGTAACAAAATATAACCAAGTAAAACATTGTTCGGTTTTCCTGACCAATAAATAACTAACAGATGACAACATGACTGAAAAATACTCCTACCCAAAAACAACACAGTAGACAGTGTAGTACAGCTGGCCACAGATACTCAATATATCACAAAAAGTCAAATAGACATCTAGGAGTCAAAATAGACATTCAAGAGTCAAGATAGACATCCATGAGTCAAAATAGACATCTAGGAGTCAAGATAGACATCTCGCATTGGAATCAAGATAGATATCCCGCGTAAGATTCTAATAGACATACAGGAGTCAAAATAGACATCTAGGAGTCAAGATAGACATCTCGCATTGGAATCAAGATAGATATCCCGCGTAAGATTCTAATAGACATACAGGAGTCAAAATAGACATCTAGGAGTCAAGATAGACATCTCGCATTGGAATCAAGATAGATATCCCGCGTAAGATTCTAATAGACATCCAGGAGTCAAAATAGACATTTAGTCATGTGGCTACTGCGTGTCTGCGATGGAACAGCTGTCATCACTATCATCATAATTTAAATCAACAGGGCATTGGGGCATTTTTCTTACACGGTCATGGGCATATTTGTAAGTTCTATTACCAGTAAGAGATTTTAACAAATACCTGTCACCATCTAATAAAGTTATAATCTTAAATGGGCCTTTATATTTGGGGTCTAATTTAGTCTGGTTTCTTTCTTCATTTTCAAAGTCACCAACATTAAATTTATTTGGAAAAGCCTTAGACTTGTCAAAACGAGCTTTATCACAATCGGCACTTTCTTTCATAGCCTGGGCAGCATGTTCTCTCTCAGTAGTTAGATTAATTTGAATTTCAGCGTCGTCTACAGCCATTAAGGATAGAGGTCTCGCTACTCGCCTTATCATCAATTCTAAAGGACTCGTCAAAAATCTTTATTCAATATAGAAGTGTTTACATTTGCTTATTGATTGTCAAAAATCTACCACTGGTTCGGAATTTAGCACCTCAGACCTGAGAAGAACCGGCGAAAGAAACTTAGCGGGATATATTTTTTTATTTTTTTTTAACCATTTTCCATGTACAATGAAAATTATATTTTAGTTATTTGAAACAGCCTGGAGGCGATCATTTCATTCCCAAGGTGTGCAGTCAACTAAAAAGTCATTAGTGTTGTAATATCCTTTAGAACACAAACGCTCTTTAACGATTCTTTTAAATTTTATAATTGAATAATTTTGAACGTTTTCTGGGATCCTGTTGTAAAAACGTATACATTGCCCCAAAAAAGAGTTACTAACCCTGTGTAATCGGGTACTTGGAGTAACAAGTTTATTCTTGTTCCTAGTGTTAATAGAATGTACGTCACAATTTCTGGGAAAATCATTTATGTTTTTGCGTACATACATAACATTATCAAAAACAAATTGAGAAGCGACAGTCATTATTTTAATTTCTTTAAATTTACCTCTTAACGAATCTTTTGGGCCCAGGTTATAAATTGCACGAATAGCCCTCTTCTGCAGTACAAAAATAGTATTAATGTCAGCTGCATTACCCCAGAGTAGGATGCCATACGACATTATACTATGGAAATAACTGAAGTACACAAGGCGAGCCGTATCCACATCAGTCAAAAGTCTAATTTTTTTTACCGCATAGGCTGCAGAGCTGAGTCTATTCGCCAATTTATTGATATGGGGGCCCCATTGGAGCTTAGAGTCTATTGTCATACCAAGGAACTCTGTTGATTCTAAAACATCTAATGCTTCCCCGTTTAAACGTACACTCGTTT
Organism: Vanessa atalanta; assembly: GCF_905147765.1. NCBI lineage: Eukaryota > Metazoa > Arthropoda > Insecta > Lepidoptera > Nymphalidae > Vanessa > Vanessa atalanta. The sequence continues at coordinate 3,155,524 of NC_061901.1, forward strand.
TGACACATCTTACATTGGGAGTAGTGAATTTAATACATTTAGTCTTTTTACTAATTAACATTAAATTATTAACACTAAACCAATTTACTATATTAGAGAGAGTATTGTTCACATCGTCATATATAGAAAGACGATTAAAGAAGTATCATCAGCAAACAATACTATCTCGAGTTTATCACCTAAGAGATTTATATAAACAAGGAAGAGAAATGGTCCAAGAATTGATCCTCGAGGGACCCCCACAGTAACTGGAGACCCGGGAGATCTCTTTCCATTTACATCAACGACTAGCCTTAGTAACGCGGTGAGTTGTACAATTAAGAGCTAGTTGAACTTCCTCAATTGCGTCTTGCCATGAACGATCACTGGTTTCAATGGCAGTAAGCATGCTTTTTAAAGTTCGCATAACGCGTTCAACCTGACCATTGGCTCTGCAAGAGCCTGTTGCTGTCAAATGCAAGTCAATTTTATGGGAACCACAAAAATCTTTGAAATTTTTACTAGCAAAGCAACGACCTTGATCAGCAATTACTCTTGAAGGTGTTCCAAATAAGGAAACACTAGATTTCAAAGCTTTAATGCAACTTGATGCGTCTATGTGTAGGCTATGATATAGTAAGACATATTTGGTAAAATAATCTATCAAAACAATGACATACTCCTTAAGATCACTCTTTCCACTAAGCTTTCCTGTGACATCAACATGTACTGCGTGCCAAGGTATGTTAACTTTGGGAATAGGATGTAGTTCTGCTTAAAATCTTCCAGAATGAGACTTGGAAACCTTGCATGTGATACAATTTTCTACGAATTTTCGGACATATTTAACCATTTTATCAAACCAATAATGTTCGTAAACCTTTTCGAGAGTTTTATCCCATCCTAAGTGCATAATTGACTCATGGACGTGATTTATGACAGACCACCGAAATGCTCGAAGTACGATAGGCAATGAACGCGTTTGACCATTACGTTGTATTTTACGATACAGAACACCCGATCGCAATTCGTAAGTTTGAGCAACATCAGGGGAAAGAGAATTGTTTTTCAAGTTTGATATTATCAATTCTATTTCAGGATCACGCTGTTGTTCAGCCAAAAGCCAGTTACCGGACAGAGTTGTGATATCAACACGCTTTTATTTAGTCTTGTTGTCTAAATGACTGGATACGGGGGTTCGGGTAGTGGATTTCTAGAAAGAAAGTCTACATGATTCATGAGTTTACCTTCACGATAAACTATTTCAAAATCATATGCCTGCAAAAATGCCCACCAACGGTGAACGCGGGGTGTTAAATCAGCTTTATTCCGCGAGGCTTTAAGAGAGTTGCAATCGGTTATAACAGTGAATTTGCGACCCTGTAGATAAGTATGAAAGTGCTTAATGGCATTGACTACAGCTAGGGTCTCCAATTCATAAGAATGATATTTACTTTCAGTTGCAGTTGTCCTTTTACTGAAATATTCTACGACATGAAGCTTATTATCTACTTTTTGAAAGAGAATAGCTCCATAGCCATCTGAGCTGGCATCTGTGTGAAGCTCAAGGGGATAATCCGGGTTGAAAATCATCAAAACGGGCTCTTTCGTAAGAATAGAGATTATGTTTTGTCTAATACTTTCTAATGCATCATTCCATTTGAGAGTCTTATTACCGGCAGTTAACAGGAACAAAGGTTTCATGGTCTGGGAAAAATTTCGAACAAACTTTCGAAAATATGATGCAAGACCTATAAACTGTCTTAGCTGGTGAACTGTTTTAGGTGGCTCTAATTTAGTTAATGCTTCTATCTTTCGGGGATTAGGTCGGAGTTTACCAGCAGTGATATCATATCCAAGATATTCTACTCGTTGCTTTAAGAATGAGCTTTACTAAGGTTAAGGGTAAACCAGGCTTTAGTAAGTGATTCTAAAACTTCTCTTAGCCTGGAAATGCCTTCAGTAGGGTTTTGAGAGGGTATCATGATGTCATCAATGGAAATGATGACGTAAGAATGTACTAGCTCACCTAAGGCATTAGTAACTGCACGTTGGAAAACACTAGGAGCATTTCTCAAACCAAAAGGCATGGCCAAGTACTCGTATTGACCATCTGGGGTGACGAAAGCAGTAGCTTCAACACTATCGGGGTGAATAGGAATCTGGTGAAAGCCACTTGTGCAATCGAGGCAAGTATAATAGTTAGCACCGCATAATCTCGCTATTTAATCCGCTATCAGAGGCAAGGGGAACTTATCGGGTATAGTATTACTATTGAGCTCACGGTAATCTACACACATTCTTTCTGTACCATCGCGCTTTGTAACTAGCAGAATTGGGCTTGCAAATGGGGAACAGCTAGGTCGAATAATACCGGCATCTAACAAGTCACTTATTTTAGTTCGGACGAGCTGTCTTTCATTCGGAGTTAATCTGTATGGCCGACGTTGTACGGTCTTGTGTGGATCTATCAAACGAATTTTTAATTCTCCTGATTGTACTCGAGTTCGCGGCAAACCGACCACAAAAGCGTGAGAATACTCCTCCAGAAGTTCTATTAACTGCTTTTTATATTCGGACGGAATATCAGTATTGATATTATTAAAGTTAAGTGGTTCTGGCAAGGAACATTGTTCGACAATTTTATCTTTTGAAACATGAAAAGAATCTTTAGTCATATTTACACTAAATCCGTATTTTAAAACTTCACGTCCTATCATGATATCATGGCTTAAAAATTCATCTGCTATCACATGAAACAGGATTTCCAAACGACACTCATCGATTTGCACCTCACTTAATATTTGACTGCTACATACAACATTAGCATTCCCTACTCCTGATATGCAAACTACTGAACAAAATCGTTTGCCTGACAATTTACTCGAACAACTTTCACGAATGAGAGAACATTCCGCACCAGAGTCATAACAGAATGAAAGATTCTCACCGGATTGCGTTAGTACACCCATGACAGGTCGTACTTCGCAGGCATCAACACGCCTGACAGCAGCTGGATGAGGGCTGGACGTGTGGGCGCTCGACGCCTGGCTCCCGGCGGTGCTGCTCGAGCCCGGCGGGCGTTTGCTTGCTGCAGTCGGGGAGCGCGGCGCGATGTGGCCGGACTCCCCGCAGCGGAAGCAGATGGTCTTCGATGGTGTCATCTTCGATGATGTCAGCTTCGATGAGGTTCCGCTGTAGGCTGATACTGTTTTAGATTTTGCATGTTTCTTGCGACAGTTAGTTGATTTGTGCCCTAACACTCCGCAGTAATGACAAACTATAGTTAGCTTGAAACGCTTTGCGTCAGACTCTGCATGGTCAAATGAAAAACTCGACTTTCGTTTTAGATGAGAGAAAACGTTTAGTTCCTTCTGTACCTCATTTCGAGAAGTGACTTCAGTAGTGAATGCAAGGCGATGAGCGCGGGAGTCAAATTTGGAAACATAGGCTAAGACTGTTGCGACAGCTATTTTTTCGACACTGAAGCCGTTCCATGAAGAGGTAAGGGACGTAACCAAACGGCTAGCATATGCGGCTAAAGATTCTCCATATTTTGGTTGACTACTATGAACGTTTATGAGAGTAGCAGCAGAAGTCTCTGTCACGTCATACCCAGAAAGAAAAAGATTCTTGAACTCTTGCTGCTCTTGACTTGCTTAAGGCTAAGTTCATATGGCCGCGCGGTACCGCGCGGAACTACGAACCGCGCGGCACAAGATCAATATAAACGATAATTATCGTCTACATTACCGCGCGGTACCGCACGCCAACGCGCGGCGCGCTCTGACCCGCGCGCAAGATCTAGAACCGCGCGCTGCCGCGCGGCACAAGTATTTCAAACCTGTATCGACCTGTTCAGTTGATCCGCGCGCCTTGAGACGGAAAGACACATAGATCGATGCAATGAGTACCGAAGATGACATTGTGCCTATCGATTTGCTTATCGACGAAATCGAAAAAAGAGATGCGATTTGGAATCTTAACTCTAAGGATTATTCAAATAAAATATTAAAAAGAAGGTCTTGGGAAGAACTAGTTTTAATTTTTTGCAAAAATGATGATTCCGAAGAAAAAAAGAAAAATTTGGGTAAGTATTTTTTTTAATTAGTTTTATTTATTTAAAATAAGTTTTATAAAATCATAGGTAGGTACCTATTACACCATTTTATCTTGCCAATCTAATTTACCTTCAGTAACAAAATAATTTGTGAATTTAGTTCGAATATTATCTACTTCATGGATTGCTCGTCCACTGTTAGTTGGATTCACATTAGGTAATGGCGCTGGATTGATCATATCATCCTGATTTATACCATCTCTCATCCTTACCAAGTTATGTAAAACACAAATAGCTTTGACGATATCAACAGCAAAATCTATCTTCACGTCTATTGGCCGGTGTAAGATACGCCACTTGTTACACATTATGCCAAATGTACATTCGACATACCTTCGTGCTAAAGAAAGGCGGTAGTTAAATATATTTTTTTCTTTTGACAACATTTTACCACCATAGGGTCTCATCAAATTTTTAGTCATAGCGAAAGCCTCGTCAGCTACAATTACGTATGGTAGTTTAAATGCATCGCTCTCATTATTTGTGATAGATCTAGGCTCTGGTAAGTTAAACAAATTTTCTGAGAGTTTTTTGAATAATGACGTTTCCTTGAAAACACCCGAATCACTGTCTTTTCCGTAAGCTCCAACGTCTATCCATATGAAGCAATAGTTAGCATCACATAAAGCCATTAAAACTAATGAGAAAAAGTGTTTGTAATTGTAATACATTGATCCTGATTCTGGTGGCTGTATTAAACGAACGTGTTTGCCGTCCAACGCTCCAACACAATTTGGAAAATATGCTTTATTTTCAAATTGTATAGATATTTGTGTCCAGATTTCTTTTGTTGGTGGACTCATGACCAAAGTTTTTAAATTTCTCCATAAAACTTGGCACACTTGCTTAATTATACCCGATATCGTAGACTTGCCAATTTTATAACCATATTGTAACTCTGCAAATGAAGAACCAGTTGCTAGGTACCTGTAACATAATAGTTATTTAAGATACACGTGCATAAAGTAGATCTTTACCGAATAAGTGCTACAGTGAAAACACAAGCATAGCGAGTGTTTACAGTGTGGCACGCGAGCATAAAGTGCATATGCTCACGTGCCACGATAAATATTCCATTTCTATTCCTACTCCTATTCCTCGTCAAATTCCTATTCCCATACCTATTCCTACCCTACTTACTCCTATTCCTATTCCTAATTCTATGTCTATGTCTATTTCTTTTAAGTAAATCTTTACTGAATAAGTGCTACAAAGAAAACACATTCATAGCGAGTGTTTACAGTGTGGCACGTGAGCATAAAGTGCATAAAGTGCACAAAGTACAATTTGCATAAAGTAGGTCATAAGGACTCTTTATGCACCCGTATCGTACAACATTTTTCAATAGTTTTGCAATGAAAACTAATAATTAATTATTTACTTTCTAGGATCGATTTTGCAAAAAAAATGGAAAAATTTACGAGATGGCTATGTAAAAGAACTTAAGAAAACAAAACATTTGAAGTCCGGTTCCTCAGCATCAACACCATCTTCATTTGCGTATTTCCAAAGATTGTCATTTCTTAAACAAGTTGTCCAGAAACGAAAAACTGACAAGCCTTGATGTTGCGGAAGTTACAGAGAATCCTGATTTGGATAGTGCAGTTAACAGCAGCGGCGTTCAAGCTTCAACAGAAAATGTGCCCCGGAAAAAATTCAAACTTCACCCTGCCGATGAACATTTTGCAAATCTTTTACAACAAAGCATAAATACTCGAAATAATAATGCAGCAGAAAAGAAAGATGACGATGAAGATAAATTATTTTGTCTTTCATTGGTTAGGGAAATAAAAAAAGTTCCTGAAAACCGGCGTTTAAAACTGAAAATTGAAATTTATAATTTATTAGAACGATACGAAGCTACACGAGCACAGCCACTTGAAGATTTTAACTACCCGTCTACTTCATATAGCTCACAACGACCACCCAGAAACTATCATGCTTCATTTCAAAGTTCTCAATATAGCAACCCAATGCAGTACTCTGATAGAGAATCAACACAATATGGCTTTACAACTAATTCATACACTTCACCTCCCACAAGTTCATCGCAAGCAACATCACCCCCGGGTGATGTTACTTGTGACCCGTCATACGAAGATTCTCAAGAATTAGATCTGTTCAATTAAACTTTAATTTGCCAAGAAGCCTCGCTCATAATTTCTTATTTTTTATAATTTTTACTGTGATTATGATTAATAAACAGTTAACTTACCGCAATGTTACAATGAGTTTTTCTTTTGGTGATATGCAATATCTTACAGCATTTTCACTGGATTTTAAATCATTTTCAATAAAATCGTATAAAAAATCAAAGGTTGCAACTGACATACGGAAATAATTAAAAAATTTTTCTTCATGTAACCTCAACTCAGGGTATAAGGTGAGAAACAGGCTTGAAGAAAGTCTGTTACTTAATATTGGATGCACCCAGTATCGCCTTTGTCGTCTTCTGCGACGTCTCAGTCTTCTATATAAAATCCACAAGCAAATTGCCTCCTCCACGTCCATTGTATATCAATGTTAATGCCAGACTGGCGCTCGTATATACCCTGTCATGTGAACTCTCACATCGCGCGGCGGCGCGCGGTGCCGCGCGGCCATATGAACTTAGCCTAAGGCAATAATTAACGAGCTTCCATTAAGCGGCTGCTCCGAGAAACAAAGATCGACGGTGGTGCTCCAAGCGCGAGCATTGGAGTCGGGCAAGTCTGGATTAAATTCAGGCAAATGAATAGTGGGAGGAGCTGAAGATGGTCCCTTTATAGCATCTATCAATTGTGCCATGTTACGGCTCTGAAGATCAAGCAATGCCCGCCATGGGTCCTCTGTCCTTGATTCAGTCTGTACCGATCCCACTTCTGATATAGGATAGTGGGCGGAATTAGACGGATCGTCAAGAGGTCGGGTTCCCATTTTAAGAAACAACAATTGAGGTTTTAAATAACAATAGATTTTTATTTACAATAATTACATTAATAATAGTCTTAAAATAATTTACACACAATCTAAAACAACAAGCAAACAGACAAGCCAGTGACAATACAGCCAAATCAATATGCCGAAAGGCAGCGTAACCGCGTAAAAGCCAAAGAGTATGGTACAAGCGGGCAAGTACAGCTAACTAAATAGCGTAGCAAAGGCAGTCAAGCCTGAGGGGTAAACCGACAGTTTTGTCGAGAGCTAGAGCTCTTGCTTGAGTCGATCCTCGGAATCGACTGAAGACTAGCCAGTGAACACGGTATTTATACCCTAGCCCCTACTCCCAACAACTCTGTCCGTAGCGCGAAACGCCAACCACGTGTTTACCAAAATGTAAATACAAAGCAATTAAATCTGCTACCAAGGTAAAAGTCACAAAATATTCCAATATGAATTATCGTTAATCAAGAACAGTCAATTTGAAGTTATTTCTAGGTGACACGAATTAAACAATCGTTTATAATGTTTCATAACGCTATTAACAATTACCGAAATCGGAACTAGTCGTCATAAGTCAATCGCAGATAGCTAGTAAATCATACCAGATATAATTAGGAATTGTCGTAAAAGATTTGCATTAAAAATTTAGCTAATTGTAATTATCATCGAGTAAACAACAAATCAATCAAGTTGGGTACTTTTATCATTACGTTGATGTGACGACTGACTCCGACATATAAATATACAAATATCAAATATATAATAGTTCCGTCTTACCCACCAGCTGTTGAGAGATTATGAATTTATGAATAAAACTAATAACTAATAAAACAAAAAACTAGTAACTTTAATAATTATATACATCATTTGCTTACTACCGACAAAACAAAAAAAAAGGAAACCATGTATTAACATTAAAGTACTAAGGTAATCACAAAAAAAAAATAATAATAATAGCATAATAAAAATAACATTTAAAAAAAAACGATCAAAAGAATAAGTCACAAAACAAACTAATAGTGAAAAGTAACAAAATTAATTTCACGATGGAAAAGGTGTTTCAGTTACAAAACTGGAACACAAAAATATTATCAAAACAGACATTATTTCAAAAATTACATTATCTGAAAAAATTATAAAAGTAAATTTATGTATTACAGAAAACAAAACAAATAATAAAAAAAATTAAATTAAAAATAATGAAATACATGTATACGTAAATAAACTAGGCAAAACGAGTCCAGATCGTGACAGCTGTCATTAAAAGAAGTTGTCATCACAATCTGTATTAGACATCTGACAAATAATAACAAAATTTAAACTACATTCACTTATAACTACATGAATCATAAAAGTAAGTAAGTGATTAGGAAGGTAAATTGAAGTAAACAAACCAATTGTTGTAGTAAGCAGATATTATGTAAAACCGAGAATTATAATCACTACTTTTTAATAATTCGTTTCGGTCGAGAAACTGTAACTTTGCTGTCTGGATTCTTCGACACGTTTGAGCCCTTTACTTCTGGAGATTTTAAAAGTGAAGAGGATACAGCGTCGAATTCAGCGTGTGATTCAACTTGGTGACGCGATCCATCTGGGGCTATGAAGAATATCCGTCCATCCCGTCTCCAACACTTCCCAACGCCGAAACGCTGCCGTGCTAAGAGGAACACATCGTGCCGTGTCTTCGTGAGGAACGATTCCGATTGTGTTATGACAGTGCCTTTAAATCCTTATCCCGCACGCTAACATCACAGAACTTTATATATTTATTTAATAATTATATAATATTTATAAAATAAAACAAATAATAAATAAATATTCTGTGTACTGGTGTATTTATTATCAGAAGTGGGATAAATTTCGTTTTAAAAATGCATCGCTATAAGCGACCACGCTCAAGATCTCGCAATCCATTTGATAAGCGAAAAAGACAATCTGATGAAGACGATGATACTTCTCATAACAATAGAAAAAATAAAAATCACGCAAAGAAGAAAATCTATACTACAAAAGATACGAATACCCACATTAGAGGAAATAGAACAAGAACACCAAGTCCCATACAAAGCAATAACAATAGAACAAAAGACTCGGCGACTAGACAAGATTACATCAATTTGACTGAAAACAGTCATGCAACGAGACACGATGGCGTTGGAAGAAGATTGAGCTGTTCTGCGACCGGACGAGATCTTACGATTCCGAGACTCCATTCTGCGACCGGACGAGACATTGCGACTTCAAGAGTCTATTCTGCGACCGGACGAGATAGTGTTAACGATGAAGGTGAGTTCCAGACTGGACATTCCCGTCCAGTTCAGGAACAATCGATCAATGACGTACCTGAGACAATTTTTTCTCCGAGGTCATCGAACGTGACAAAGCGCATGCCAATGAGTGCATTAGGTGAGGCGGATAATTTAAATTCCTCGAATGCAATACTTAACTTTAGTGATTTAGCTAAATTTGTTCAAACATTATTAAAGCCTAGTTTACCGCATAATAATAACTTTTTACCGGAATTTGACCCATCTGTAAAGAATCATCGTATCGATTTATGGCTATCAAAGGTAAATGAGTGTGCAAAAATATACGGATGGAGTGAATCTTATATTGTGCATTTTGCTTTACCTAAGTTGTCTGGTAATGCTAACAATTGGTATAATAGTCAAAATACTGTCTTGCATACCTGGTCAGAGTGGCAAATATTACTTCGAAAAGCTTTTCCATCCGAAACTAACTTCGGAGTCATTTTAACAGAAATGCTCGAAAAACGAATGAGGGTAGGAGATAGTTTAGATGATTATTTCTATGAGAAAAATAATTTATTAAATGTGTGTGATATTTTTGGGAAAAAGGCAGTAGATTGCATTATACATGGTATAGATGATCGTACAATACGTGCTGGAGCGTCATCCGCTCGTTTTACAGAACCTGAAGATCTCTTAAAATTTCTTAAAGACGTTTGTAAAGAACACAAAGATATTTATCGTAATTCTAATTTAAATAGAAATAAACTAAATAATTATTTATTCTGTAATAAATATAATGAACCTGGGCATCGTACAATACAATGTCGTATCAAAAATACAAAGTTAAATTCTGAACATGATAGTTTTTCACCGTTATGCTTTAATTGTAACGAAAAAGGGCATAGAGTCTATCAGTGCTCTAAACAAATTTTAAAATGTGATAGATGTAATAAATTCGGTCATATTATTTCAAACTGTCCGCAAAACTACATACTAACAATGTATTGAACAATGAAAAACGTGTATTATTGTCAGAAAGTACAAGCGTAAAAAATTCTAAATATTATAAACAGGCAGTAATAAATTCTTCATTTACAATTGAATGCTTTGTTGACTTGGGAAGTGACTGCACGCTTATACGACTAGAAACTACTTCTGAAATTGGGTTAAATATTTCAACTGATAATTTACCAATTATACGTGGAATAGCAAATGTTGGAGTTCAACCTTTAGGGAAAACAAATTTTTTATTACGTTTAGACTCCGTAGAAGCAAACATTATGGCATATGTGGTTGCTAACAATTTTCTACATACGCAGATGTTAGTAGGGCAAAACTTTACTGAGTTACCTAATGTGATTATTACAAAGACAGAAGACTCACTCAATATATTGTCGAAGATTAATAATGACGATTTAACTTGTTTAGAACCAGAAATTAATGTGAAATATAGATTGTATGTGTCTTTTGATTGTGAAGTAGATAAAATAAATTTAATAAAGTGTTGTAGTTATGAAATAGTAGATGCAACAATTTATATAAAAGGTGGTTATCGAAACGTTAATGATAAAGAGTATTGTATCCAAGAGGGTTTATATATGTTAAAAGATGGTAAATGCCAAATCAGTGTAGTAAATAATCGAAGAGTCTGACTCATCATATGCGAGTCCAATATTGCTTGTATCAAAAAAGACAGGTGGATATAGATTATGTGTGGATTATAGAGCACTGAATAGAAAAAATTTAAAGGATCATTTTCCATTACCTAGAATAGATGACCAGATAGATCTCCTTAGTGGAAATTATTTTTATACTAGTTTAGACATGGCAAGCGGTTACTATCAAATTCCTGTTCAGAAAAACTGTAGACATCTTACAGCTTTCATTACTCCTGATGGTCTATACCAATTTCGTAGAGCTCCATAAGGATTAGTTAATTGTCCTGCAATTTCTCAACGTACAATTAACAAAATACTTAACAAATCCCAAAATAAATGTGCAATTGCTTACATGGATGAGTTATTAATAACGGGTAAACATTTTGAAGACTGTTTTTCAAAGTTACAACAAACCCTTGAACTCATTCGTGAAGCTGGGGTTACTTTAAATATTAAAAAATTGTAGATTTTTTGAGACAGTAATAGATTATTTGGGACTAGAAATATCCGTAGATGGAATAAAACCTGGCAAGTCAAAAATCACAGCCGTAGATTCTTTCCCAGAACCAAAGAACGTACATGAAGTCCGTCAGTTTATAGGCTTAGCAAGTTATTTTCGAAAGTTTATCGAAAATTTAGCTATTCTTGCCAAGCCCTTGACAGATCTTACTAAACAAAATGTGAAATGGAAGTGGGAGCAAGAACAGAAGGAATCCTTCTTAACATTAAAGAAAAAGTTGGTGCAACGACCAATATTAAGTATTTTCAATCCCGATTATGTTACTGAATTACACTATGATGCATCTAAATTAGGTTTGGGTGGAATTTTATTACAAAAGGAAAATGATAAGTCTAAACTCAATGTAATAGCTTATTTTAGTCGCAAGACTACAATTGACGAGGAAAAATTACATGCCTACGAGTTGGAAACCCTTGCAGTTGTTGCCTCTCTCAACCGATTTCGCCCCTATCTTATAGGCAAAACTTTTAAAATCCTTACAGACTGCAATGCTTTACGATCTACGTTTTTAAAACGAGATCTTATTCCCCGAGTTGCTCGTTGGTGGATAGCTTTTCAGGAATATGATTGCTCTATAGAGTATAGACCGAGGCATTCAATGCAACATGTTGATGGACTCAGTCGCAATCCTATTCTTAGTGAAAATGATTCTCAGACTTATGATCATTTTACTCGAGTATTGCAAATACCTCAAGATGACTGGCTCCTTAGTTTGCAATTATCAGATCCAAAAATACAACACATCAGGTCTGTTTTAGAAGATAGTAGTTATAAAGACTTAATTGATATAAAACAAAATTTTGTTATACGAAATAATCGCTTGTATCGTAAAGTAGGGGAAGATTTAAAATGGGTTGTACCCAAAAGTGCAAGATGGCAAATATGCCAACGTAACCATGATGAGATAGGCCATTTTTCAACTGAGAAAACTTTAGATAAAATTAAACGTGATTTTTGGTTTCCACGAATGAAAAAATTTGTCTCTAAATACGTAAAGGCATGTTTGCATTGTGCGTTTAGTAAGGAACCGGCTGGTCCAAAAGAAGGTTTTCTTCATAGCATTCCAAAAATTGACATACCATTCCATACGGTCCATATTGACCATTTAGGCCCGTTTATAAAAAGTGCTAACGGAAATCAATATCTTTTACTAATTGTAGATGGTTTTACAAAGTATTGTATTCTTAAAGCTCTTCGAAATACAAAGACCAACAGTTTTAGCACTTCAAGATGTGTTCAGTTTATTTGGATATCCTGTCAGAATTATTTTCGATCGGGGTACATGTTTTACTTCATCCGAGTTTAAAAGGTTCTGCATAGAATACGAAGTCTCTCATATACTTAATGCGGTTTCAGCTCCAAGGGCCAACGGCCAAGTAGAGCGATATAATCGGACGGTTTTAGATTCGCTCAGAACGTATAATGACGGACTAGGAGAGAATAAATGGGACCAAGTAGTAAATAAAATACAATGGGGATTAAATAATACGATTAATAAGGAAATAGGAAAAACTCCGGCTGAAGCACTATTTGGTAAACGTTTGTTAGGACAGGGTGAAGGTAATCTTGGTGATACAGTTTCCGATACGAGACAAAATGATAAAGATTTAGAAACTATAACAAAGGAAATAAATAATTATATCGAAAAAGACCAAGAAAAACAAAGTCTGAGATTTAATAAGACTAGAAAGAAGGCTAAAGTTTACAAAATAGGTGATTTATTAAAAATTTTAAAAAATTGTCCTTCTAATGACGGTAAAAATCGAAAGTTATTACCCAAATTTACTGGTCCATTCCGTATATCAAATGTTTTAGACCATGATCGATACGAGGTTTCTAGTATTCCAGGTTCAAATATAACCAAAGGCCGGTATAGTAATGTTTGGTCAGCTGATCGTATACAGCCTTGGATAAATATGTCTTATAATAATGATGATGATAATGAAGGAAGTTCTGATGGTGAAGTTAGTTTTAATTAAATTTATAATTTGAGTGATCTTAATAAATATGAATTTAAATAATTTTAATGAATGTACGCTCAAAACAAATTGTAACAGATTATAATAATACTTTTATTGTTTGGATTGTAATAATATATTTTGTCTTTTATATATTCATTTAAAGTGTGTAAGAAAATGCATAATGTTACAAAATATGATTGGTATTTTGAGCTCTGGATTTAATAATATATAATATAATATATTATACTAATATATAAATTAGATTTTAGAAAATATAATATTATAAAAGGAATAAAATTTAAATGTATAAAAAATGTTGATTAGTGTGATGAGGAATTATTTTTTGTTGGGAAGTTTCACACGGTCACACAGGTGATGAGGGGTGAAATGCCAACAAGAAAAAGAGAAAAGATTTTTGTTGGGAAGTTTCACACGGTCGCATAGGTGATGAGGGGTGAAATGCCAACAAGATAGAAGAGAAAAGATTTTTGTTGGGAAGTTTTACACGGTCACACAAGTGATGAGGGGTGAAATGCCAACAAGATAGAAGAGAAAAGATATTTTTTTATGTTGGGAAGTCATGCACGGTTGTGATTGCGGGAGTTGGCTAGGACTGTGGTGGTTGGGAAGGCTCACACGGTCACAATCTGTGACAAGGGGTGAGGTGCTAACCTTTACTGTCAATGCTACCGTAGTCATTAACGAGGGGCGTGGTGCCAACTGATTAGTTGAGATGAATAAGTTTGAGGACAAACTTTATAGTCAGAATGGCTGAATGTTAGAAATACTTATTTATGTAGTTACATTTATATTATAATGATATATTTAATAAACTCATATTTTGTTAATGTATCCGATTTCATAAAAGTGTTATCTATTTCCGAACGTCATTCGTATGGCTTTAAAATATAATACATGATGTTTTCCCGCGCATAAGGAGGATTAAGAAAATAAAAGAGAGTCGCGCATGGATTGAAAATAGCAGATTTTTGTGAATTGGATTTTTAACTTCAGAACTATAATATTTATAAAATAAAACAAATAATAAATAAATATTCTGTGTACTGGTGTATTTATTAATATTATATATAATGTATTTTTATTTAAATAAAATTCAAGAGTACACTAAAAACGTTGCAACTTGTTTGACTCCTACCCGCAAAAAAAAAAGTTATTAGGTATCGGGGTTTTTCCTTTGATTTTTGAGGGCTAATCTTCTTTCCGAAACAATTCTAGATAATGTTTGATTCCAATAATGTTTTGGCAAAAATTTTTGACAAGGATTTGTACAAACTTTTATAATCGGTATACTTTTGTTGACAACTATTGCTAGTTGATTTAAAAACCAATTGTATGCATGTTGAACATTATTAGAATCACAAGGAGACTCCATGAAAATTTTTGTTAATATACTCGTATAGATTCTTCAGTTAGCGTTTTTTTAATTTCTCTTAATGATAAAATTTATAGATTCTTCACTACCAAGGTTCTCATTATTAACATTTTTTTTTTTTTATGTTATAGGGGGCAAACGAGCAGGAGGCTCACCTGATGGAAAGTGATTACCACCGCCCATGGACATCTGCAACACCAGGGGGGTTACAGTTGCGTTGCCGGCCTTTAAGAAATAAGTACGCTCTTTTCTTGAAGGTTCCCAAGTTGTATCGGTTCGGAAATCGCGCTGTTTTGGATTTTCGGACATCTAGGTGGTGCGGGTGATATTTGGAATTTTGACGAGATGTCCGAAGGTGAAATTCAGCAGCCGGGATTAATCCGAACAATTCCTCGCAACATTCCCCGTGATAATTTCTGTAGAAGATTCAGAGCGATCCAACATTTCTACGCAAAGCCAAAGGATCAAGCAAATCGGAAAGGGCTTGATCGTCGATAATTCGAGCCGCTCTACGTTGGATACGGTCAAATGGAAGGAGCTGGTACTGGAGAGCACCCGCCCAGAGGTGAGAGCAGTATTCCATGTGAGGCCGAATTTGCGCCTTGTATAGTCTTAGACGATGGGCCGACGTGAAATACTGTCTTGCCTTGCTGAGCACACCGAGCTTTTTTGATGCCAATTTGGCTTTGCCTTCCAATTGACCGCCGAACTGAACGAGGCTCAAAACATCGACGCCAAGTATTCCGATACTAGCTGTGGCGGCTAACGGAATGTTCTCGAATCGTGGAGATACGACAAATGGTGTTTTTTTAGCAGTTAACGCGCAAACTTGCGTCTTTTTGGGGTTGAAATGGACTAGGTTTATCCGACCCCAGTTCGAGACTTTGTTTAACGAAGACTCGATTTCAGACACAAGTTTGTTCCGGTTTTCTTCGACGTTTTCCCGAGAAATATTAGCACGGCCGGTGTATGAGGTGTTGTCATCTGCATAGCAGTGAATGTTACTGATTTGCAACAAGTCATTGATATGCAGAAGAAACAGAGTGGGTGACAGAACGCAGCCTTGTGGAACACCAGCATTGACGAATTTTAAGTCAGAGCATGCACCGTCGACAACGACCTTGATGCTCCGATCTGCCAAAAAACTGGTAATCCAATTGCATAATTTCCCGGGAAGACCATAGGAAGGAAGCTTCGAAAGAAGCGCTTTGTGCTACACGCGATCGAAGGCCTTCGCTATGTCCAGACTGGCTACCAATGCTTCCCCCTTGCTCTCAACTGCTTCCGCAAATGAGTAAGGTAAACTAGAAGATCACCGGCTGAGCGACCCCGACGGAAACCGTACTGGCGGTCGCTAATTAGCTGGTACTCCTCTAGGTACCGCAGGAGCTGGCAGTTTATAATGGACTCCATTACCTTGGAGAACAAGGAAGTGATGGCTATAGGTCTATAATTGGACGGGTCTGAGCGGTTGCCCTTTTTAGGGATCGGATGCACCAAAGCAGTCTTCCAGGAGATCGGGACGACGCCTAATGCGTAAGATTGCCGGAAAAGACGCATTATGACCGGTGTCAACTCGGGAGCACATGTCACATTCCAATTCTGAATATTAACCGTGATATAATTATGTTGAAGGGCACTATCAAATAATTGACTTCCTCTGGAATCAGTTTTATGCGACCATGTGGAATGTTGACCATTAAAATCTCCAGCAATGATTGACTGTCTCGAAAATAAAGAGAATTATTAAGGCTATCCCAATGGGATTAACTTGTATTTATACTTGAGGGGCAGTAAACCGAAACGATTTTTTTAGATATTTAGATATAAATTGTTGTCTTAGATTTTCGCGATTATTACACATTGAAATAAAACTAGTTTTTTTAACGGATTTAATCGCGTATATTAATTATTTTATTTTAACATCCCGACGTTTCGAGCACTTTGCAGTGTTCGTGGTCACGGGCAGACTAAGGTGACATTTGTCTGTTCGAATTAAAAAGAAATATTATTTACAACTACCGCCAACGATTTCTTAATTGGTATCTTGAGTAGCGTTCCGGTTGCACGCAGAAGGCACTAACTGTATCTTTAGGTCTTGCAGTCTGTTGGATTTGGGATTTTAAATTTTTAATAAGTGGATCCCAAGTGTTAGAAAGTCTCCAACCATCTTCTCTATTGAAGTTCGGATGTTTTTGAATTTCAATAGCCTCGCGTATCATTCTAGGAATGAATCTGTGTTCTCTAGCGAGGATCTGTGGTTTATCAAATCGAATAAAATGGTTGGGTTTATCCAGAGCATGTTCACAGACTGCAGACTTTGAAGAACGCCTATTTTTGACATCTCCTATATGTTCCTTGACCCTAGTACCGATGCTTCTCTTTGTTTGACCTATGTAAGATAAACCACACTCACATTCGAGTTTATATACTCCCGCAGTTTGTAAAGGGATATTACTCTTGATAGGTCTCAAGAACTGGCTCACTTTCTTATGAGGCTTGTAAATGGTTTTAATCGAAGCTCGCTTCAAGATATTGCCAATCCTGTCTGTAACTCCCTTCACATATGGTAGAAATGCAGGTTGTCGCTCAACTGTGGGTGGCTTGATACGGCTTCTGCGATGCTGGCGAGGCACGGGCAGCTTGTTCTGGTGGAGTGCAAGCTTGACCTGAAGTAGCTCGTCCTCTAGGTGTTCAGCATCGCAGAGATGGTGGGCTCTCTGAAACAAAGATTTGCCAACGGTAGCTAACTGACTAGGGTGGTGGTGCGAGTCACCATTGAGGTATTTATTGGTGTGTGTGGGTTTCCTATAAACTGTGTGACTTAATGTATTGTCAGGATTAAATCTGGACAAAAAAAATCACTCGTGCCTACATGTGCAAAGCCACCAAAACTGTATGGGTTACCTAAGATCCATAAAACTGGTGCTCCGCTGCGTCCTATTGTAAGCCAAATCGATACACCAACATATAGATTGGCTCAACACATAGCAAGGATATTATCACCCCTCCGAGGACACACTGCGGCGTATGTCAAGGATTCTTACCAGTTTGTTGGTGAAATCAAAGACCTTAAATTAACCAACAACGAGACAATGGTTAGTTTTGATGTCCAGTCATTGTATACCTCCTTACCCATACAAGACTGCATCGAAATTGTCAAGAGGAAGCTACAGACACACAACATGCCTATTGAATATGCAGAGCTGTTACATCACTGCCTCACATCTGGTTATTTATTGTGGAATGATGAATTCTATGTACAAGTTGACGGAGTAGCCATGGGTTCCCCAGTATCCCCCGTGGTCGCTGATTTATTCATGGAAGACCTAGAGGAGAGGGCTCTTCACTCCGGACCAATAACACCTAGGTTTTATAAACGGTACGTAGATGACACTTTCACAATACTACCTAGTGATCTGACATCTGCATTTTTAGTACATCTCAATTCTATAAATAAAAACGTTCAATTTACTATGGAATTAGAGGCAAATAATTCTTTAGCTTTTCTTGACATCCTTATCATCAGGAATCCTGACAATACATTAAGTCACACAGTTTATAGGAAACCCACACACACCAATAAATACCTCAATGGTGACTCGCACCACCACCCTAGTCAGTTAGCTACCGTTGGCAAATCTTTGTTTCAGAGAGCCCACCATCTCTGCGATGCTGAACACCTAGAGGACGAGCTACTTCAGGTCAAGCTTGCACTCCACCAGAACAAGCTGCCCGTGCCTCGCCAGCATCGCAGAAGCCGTATCAAGCCACCCACAGTTGAGCGACAACCTGCATTTCTACCATATGTGAAGGGAGTTACAGACAGGATTGGCAATATCTTGAAGCGAGCTTCGATTAAAACCATTTACAAGCCTCATAAGAAAGTGAGCCAGTTCTTGAGACCTATCAAGAGTAATATCCCTTTACAAACTGCGGGAGTATATAAACTCGAATGTGAGTGTGGTTTATCTTACATAGGTCAAACAAAGAGAAGCATCGGTACTAGGGTCAAGGAACATATAGGAGATGTCAAAAATAGGCGTTCTTCAAAGTCTGCAGTCTGTGAACATGCTCTGGATAAACCCAACCATTTTATTCGATTTGATAAACCACAGATCCTCGCTAGAGAACACAGATTCATTCCTAGAATGATACGCGAGGCTATTGAAATTCAAAAACATCCGAACTTCAATAGAGAAGATGGTTGGAGACTTTCTAACACTTGGGATCCACTTATTAAAAATTTAAAATCCCAAATCCAACAGACTGCAAGACCTAAAGATACAGTTAGTGCCTTCTGCGTGCAACCGGAACGCTACTCAAGATACCAATTAAGAAATCGTTGGCGGTAGTTGTAAATAATATTTCTTTTTAATTCGAACAGACAAATGTCACCTTAGTCTGCCCGTGACCACGAACACTGCAAAGTGCTCGAAACGTCGGGATGTTAAAATAAAATAATTAATATACGCGATTAAATCCGTTAAAAAAACTAGTTTTATTTCAATAGATATAAATTTTGACAATTAAAACTTCAATGCCGCTATTACCAATATTAATTTAATAGTAACTGTTCTTAGCGATTTATGTGTAATTATCGCTACGCCACCATACGAATCACCTCTATCTCTTCTATAAATATTATAGTGACTAATATTTAAAGTTATTTCGTATTGTAACCAAGTGAAAACTTACAATTGCTATGTGGACTTTCTCTCTGTTTAACAATAATTCAAAATCAATTAGTTTAGGCTTCAAACTTTGTGAATTCCATTGTAAAATGTTTAAACTAAAATATTTTATAGTATTATTAGCTTGCGTCAGATAGTCTTCTATGAGCTCGTTTTGGTTTTCTTTGCATTGTTGTAAAGTCACCATCTCCATTTCTATTTTCATCACTATCTTCTCTCTGCCTCTTCTCCGCTATTCTTGATACATTGGAATTTATCCCATTAACTTCCATATTGACAATCATTTGTTGTTCAAAAAAACTATTTACTACCGCTTCTTCATCAATATCACTTGAACATAATATTGGTGAATTTAAATCATCCATTTTCAAAACACATTATTATGAGTGTAAACTTAAAAAACGTTATAACTCGTGTTACCAGGACACCAGCGATGTGAAATAGCTTAGTTGTAGATTTATCATACAATCGAAATGCTAACGCAGGGTTTTCATTCTGTATAATTTTATTAACTAATTAATCACTTTTGTCTCAGATCTACATGTTAACACACGATATTTTGTAAATTAAATAAGTAATAATTAAATAAATATTTTTTAAAAATACTTTTTCTTATCGTCCGAACATAACTGTCGCAGTCGGTAGGATCGCGGCACTTTCAAAATCAAGTGTACGGTTTTAATCGTAATAATCGCGATCTGAAAAATAAGAATCAAAAAGGACGATTTCACGGGAATTTCGGAAAATTGAAAATCCTGTCCTGAGGCAAGGTCCGGCGGGAGATGCAGAGAACTCAGTAAGTACTCTTTATCTTCCAAGTTCCTTTGCTCTATTTCCTGTCGTTAGTATTAGTGTCATTTTAATATTATTTCAAATTGAGAAAATAAATTGAATATCATAATTATAATATAGTCTATAGTGTGCATTGTCGGTGGGCTAAAATTGCCGCAGATTCCACACAGTTATATGATACTCTATTGTTTTACGTATTGTTAAATAAAGCTTGCGTACAGTAAACATAATGTAATGTCGCTTAAAGATTGCGACAGTGTTATTAAAACTCGAGGAGATTTAATTCCGAGATATAATGGAAATCCTACAACATTAAATTATTACATACGAGAGGTAGAAAGCGTTATAAGTTTAATAGAGCCTAGTTAGCATACGCACCCCGTGTTAATAAGTTTGATTAAGAGTAGACTTAGTGGTGCGGCTATCGATGCTATTGCGTACGAAAATTCGCTAGATACATGGCTCGAGGTTAAGCATGCGTTGCTAAGACGTTTAGGAGAAACAAGAAACGAGATCCAAGTTATGCAGGAACTTACTCGAATGCGTCGCCTTAAATCGGAGGACGCTGAAACATATGGTAAACGACTTAGAGATATATTAAATACTTTATTTACAGTTGGAAAACATACTGATAAAAATTATTATGAAAATATGGTTATAGAGCATTATTTAAGTTAATTAGAATTTAACGTAGGAATTGGTGTTAGGATTATGAAACCCGCGACTTTAGAGCTTGCTATTGTAGCAGCTAGACAGGAAGAAGCCAAGCTAGTTTATTATAAGCAAGCAAATCCTAGTGCAAATGCTGTATCTACTTCACAAAATATAAGACCGACAGAATATAAGACCGATGTACCCCAACAAAATAATATGACTCCACAACAACGACAACAATCTCTAGTTACCGTGGAAAAACTCTCCCCAAGGTAACTACAGACCTTCAGGTAATACTCAAAATAATTTTAGACATCAGCCTAACATACCTCAACAACACATAAACCCGACGCAGAAAGTGTCCGACGTAAGTATGAGATCCGTAGATAAACCAGAGAAGCCAGAGGTCCTTTTTTGAAGAGCTGTTTTACACTCCTAACGACTACTATCAGGTAGGTGACTTCGGGTAGGAGTAAAAAAAAGATAACACCACTTTTAAAAGCTCTTAAAGATTTTTTTATTTTTATAGTATAAATATTTATTTAAAACAAGTTAATTTATAATATATTATGTGTATGTAACCTACTCTACCCACCAGATAGTGAATCCTCTTTAAAATTACTTATCACTTGAATTATTTGTCACTTAAAACTACACAACAACAATGGAATCTATCAAGGAGTCTCTGGCTGCAATGACCGACTTATTCAACAGCCGTATGAATGAATTCCAGCAAGACTTGCAGAGGACAACAACACCTGCGACTGTGCCTTCTCTTTCATCGGAGTTCAATTCTTTTAAGTCTTTTGTTCTCACTGCACTAAGTGGACTTCAGCGACAAATTGAGTTCCTCGCCAGGGAAATGGATCGGACTGAAATGCAGAGACGTCGAAAAGTGCTTCTTTTCCATGGTGTTAGCGAAGAGAGATCCGAGGATACCACTGCTCGCGTTACCAGCCTTGTTGCGGAGCACTTGGACTTGCCAAACTTTTCTACCAGCAGTATCAAATCTTGTCATCGCTTAGGAAGACCTTTGGACAGCAAGCCCAGACCTATAGTGGTCAAATTTACCGAGACTGCTATTAGGGATAAGGTCTGGTTCGCCAAAACGAAGTTGAAGGGCACCGGTGTCACAGAGTCAGAGTTCCTGACGAAAAACCGACACAATGTGTTTTTGGAAGCCAGGAAGCGGTTCGGCATTAACAAGTGTTGGACACGAGACGGTTTGATACACATTATCGCCCCAGATGGATCTAGACATCGTGCCGAATTTATCTGATCTTGACTCGATTTCAACTTGTAAGTCCCCAGTCCAAAAAATTCCCATCGCAAACACTAGCGATAAAGTTACATTACAGAGGTCAAAACGCGTAGTTAAGAAATAGTTATTTTATATTTATCTTTCTTCTTATTATTGTTTGTTTTTCTATAATTTTAAAATTATTTCTCTGTCTACCTGCTTTCGATTTAATTTTGTGTTGTGTAAAACTATTTACGAATCTATTTAGTTAAAAGTTAACGTCATTCTGACGTTTGTCAATCAGGCGCCATAGTTTTCTTGCTTTGGATGGTTAGTTTTTTAGTTCTATACTAGACATTTATAAAGATCGTCTCTATTTTATTTTCATATTCGATATAGATAGATAATAGATAAATATAGATTTAATATAATAATATTCCTTTTTAGTAAAAAATGTTGTTATGGCTGCCTGATAAATATATGTTTTTTTTTTTTTGTTAATATTCGTTATTAATGTTATTATTGCTTCTATTTTGTTATGTTTGTGTTTAAGTGATTATTCCTAGGCAACTGGCGGGTGAGTGTTCATATGAAATTAATTAACGTATAATTATTCATTTACCTATTTTTATTTTGTAATTATAAAATTAATATATATTATTATTATTTTACATAAACATTTTATATATTTATCTTTATATTTTTACTTATTTTATTTGCTGAATATTTAATTTAAAAATGTCTAGAAACAATGACGATTTGGACGAAACTTTTCTTTCTTTTTCTTCTGATGGATTGAGCAGTAATGACAGCTTTCATAGTATCCCTTCGCTCGGTGAAACTATAAATTCTTTATTCTCAGACTGTCTGAAATATTTTAATGTTATCCATATTAATGCTCAGAGTATTCCTGCACATTATCCTGATATGTTATCATCATTCGATTGCAATAAAATACATGCTATCCTCGTATCTGAGTCCTGGCTTAAACCCTGCTTACCTTCTACTTCCTACTCTCTTCCTGGATTTCATTTGATCCGTAACGACCGTGTAGGTCGGGCAGGTGGTGGAGTGGCGATCTATCTCCGTTCTCACATTCCATTTTCAATTATAAGTCAATCGACACCTCTGTCCGTTGAAGGGGCTGAACACCTTTTTATTGAGGTTATCTTTGGTCATATTAAGATGTTATTAGGTGTTTACTATAGTCCTAACCTCACGGTCGATTACTTTTCATCATTTGAAATCCTTCTAGAGCGATTCAAACCGTTGTATGCCCATACCATTCTTATGGGAGATTTTAATACATGTCTTTTAAAAAATGACCATCGCTCTAGTCTGTTGAAATCTGTACTGAATAGTGCAGATTTACAAATCCTACCCCTATCTGCTACTCATTCCTTCCCTAACTCTATCCCTTCTCTTCTTGACTTAATTTTGGTCTCTTCCGTTGATCATGTTGAAAAGCATGGGCAGTGCTCCGCCCTTGCTTTTTCATATCATGATCTTCTTTACCTCTCCTATAAAATCAAACCACCCAAAGCAAAATCGAGAATTCTTCTGCAGCGTAATTTTGGTGGAATGGATTTGAATAGTCTGCGGAAGGATGCTGCCAACATTGATTGGAGTATTATTTTGAATGTTGATACAGTTAATGAGCAAGTTACAGTTTTTAATTGTCTAATAACTCAACTGTATGATTTACATGCACCAATTCGTCCTGTCCGGCTAAAACACCTTCCTGCACCTTGGCTCACCCCAGAAATAAAGAAGCTCCAAGAAAGAAAGAATGTTGCCAAGGCCAAGTATAGGTGTAATCCGACTGACACAAATCGCGACAAGTATCTGAAGGTTCGCAATCGCTGCAACAGGCTATGTAGAGATAATCAACGACGCCATATCCATAAATCTATAGCTGAGGAAGAGGAGTCAGCTAGAGTCTGGAAATTTCTCAAGTCCTTAGGAGTTGGAAAAACATCTAAAAACCTAAATACTCATAATATTAATTTAAATTAATTAAATGATCATTTTTCGTCCTCTCAAACTTTCGACACTGCTGTGAAGTCTAATACGTTAAAAGAAATTTCTGCTAAATCAACTCCTGAAAATTCTCCTTTTCCCTTTAGTCAATTTACTGATAGTGATGTTAAGAAGAACATTTTAGCAATAAATTCTGATGCCGTTGGTTCGGATTGCATTAGTCGTAAGATGATCCTCCCAATCCTAGATATCATAATTCCTGTAATCACACATATTTTAAACCAATCCATTATCCTTTGTGAATTCCCTGAATCCTGGAAAGACGCACAAGTCATCCCCCTCCCCAAAAAAACAAATCCTTCATCTTACACTGATTATCGTCCTATATCCATTCTCCCTTTCCTATCTAAAGTACTTGAGCGCCTTATTCACAATCAATTAAACCAATACCTTTCAAAAAATGTCCTATTGAATCCTTTACAATCTGGCTTTCGTCCTGGTCATAGTACGACTACGGCTCTGATCAAAATAACTGATGACATTAGATTAGGAATGGATAATCAACAGGTTACTGTGTTGACATTATTAGATTTTAGTAATGCTTTCAACACTGTAGACTTTGATATTCTTCTTGCTATTTTGTGTTCTCTTAACATATCTCCTAAAGTAATTGATTGGTTTCATTCTTACTTGTATGGACGCCGGCAACGGATAAGAGTTCAAGATTCTTTCTCAGAATGGGCTCCTATAACTGCTGGCGTTCCACAAGGTGGCGTGTTGTCTCCCCTCTTGTTTTCGGTCTTTATAAGTACCATCACTTCTCATATATGTTCTCTCTATCACCTGTATGCAGATGATCTTCAGATTTATTCACAAAGTAAAATTGCGAACCTTCCTGAAACTATACATTTAGTTAATAATGATTTATTAAATATTTCAAAGTGGTCTACTGCATTTGGATTACGTGTAAACCCAAATAAAACACAGGTGCTGATTATTGGTAGTTCAAAATTAATTTCACGTATATCTTTTTCGGATCTCCCGGCTGTACACTTTAGCGGTGTTAACATACCGTTCAGTGTTACAGCTAGGAATTTGGGAATTACCTTTGACAAAGAAAGCACCTATCTTGGGAACCACAGATAAGTGAGACTAGTAAAAAAATTTTTGCAGCCGTTGGCTCCCTTCGAAGATTACGCAACTTTCTACCCATCCCTACCAAAATTATGTTAGCACAGTCACTCCTACTACCAATTCTCGATTATGCTGACGCATGTTATCTTGATCTAAAAGAGGAGCAACTTAATAAACTTGAGCGTCTTCAAAATCTTTGCATCCGATTCATATTTGGTCTTCGTAAATTTGATCACGTTTCTGAATTTCGTAAAAAGCTCAAGTGGCTCCCAATCCGGCTTCGCAGGAATACTCACATCCTTCAACTTCTGTACTGTATCCTGTTCAATCCGTCCTCTCCTTCATATCTAAAAGAACGTTTTCAATCTCTCAGTTCTTCACATAGCCATAATCTTCGTTCTGAAGAGAATTTGGTGCTAAAAATACCTCCCCATACAACATCTTTTTATAGTGACTCATTTACAGTCCATTCAATTCGTCTTTGGAACTCTCTTCCACTAGAAGCAAGACGTGCACCAACTATTACTTCTTTTAAAAAAATTATAAAAGAGCACTATCTTGCTTCATGAAGAAATACTGCAATTCAATATTTTATTTATTATATAGTATGTAAATGTATATATTTATAATGTATATGTATATTATATTGTTATATAATTATATATTTATGGAATATTTATTTATGTATCGTATATATACATATATATATATATATATATATATATATATATATATATATTGTATCTATTTTTTTAAGTATTAAATAATTTGTGCACCCCTACCATCCTATCTCTCTCCTCTACCAAAGGTTGCCTGGAAGAGATCGCTGTTTTAGCGATAAGGCCGCCTATTGTATATTTTTCTTTTCTTTGTTTTTGTTGTACTCCTATTATTTTTGTCTATATTGGTGTGCAATAAAGAGTATATAAATAAATAGGTTATCCATCGTATGAGGATCAGTATCAATATTTTGAGAAACAAAAATCTGCTGACGAAATTGAAGGAGAAATTGCTTCTGAAAATCAGGCGAATAATGCATGTAATGTGCCGGATTTTCACGAGTACAACAACATAGACAATCAAATATAGTAAAACTTAATTACAATTATAAAGATCATTTGCCCTTCATTGAAATACCCGAATATAAAGGTAAATTTTTAATAGATACAGGAGCATCGCGTTCAATAATAGCACCCGATGCTGTAAGCGGTACAATTTTTGAACATTGTATAGACCACGAACCATTCGAAGTCAAAACTGCTCATGGTATTACAAGACACGATCTAATAGCTTATCTTCCGTTACCACCGATTTTTAATAACGAATTGTTTCACAAATTCTTAATATTTGACTTTGATCCTAAATATAAAGGCCTAATAGGATTAGATCTGTTAAAAGCCTTATCTAATAATATAGATATTAAAAATAAAGTCCTCTGTACGGCAGTGCAAGTGCAAATATATCACTTTACTTTGATTATCCAAAAAATAAGATTAGTGTTGAACCACTATGCGAAAAGTTAATTAAGGTTAAGACTAACTATCTAGATGGTTAATGGTACGAGGATTATTTCTGGGATAAAGGTTTAATTTCACCCGCAGCAATTGTCGAAGTAAAGGATGGGGTTTTCTTAACGTCGGTATTAAATTGAAATACTGAAAAGAAAATTATAAAATCTTAAGCTCCTTTTATGTTAGAACCTTATTATAGTAATAACACTGAAACATCATGTGAGCTTCACTCAATTACTACTAAACCGGATATAGATAAAGAACTTTTTAATAACTTTATAATTAATAAAAAATAAGAACAGATTACATGAACGAAGAGAAAAAGCGTAAAATATTACAGCTATGCTATCAATACAGAGAACTGTTTCATTCTGAAATATTCCATTATCTTTTAGTCATTCAGTAAAACACCAACTTAGGCTAACAGACGAAACTCCTGTATTCGTTAGAAGTTACAGGCAATCTCCTCATCAACGCCGAGAGATTCGTGCACAAGTAGATAATCTTTTTAAGCAAGGCATAATTCGAGAAATTGTTAAATGCCAGTAAATCACAGTTAGCTATAGTTGGCAATCCAAAACAGCTTGCGAAACTTAATCAAGTTAATGTTCCTCCCGTAGTGTTTGACGGTACAACTTTGATCAACAATAACATTGTTACTAACTTAGGTCTTATAATAGATGATAAATTTTCTTGGGCAGCGCAAGTGTCAAATCTAAGTCGGAAAATGTTTGCAGTTTTCGGCTCGTTAAGAAGGTGGAAGAAGTTGTTGCCAATCAAAACTAAAATTTCTCTTTCGAATGCACTTCTTCTTCCCATTCTAGACTACGCAGATGTATGCTACTTAGGTCTATCCGAGGAGCTACTTGACAAGCTTGAAAGGTTGCAAAACATGTGCATACGGTTCATTTTTGGATTGAAAAAGTTCGACCACATCTCCGAATATCGTACCCGACTTGGTTGGCTTACAGTCAGACAAAGACGTAATTTGCACGCCCTTTCTCTCCTTTACACTATTCTTTTCTTTCCCCAAACTCCAACTTATCTCAAAGAACGCTTTTCCTTTCTTGGCTCTAATTCTTCTCTTCATCTCAATCTTCGTTCTCTATCGGACAACAAACTACAGCTGCCTCTTAGCCACTCACACTGTTATAATGATTCTTTTACTGTCAAATCGATTAAATTATGGAATGCGCTCCCACATGACATTAGGATGTCACAGTCCTTAAATATATTTAAAAGTCGAGTCAAACATCATTATATGTCTTCGTAACTACTCCTTTTTTATATTTATATGTGTGCATGTAGGTAGGTATGTATGTATATATGTATTTATGTAGATATATATGTATGTGTGTATATATGTATATATATACGTGTATGTATGTACAGGTATTTGCATGTATGTTTATTTTACGTTTTCTCTATATGTAATTTTATATTAAATCCATTGTATATGTATGCATCATAATATAATATGCACTACCCTCTTTACAGAATATGTTGTCCTCATCTGTTGGGTTGCCTGTAAGAGATCGCTTTTAGTGATAAGGCCGCCCTTGCCTTCAACTTTCTGTAATTAACCATTTTACCATGTACTGTTATTTTTTTTTTATGATATTGAGTGCAATAAAGTTTTTATCTATCTATCTATCTATTAACAAATGCACCCTTATTGCAATACCCAAATTTTAATGAACCTATTACGAATACTAACGACAGATGCATCAGAAGTTGCGATTGGTGCAGTATTGTCACAAGGTCATGTGGGTTCAGACAAACCGGTCGCGTATGCGTCTAGGACTTTGTCTGAAACGGAAAGTAGATACTCGACTATAGAAAAGGAATTATTAGCTATTGTAAGGGCGGTAAAATATTTTAGGCCATATTTGTATGGTAGGAAATTTTCTATTTACACTGACCACCGTCACTTAACATGGTTAATGTCACTAAAAGATCCGCATTCCAAATTAACGCGTTGGCGCCTAAAGCTGGCAGAATACGATTATAGAGTAATCTATAAAAAGGGACGTCAGAATACTAACGCAGACGCATTATATAGGGTTAAAGTATTTCATAACAGTATTGATTCTCTAGCAGTGAATTTTGATGACAAGGAGGACGAGGAGATTAAGGACACAATATTCGAAAATTTACATAGAGAACAGGTAGAGGAAACACCAGGAGAAAATCCTGATATTAACGAAAATGTCACACCATCAGTTGCAGCCACAGAAGATAGTATAACAGTAGTAGATGACCCTGACCAAATGGTATCGACCAATCATACTTAACCAGACAATGAGAACAATGGAATTCCTATAATATCTGACGCTATCGATAGGCATATATTAGATCTACCCCCGGTTCAACGTATAGAGTTGACAATAGGTCGACAAATTCTCGTACAGTTATTAAAGACGTATTCATCCCAGTTAATAATACAGAGAAGTAAATTGTACAATTTTTAAAGGATGGGTGATTTTTTAAGGAGGAAATGGTATGCACCATTGCCGATCGTGTATTTCATTTCTACTTCTATAACGAAGAATTATATCTATCATAATTATATCTACAACATAAGGGGACTCAACTCCAACTGGAACGTCGTTCACTTTCACCTAGAGACGGCGAAGCCGGCCTTGCTCTTTCTTACCGAGACCCAGATATCCTCTCCTGCGGATACGACTTTTCTCTCTTACCCCGGGTACAAATTGGAACATTCCTTTGTACCACGAGCTGGGGTGTGCGTTTACGTCAGAGATGATATCTGCTCTCGACGCCTCAGGAGCCTTGAAGGGCAGGACATATCGATTATCTGGCTGCGTGTAGACTGCGACGACCATCTGCGAATCTACGCGTGCCTTTATAGGTCCCATAGCGGTAATGCCGAAACCGACCGAATGATTGAGCACATCCAAATGGCTACAGATTCCGTGCTGCAGCAGATCCCATCCGCAGAGATCGTAATTCTTGGCGATTTTAATGCCCACCATGCCGAATGCCGGATCGCGCACTACCGATCATGCGGGTAGATCTGTTCTCGACTTCGCTTTAGCATATGATTTGACACAACTAGTCCCCTCGCCAACGCAAATACCAGACGTGGAGGATCATACACCTTCCTTGTTGGACCTTCTGCTGACTTCCCATCCGGATGGCTACCAGGTTAACGTCGATCCCCCTCTGGGCTCGTCGGACCACTGTCTTGTCCGAAGTACAGTGCCGGTTGCGCGGTACTCACGACCTCGTTTCGTGGGCTGCTGCCGAGTATGGCACTACAGGTCAGCAGATTGGAATGGGATGCGGTCCTCCTTTGCATCCTACCCATGGAGGCAGGTTTGTTTCCCGCCGGATGATCTGAGCGTTGTTGCTGACTCTGTCGCCGATGTGGTACTTCAGGGTATGGAACTATTCATTCCGTATTCTGAGCTCCCCATCGGTGGCAAGTCCCAGCCCTGGTTTGGTCGTTTCTGCAAAACGGCTTCACGCCGAAAATGGGAACGCTACCAAGACTAGGCTAACGCATCAGCGTCTCGTGATATAAATACCAGCGCATTCAGAAAGGAATATAACTCTGACTCTAGGTCCTTCTAAAACGTGATCGCTAAGGCGAAGACGGAGTACATTGGCAAAATTGGCGAGAGACTGGTGCGCCTCCCTTCAGGAACACGTGCGTTCTGGTCTCTCGCCAAGGCTGTCTTAGGGAATTTCTGTCAGCCTTCCTTACCATCTCTGCACAAGGACGGTGAGTCATTGGCCCATACAGCGAAGGAGAAGGCTTTTAGGCTCTCTCTTCGCGGCGAACTCGACTCTGGATGACCGAGGAAAGTCACCACCAACAATCCCGCGGTGTGATACCACGATGCCGGAGGTTTAATTCAGGCAAAGTGCAGTTCGTAAAGCACTTCTTTCCTTGGATATTCATAAGTCGAGTGGACCCGATGGCATCCCTCCAATCGTGCTACGGACTTGTGCTCCCGAGTTGGCGCCGGTCTTAATGCGCCTTTTCCGGCAATCCTATGCATTCGGCGTCGTCCCGAAGTCCTGGAAGACTGCTTTGGTGCATCCGATCCTTAAAAAGGGCAACCGCTCAGACCCGTCCAATTATAGACCTATAGCCATCACCTCCTTGTTCTCCAAGGTAATGGAGTCCATTATAAACTGCCAGCTCCTGCGGTACCTAGAGGAGTACCTATACCTATATATAGTACCTAGCTAATTAGCGACCGCCAGTACGGTTTCCGTCGGGGTCGCTCAGCCGGTGATCTTCTAGTTTACCTTACTCATTTGCGGAAGCAGTTGAGAGCAAGGGGGAGGCATTGGTAGCCAGTCTGGACATAGCGAAGGCCTTCGATCGCGTGTGGCACAAAGCGCTTCTTTCGAAGCTTCCTTCCTATGGGCTTCCCGGGAAATTATGCAATTGGATTACCAGTTTTTTGGCAGATCGGAGCATCAAGGTCGTTTCGACGGTGCATGCTCTGACTTAAAATTCGTCAATGCTGGTGTTCCACAAGGCTGCGTTCTGTCACCCACTCTGTTTCTTCTGCATATCAATGACTTGTTGCAAATCAGTAACATTCACTGCTATGCAGATGACAGCACCGTAAACACCTCATACACCGGCCGTGCAAATATTTCTCGGGAAAACGTCAAAGAAAACCGGAACAAACTTGTGTCTGAAATCGAGTCTTCGTTAAACAAAGTCTCGAACTGGGGTCGGATAAATCTAGTCCATTTCAACCCCAAAAAGACGCAAGTTTGCGCGTTAACTGCTAAAAAAACACCATTTGTCGTATCTCCACGATTCGAGAACATTCCGTTAGCCGCCACAGCTAGTATCGGAATACTTGGCGTCGATGTTTCGAGCCTCGTTCAGTTCTGCGGTCAATTGGAAGGCAAAGCCAAATTGGCATCAAAAAAGCTCGGTGTGCTAAGCAAGGCAGTATTTTACGTCGACCCATCGTCTAAGACTATACAAGGCGCAAATTCGGCCTCACATGGAATACTGCTCTCACCTCTGGGCGGGTGTTTGTTTGTTTTTGTAATTGTTCGGATTAATCCCGGCTGCTGAATTTCACCTTCGGACATCTCGTCAAAATTCCAAATATCACTCGCACCACCTAGATGTCCGAAAATCCCCCTGCAAGCCCCCCGGTGTTGCAGATGGGCGGTGGTAGTCACTTTCCATCAGGTGAGCCTCCTGCTCATTTGCCACCTTTTGACATAAAAAAATAATAATTTAGCATTGTCTAGGGTTAATACAACGATTTTCAATGATAGAGGTCCTAAACTATATAGATGTACTTCACGCGTCACGTTGGTAGAAAATAAGACTGAACAACGGCAAATTATTAAAAGGTATCATGAAGGGAAAACGGCCCATCGTGGTATCCAAGAAACTTATAAACATATACATAGAAATTATCATTGGCCTAATATGTTATCTATCCAAGCTTTCGTAAATCAATGTAATACGTGTTTACAAGCTAAGTATGAAAGAAACCCCTTAAGACCCCCATTAACTCTTACAGAAACCCCCTTTAAGCCAATGCAACATCTATTCATGGATTTGTACTCTACAGGAGGAGCTACCTTCCTTACTATTATAGATAACTTCTCGAAATATGCTCAGGCAGTCCCTCAATGTGCAACGAGTAGCGTACACATAGCTGAAGCCTTATTTGACGTTTTCTCAGTGTTAGGAACCCCGCTTTAAATTACAACGGACTCTGACAGTAAGTTTGACAACGAAGTTATAAAAAAATGTGCGCGTTACAAGACATTAACATTCATTTTACAACCCCATATAATCCAAATTCAAATTCGTCTTTAGAACGTTTCCATTCGACTGGATAGGAGGAGAAATAATCAGAATCCAAAGAATGACCAATAAAGACGACTCTATTCAATTAATAATGAAATTTTCTGTTATCACATACAATAACTCTATTGCGGGTATATTGCGGGTATAGTGAAAATATACAGTCGTACTTTTCAAAGCTCTATCTTTATTTAATTTTATTAAATACATTAGTGCCTATGTTTAAATACTTACACTACCTAAGCATTAGTGGACCATCACTACACTCTCACATAAGTTATTACACCACTGAGAAATGGATACTACTGTTGAACAGCTGGTTAAAGGGATGGAGGAACTCTCTGCGATGTTCAGCCAAAGAATGGAAGAATTTGAAAGAAATTTGGTACCATCAAGCACCTCTGCCCCTACGAATCCAACAATAAAGTCCTTGTCTGCCGAGTTTTACACATTCAAGTCCCTTGTGTGGAAATCGCTCGGACTACTCAAAGCCCAGATCGAGATTGTTGCAAATGGGTTGGATCGTATAGACTCTCAGTGTCGTAGGAAGGTTCTTCTCCTCCATGGTGTTAAAGAAGACCAAGGCGAAGAGGTCATGAAGAAAACGTTAGCTGTATTAACTGGCCAATTGAAGATGTCAGATGCTGCACCTGAAGTGATCGACTGCTGCCATCGCTTGGGGGTGAAGAGGGATGCTCCGCGTCCTATATTAATTCGTTTCACCTCCGTACACTTTCGCTCCAGAGTATGGAAGGCCAAGACGGCGCTGAAGGGTTCCAAAATAACAGTCACAGAATTTCTGACCAAGTCCCGTCAAGCTGTTTTCGTAGAAGCTCGGAAATATTTTGGAATAAAGAAGTGTTGGTCAGTAGACGGCGAAATTGTCATCCTTCTTCCAAATAATACCCGGAAAAAGATTACATCATCTTCCGAGCTCAAACAATTATTCGCTCAGCATCCAAATTGCCACAACTGATCACGGGTACTTTGTTTATAACTTCGCAATTCGGTCGGTTTATATCACTCTGCCGCTGTCTTTTACATTGCAGGGTATTGCTAATTTATATTATTGTAACTTAACTTTTATTTTGAACTATATTAACGTTTTATAACTTTATTTTTAACTACCTGTCCTATTAATTTGATGTTCATATAACAATTACTGTCAAATGTCACTATTTACTTCTATGGATTCTGACCTTTTGAGCCTGTACAAATTTTAAGTCTATCTTTGTTTATGTATACTAGATACTTTTTTTTTTTTTTTATCATTTCAATATTAGATTTACTTTGATACTTACTTTTAATTATTTTGTTTTTTTGGTAAAACTTACTTTTATTTTTATTTATATTTGATGTACAGTGTGTTCATTTCTTAAGTGTAATGGATTTTTTTTTTTAAAGGTCAACTTATGCCTGAGGTTTGTGTATTGTTTTTAATTAGCAATTTTGTATTTATTTTAAATACATAGATATATATATTTTTAATTTATTATATATTATATATTATATATTTTATATAATGTTGGATGAAGAATATTTTTCTTGTTCATCGGATGAATTTATGAGTGTTTCAAGTAGCAACAACACGTCAATTTCAGACTCTGAAACACTTGAAGTGAAATTGTCAAAAATATTTGATAATACTACTAACCTCCTCTCCTTAGTGCATATTAACGCACAGAGCTTAGTAGCTCACTACTCTGATCTTCTCACATCTTTCAGTACCGGCGTGGTTGACGGAATTCTTGTGTCCGAAACCTGGTTGAAACCGTCAATTCCATCTACCAGTTGTGCTTTTCCAGGTTATCAGTTATTCCGCAATGATCGCACTGCTCAGGGTGGTGGTGGCGTTGGTATTTACCTTCGCAGCAACATTCCTGTCAGTGTAGTCTCTTCTTCCCCTTCTCAATACACAGGCTATCTTGAGTATCTTTTCTTGGAGATAGTCGTACATCATAAAAAAAATTTGCTTGGAGTGCTATATTGTCCAAGTGATAAGATAAATTATTTTAACACATTAGAAAGCCTTCTTGAAAATTTTGTCCCCTTGTACGATCACATTATATGCATGGGTGACTTAAACACATGCCTTTTGAAAAATGACTCCAGAGCACAAACCTTGAAAACGCTAATGTCATCTTTGAATTTAAACCTTCTTCCCATGACTTCTCCAACTCATTACTTTCCAAACAGCAGGCCTACACAACTTGATCTAATCACTGTCTCTAACCCCAATTTTGTTTTCTCTCACGGTCAAATGACTTCTCCATTCTCGTATCACGACCTAATTTTCATCACTTACAAAGTGCGACCTCCCAAGATTAGAGGCAAGGTTTTTCGTCTACGCGACTTTAAGCATATGGACCTGGAACGCTTGAGAGAGGATGTAAAAAATATTGACTGGGCACCTCTATTGTCAACTAATAATATTGATGACATGGTTGAATCACTGACTGCTGAACTGATACGTTTATATGATGTCCATGCACCTGTTCGCCCAGTGCGAATGAAACACGCGCCTGCTCCCTGGTTAACGCCGGTGATCAGAATAACCATGGTTAAACGCGATAGAGCAAAAGCCCGACACAAAAAATTTCCATCGCAGGAAGGCCTTGACGCATACAAAAAACTTCGTAACATCTGCAACAGAATGTGTAGGGATGCTAAACGCCGCTATATTCACTTAACGCTTCAGAATCTTTCTCAAGCGCAAGTTTGGGGATTCTTACGGTCTTTAGGTGTGGGAAAAACCACGGATAGTTGTCAAACTGTCGTGGATCTCAATGCTTTAAATCATCACTTTACCACTCCGCCTATAACACTAGATAATGACACTAAAACAGCTACCCTGTCTTATTTGTCTCGTCTTGTCCCACCAGACCTACCCCCTTTCACTTTTGAACCAGTTTCGGAGGATACCGTAAAGAGGAATGTCAGGTCTATCTCCACGAAAGCCATCGGCAGTGACAATCTCAGCCTGGACATGATTCTTCCTGTGCTGAAGGATATTGCACCTGTGATCGCACACATTATTAATTTCTCACTTTCGTGCAATGTCTTTCCATCACTGTGGAGGAATGCCTATGTCATTCCATTACCAAAAACCTCCAATCCCTCCTCCCCTTCGCAATTCCGACCCATATCTATACTGCCTATCCTTTCTAAAGTCCTAGAGTCTGTGGTTCATAAGCAACTCTATTCCTATTTCACCATCAACAACCTCTTGTGTCCTTACCAATCCGGCTTCCGACCTTCCCACAGCACTGTTGGAGCACTGCTGAATATAACTGAGGACATGCGGTATGCTATGGATAATACCAAGCTTACTGTAATTGCCTTGTTGGACTTCAGCAATGCCTTTAACTCTGTTGATTTTGACATTCTTCTCGGTGTCCTCCGAGCAGTTAACATCTCTTCAACTACCATTGATTGGTTCCACTCCTATCTCTTCGGGCGCCGGCAATGTGTAAAAACAAAGGATTCATCCTCTGATTGGACAAACCTTACTGCCGGTGTTCCTCAAGGTGGCGTTCTCTCACCTCTGCTCTTCTCTATTTTTATTAATAATATATCGCGTGTTATTTCTTCTCCCTTTCATCTGTATGCAGATGATTTGCAGTTGTATCGTCATTTTGAGTTGAGTGAGCTGTCTGACACTGTTAATTGCCTTAATGAAGATCTTTCGGCTGTTCAGTCCTGGGCTAAATCCTTTGGTTTATTGGTTAACCCCGACAAATCTCAGGCCATGATTGTTGGTAGCAGTAGATTAAGAATTAAAATAGACTGGTCGTCTGTACCCTGTGTCATGTATGCTGGGGTTCCAATAGCATACCATGACAAAGTAAAAAATTTGGGCCTGATCATAGACTGCAACACTGCCGTGGTATATCTATAATGCCGTTATCTACCTAAACTTAATTTTGAGTTATGAGCAAAAAACGCGGTAAAAATTTAAATCTATGTAACTTATCGATTATGACACCAATTTGAAACCTAAAAGCACCAAAAAATTCGTCAAGTAAAATACTTTCCAATTACTCTTCTGTCATATTATAAATATGATTTAATTATAATGTAAAACGCTTTTTTCGTTCTTGCTAATTATCGATGTTTCTAATGTCTCGCGAAGGATTTACTAAAATGCCGTTAAGTATACCTTAACGGCCTTTTAGTGTTTCTATTTAAAATAATAGTATAGACTTTTAAAGTACTAAAAATAATCTTATAGATATTTAGCTAAAACGATGTTATAGCACATAACCCTGTTTTAGCTTAACATTGGGAGACACAGAACTGAATCATGTTAGACTTTAGTGGCATTATTGGTATTTTACCGCTTTTAAGTCCGGTAAATTACAAATTTTAATTAGTTTCGATAAATAATTTGATTCATTGTTACTCTAAAACGTAGTTAAAACAAGAACCCTTTACGTTAACGGCATCATAGCGAAACAATTGCAAAAATATTAGAATAAATTTATTCAACCAGTGAAACTAAATAAAGATAATTTTTAAATAATTATATACCATTATTTCGCAAATAACAATATTTATATATATTTTGTTTGACAAAACATCACTTATAACTAGATTTGTTAGGAATTTTCAGTTCTTTACTAATACAAATATCACATTAACTAAGTAGGTAATAGGGACTTATAGTTTTAATAACGATAACAATTATTAATTAACAAGAGAGATCAATATAAGTCTTTGTATGTATATAAAACTAAAATATTACAAAATCACATTTTATGAACTTAAAATTATTTATTTAAAAAAATATATATATTTTAAATAATAAAGTATTCAATAAAAAAAATATTTTTTTCACAAACAAAACTTTTTCAAAATATTCTTAATACTTAGGCATATATATAAAAAAATAGTATATAAAAACTTAACATAGTAACTTTTATTAATCCAAAAAAAACCTTTATCAATAACATTAATGTCTTAAAATATTTAATCAGTCTCAAGAAACTTACTGTTTTTGAATGTTCATATCTGAACTTGTCCATGTGGCATGTTCATTTTCTTTAATTGGCAATTTTTTCCAAAATAACAATTTGTGAGGGGGGATTATGCTTGATAGTTTTTCAAGTATATCAGCTTTTCTTCGAGGTTCGATACATTTTGGCTCAGTTCTGAATTCAAATTTAATTGAACGTGGATTCAGGTAATGTAGAATAATTGCCATCAACAGAAGTGCAACGCATTCGCAGGAATCCTCGCTCAAGCGAAGTTTTCGCTTTACTAATAGATCCAATTGAATTTCTACGAAGTTGTTCAAAGGTTTTTTTTGCTAGAATTAACATGATTCTTAACTTCATAATCTAAGGGTAATATGTAACAGTAATTACGACGTTGATCGTTTGGCTACGCTACGGAGAAATAGTCGCTCGGGCATAGAATTCTCGCAACAAGCATCACCAACCGAGTGTCTACGTTCTCGCTTCAAAATCTGTTTATTGTCAAAAGTAAAATTCTTGGTAAAATCACTTGACAAATTAGTTTGTGGTCTATTTTTTTTTGACATGTTGCTTCCTGTGGAATTAGATGGACAGTAATATTTGTCAAGAACAGAATCAAAATCATGTGGACTATTTTCAAAAGCTACATTTGTATTTAGTTGGACTTCTAAATCAAGAGGAGAATCGGAAGGCATTAATTCGTTGCACGTTAACCTTACTTCGATACGTGGGTTCACAATATTATGAGGCTTGGTAACAAAACTATGGACGGTACTTTTAGTCAATAAAGCTTCT
This sequence comes from Vanessa atalanta, assembly GCF_905147765.1. Classification (NCBI taxonomy): domain Eukaryota; kingdom Metazoa; phylum Arthropoda; class Insecta; order Lepidoptera; family Nymphalidae; genus Vanessa; species Vanessa atalanta. The sequence goes on from NC_061901.1 coordinate 3,193,932, forward strand.
TTCAACTTATTTGTATGTAAATTTGGCAAATGATACGAGTTGTAGGTTGATTTTGTCTCACAAAATGTGTCAAAGATACTGCTGATCATCGAATAATGTCTTGTATATATAGTCAATATAAGCAGGAATACTATTATTTTTCTTCTTTATATTTTGGTTTGGCGTTAATATTGTCACGGGACTCTCTGGTTTGTCTTTAATCATACTGAAAATACTTTTAGCTCTCCTGGTTATAGACCTTTTGTAACAAAAAAAAAAATGTATGCAATAAACAAACAAAAATAATAAAATATTACGAGATCAAAATTATATCAATCGTGTTTTTTAGCAATTAGAAATGCCATAAAAAAGTTTTCATCCTCAGCGGGGTATTATTTATTATTTTATACATAAAAAAGATATACTTACTAGTTTCTACCCACCGCTTCGCTCGCGTGAATTTCAGTTTACGTAGGAAAAAGCATAAGCATTTCTTTACATAACTCTTGACTTCGTCATCCAGCTATATATTATAATAATGTAGTAAATAATTATGTGATATATATAGTATATAATAGTATGCAAAAGAAGCATTAACAACTTCAAATTTCTGTTACAAAATTTCACCCAAATATAAACGACAACAAACAGGAAAAGTTGAATAAAAACAACTTACGTGCAATTACGATCCTCCATAGTTGCAAAATTGCGTTAACAGACATGGAGTCACACGTCCTTCACGGCGAACCCTGACTCCTGACCGCGACACTAGGATCGTTACCTCGCCGCTCCCGGCCGGCGAGATTATTTAACGGCACTATAGCGTATTATTGTGAGATAACGACACTTAATCTAATATTTAAGGACTATTACTTTTTCGATTTATTTTAGAAATATCGTTACTGGCTCATAACGTTCCTTAGCTCAATATATACTTATAACAAATGTTAAGCTATAATGCCGTTAAGTTTTGTAAACCACATTTAAGTCTAACAATTTCAGTTGACGGCGTTATAGGTGAACAAACGTAATCCTCTGTATTAAAAAAGAACAACAATAAAAAAGTTAATGTCTTTTAACCACTTTATAATGTGCGAAAGACCGTATAACGGCAATCTAGTTAAGCAATCATAGGAAAAAATTATAACAAAATATAAGTTAAGGAACTTTAGCAGCTATATTGACTACGAAAGTTACTTAACGACTTTTATGCTTAATAACACATGAGAAAAAAGGCATTTTACGGCATTGTTATTAAAATTATTTTCAAAACTAATCAAGATATCTAAAAACCGGATATATATGTTGATAGAGAATTTTTTTCTTATTAATATGCCATCAAAAGTTGAAATTCGATCAGATGTCAGTTAACGGCATTTTTGTTATACCACGGCAGAACATGTCTTGGACTGCTCACCTCAACGATATCAGTAAGCGTTTTCATTACACTTTTCACTCTCTCAAACGTCTCCAATATTTTCTCCCCTTCAATACCAAAATTATGCTCGCTCAATCACTTCTTCTCCCAATTATTGACTACGCCGATGCCTGCTTTCTAGATGTGACGGAGGAGCAACTTAATAAGTTAGAGCGCCTACAAAACCTCGCTATTCGTTTTATTTTCGGGCTACGTAAGTATGACCATGTTTCTCATTTCCGCGCTCAACTTAAATGGCTCCCTATCCGATTTCGCCGAGATATGCACATCCTTTCAGTCCTTTTCAACATACTCAATAACCCGCATACTCCTTCGTACCTTAGCTCCCGGATCAACCTCCTACCCACTCCCATACGCTCCAGGCGCTCTTGCATCACTTCGATGCTTGATGTGTCTAGGAGTAATACAAAATTTCGACTGCAATCGTTTACAGTACGAGCTCCGATACTGTGGAATAACCTGCCGAAATCCATCCAAAACAGTAGTAGTATTGATTTATTTAAAAGCCGCTTGAAACATTATTTTCTCTCACAAGCTAACCCTTCATCTTAACCTTACTTCTCCCCATGTCTTTTCTGTTTTATTTTGCATATTAAATTAACACTGATTTGTAAATATGTATGTATATGTATTTATATAGTATATATAAATAATATACGTAGTATATGTATTTTGTGTATTGTATTTTTATGTATGTTTATGTATTATATTTTTATTTATGTAAGTATTTATATTTTCATATTATTTTTTTATACTACAGTATGCACTATTTTGCCCACTACATCACCCTGTCACTCACCTCCATAGGTTGACTGGAAGAAATCTCTTTTAGAGATAAGTCCACCTTTGCCTGTACATATATTACTGTACCATCTTTGTAACATATTTTAGTGCAATAAAGAATATAATAACTCTATTCATTCTGCAACAGAATATACACCACATGAATTACTTTTTGGACATAACGCATCTAGGAATCCTTTAGAGCTTCACTATACTAAACAATTTTACCATTTTACTAATACAGTTCCCGACCTCTAATCGGTGATCAAGTTCAAAGATTGCCTTCAAAATCAAACTCAAATGGTGCCATGACAACGAAGAACAGATTAAAATGGACATACTACCAACGTCATATAAGAATAAACATACGCAGCTTAGTAAAGCAGTCAATATACATGATGCGCAGTTCGGCTTTAGGGCAGAACTATCAACTGAGAGTGCAATACTGTGTCTCAAGCAAACTGTAAGGTACTACACAGATAAAAAAACACATGTGTTTGCGTGTTTTTTGGATCTGTCCAAGGCGTTTCCTATGAAGTTTTGTGGCAGAAACTTGAAACAGAAAGTAGCATAAAACCCGAGTTGATATCGTTGTTAAAGTACTGGTATGGTGTTCAGAGTAACGAGGTAAGGTGGGGTGAAGCGTTTAGTGATCCTTACAAGCTGAAATGTGGAGTGAGACAGGGGGGGCTGACGTTACCCAGGCTATTCAATCTCTACATAAATAAGCTGATAGACAGGCTCAGCAGAGCAGGTGTCGGTTGCTCAATAGATGGCGTTTCAATGAACAACTTTAGTTACGCGAATGACATGGTACTGCTGAGTCCATCAGTCAATGGTCTTCGAAAATTAATATAGATCTGCGAGGAATATGCTAAAGAGAACGGCCTCAAGTTTGCGCGTTAACTGCTAAAAAAACACCATTTGTCGTATCTCCACGGTTCGAGAACATTCCGTTAGCCGCTTCAGCTAGTATCGGAATACTTGGCGTTGATGTTTCGAGTCTCGTTCAGTTCCGCGGTCAATTGGAAGGCAAAGCCAAATTGGCATCAAAAAAGCTTGGTGTGCTCAGCAAGGCAAGACAGTATTTCACGTCGGCCCATCGTCTAAGACTATACAAGGCGCAAATTCGGCCTCACATGGAATACTGCTCTCACCTCTGGGCGGGTGCTCCCCAGTACCAGCTCCTTCCATTTGACCGTATCCAACGTAGAGCGGCTCGAATTATCGACGATCAAGCCCTTTCCGATCCGCTTGATCCTTTGGCTTTGCGTAGAGATGTTGGATCGCTCTGCATCTTCTACAGAATTTATCACGGGGAATGTTCCGAGGAATTGTTCGGATTAATCCCGGCTGCTGAATTTCACCTTCGGACATCTCGTCAAAATTCCAAATATCACCCGCACCACCTAGATGTCCGAAAATCCACAACAGCGCGATTTTTAAGACATTTTCTGCCTCGCACAACCACTCTGTGGAACCAGCTTTCGCCGGCGGTTTTTCCGAACCGATACGACTTGGGAACCTTCAAGAAAAGAGCGTACTCTTTCCTGAAAGGCCGGCAACGCACCTGCAAGCCCCCCGGTGTTGCAGATGTCCATGGGCGGTGGTAGTCACTTTCCATCAGGTGAGCCTCCTGCTCGTTTGCCACCTTATGAGATAAAAAAAAAAAAAATATATATATATATATATAATGCTAAAAAAAGCGAAATTTTAATCTTTCGAGGAATAAACAAGCCCATCAATTTTACACCGAATGTACACCTATGTGGGACTCCTCTGAAACATGTATCTGAGTTCAAATACCTTGGGCATATTGTGAATGAACGCTTGGATGATGATAGCGATATCGAACGCGAACGCAGAGCTTTGTCGGTTAGAGGCAATATGTTAGCACGTAGATTTGCGCGATGTACGGCACAGGTAAAACTAATTTTATTTAAAGCTTTTTGCCAGTCCTTCTACACGTGCGGTCTGTGGGAGAACTACTCCCGACGAGCATACAATGCTCTGCGTGTTCAGTACAACAATGTGCTGAGGATTTTATTGAAGAAGCCTCGATACTGCAGCGCGTCGGCAATGTTTGCGGAAGCTCGTGTAGATGATTTCTATGCGATCATACGCAAGCGGATTGCGTCCGCTATGAGCAGATTACTAAACAGCTCCAATAAACTCCTCAACACACTGGCTGCAAAGCTGGATAGTCCCCTCTGGAGGTGCTGGGTTCGTGCCCACGTATTACTAACGTAGTTTTAAGAATTGTTGTAATTAATTGCTTTGTTTTTATTTTGATATTTGTATTTATGGTTTTTTGTTAAAAATTAAATAACTGCTTGATTAAAAATTTTATATTAAATTATAATAATGAAATATTAAATATAATGATAAAAAAACTATTTAAATTAAATTAAATTTTAAAATTGTTATTGATAAATATTATTATCTAAAAAAAATGTAATTATTTATTATTGTATTGTATTTTAAAATTTGTAAAGTTAAAAAATATGTTTTACTAACACTATATGGGCTAGTCCTGAAATAAAAAGTTGTAATGGGGTGATGTCTGGTGGAGGATACTCTTTGGGAAAAACAACACTAATTGCTCTCACAATACGGTTTATTTCCAATGTATGGAAGGTTACACTTAACAAGTAGGCGATAGTGCTGGGAGTTTTTTTCAGAAACGGTTTTAAGAACTAGTTACTTTAAAAAGAACGAACGAACTGTTTCTGGATTTAAAACGAACGAGACGACACTCGGCACCGGCGGCCGTCGTTTTAGACGTCGACTAAGCACTCTCTTTTGATCGCCGTAAGGACTATTATTGTATGAATATTAAGCCAGTTATAAAGAACTACTTTGGATTTGAATCTTATTCCTACAGAAATTCAAATTTGGTTGTAGAAGAATTAAAAAATTACGAAACAAAAAAAAAGTTTTCGTGGGCTCCTTATACGCTTATTATTTTTTTATTACAGATTTAGTATTATCTGCTTATAATCGGGTAATCCTCAGCCGTAATAGTTGAAATTACAAATAATTTAAAAATATTTCTTAACTTTCTGTTTTTTTAAATGCAAATAAGTGCGTGACGTAGAATTAATCCAAATAAATTATAAAGTCGAAGTGTATTTTCAAAATTATATAATATGACTCCAGTGTTGAATATACATTATTTCAGTAAAGTATCGTAAATATAGTAAGTTTTCGAACCTATGAAAACAAACCGGTTTTTTTTATAACCATTTCGAAGGACTGTTTTGTAAATGTAAAAAACCGGTTCGTTTCGTTTTACGTAAAATCTGGAATGACCCAGCACCAGTAGGCGAATGCACCTCTTAGTACGAAGCCAGCAAACTATCCCACTAGGTGGAAGTAGCCGGTAGCAGTCGTATCCAGAAGCGATTATTATCTTAGAAAGCCTTCAAATAATGTCCCAGCAGGTGTGGAAGCACTATCTTGCAGCTATCAAGATCCCTAAGACTCGATACAATTATTTAAGCACACCAAGGAGATCATTATTTGTGAGCGAATCTTGCCAGCGCGATTCAGCTTTGGTCGCTTACCGTAAAGCACCGTCTAGTGACGAAAGGATTAACTAAATACTATGGTTGGGTTTGAGATGGCGCTAGTTTCTTTGTTATAAAGTTTTATTATTATTATTATTATTTTCGGAAATTTAGTTTTTCTCAGCCTTTAAGCTGGTGTAAACTACATTCACGGATATAAATCAAGTGAATGCAGTATGTGGTGTGTGTTATTTATGTATGTAATATTTATGTGTAGTAATTATGTTGTGTTAGTCTCTTCTAATTTGCATGAACTTTCTTACTATTCTACATGTGTTCAAGATAGCAGCCTTCTGTATTGGGATATAAAGGGACTCATTTAGATCTAATAATTTTAGACTATGGAGGAGATGGTTTGGGACGACACCAGTTGTGGAGATAACTATAGGGATGATGTACACTTTTTCTTGTTTCCAGATTCTTGTAACTTCTTCCTTGAGCTCATTATATTTATTTATTTTTTCAGCGATAGTTTTCTGTAGATTGTGCGTATTGGGTACTGCTATGTCTATAAGGTAAGTGACTTTATTTATTTTGTCCTGTAGAGTTATATCTGGTCTGTTATTGTGAATGGTCTTATCGGTAAGAATGCCTCGATCGTAATACATTTTGTGTGTGGCATTTTCTAAGATTGTTTGTGGTGTGTATTTGTAATATGGTGTTTTTGTGTTTTGTATAAGTTTGTGTTTGAGTGCTAGTTTTTGATGAACGATATTGCTTACCTGGTTATGTCTATGAGTGTAGTCTGTCTGTATAAGGGTTATGCATGCTCCTGTTATGTGTTGTATGGTCTCTGGTTGGATATGGCATTTACGGCATTTATCATTTGTGATAGTGGGATCTTTGATAATATATTTTTTGTAGTTTTTCGTGTTAATGATTTGGTCTTGGATTGCTATAATGAAACCTTCGGTTTCTGGGAAAAGGTTTCCTATTTTGAGCCATTTGTTTGATGCTATTGTATTAATGTGGGGCTGTTCTAAGTCATGTGGGTGGCGTCCGTGTAGTACCTTCTTTTTCCAGTTTTCTAGTTTTTGCTTTTGAGGATCATCAATACAGTCATATATCCTTGCTCATTTAAATTTAATGGGGTGTAGTTAATGTCATTTACAACTATTGCTTTATGTGTATCACTAGTGCGAGATTTTAAATGAAAGAATGTTTTTAGTGTATTAATTTGTTTTTGCCAGAGATTATAAATATCTATCAATCCCCTTCCTCCATTTTGTCTTTTGAGTGTTAGGCGCTCTATTGCAGATTTAGGGTGGAGATTATTGTGTTTTGTTAGAATTGTGCGTGTATTTCGTTCTATTTGTTCTATGTCAGTTTTAGTCCATTTTATAATTCCAAATGAGTATGTCAGTATAGGTATAGCATATGTATTAATGGTTATAAGATTTTTCCCAGAGAGTTGAGTTTTAAATATAACGTTTATTCGTCTTTTATATTCTATTGTAAGTGTATGTCTGATTGATGTATGATCGAGTCCTTTAAGTTGATTATAGCCTAAGTATTTATATAAATCTGTTGGTTCCATAGCTGTTATTGTATCAGAAGAAGTTATGGCGTAGTTACCCGGTTTTATTTTGCCTTTTATTATATGTATTGTTTTGCACTTATCTAATCCAAATTGCATGTTGATATCCGTGCTGAACTCTTTTGTTACTTCTATTAGTTTTTTCATGTCTTTATCGCTCTTTGCATATAATTTTATGTCGTCCATATAAATCAGATGTGATATAATGGTTTCCTCTATACTTTTAAGAGGATATCCTACTCGACAACGGTGTAATAGATGCGATAAGGGGTTAAGGGCGAGGCAGAACCATAGGGGACTCAAGGAATCACCTTGATAGATCCCTTTCTTAATCTGTATCTGTCGTGTAACGACAGTATTTTGGCCATAGTTAAGGTGTAGTGTTGTTTTCCAGTATGACATTATTTTACGCAAGAAGTCTATTATTTTTGGGTTTATCTTATATATTTCTAATATTTGAATTAACCAAGAGTGTGGAATACTATCAAAAGCTTTCTGATAATCTATATAAGTGCAATGGAGATTTCTATTTTTTGTGGCAGCATGTTTGTGAATTGTGGAATCAATAACTAATTGTTCCTTGCATCCCATATGGGCCCGCCTGCACCCCTTTTGTTCTTCTGCTATTATATTGTGTTGTTCTATGTGTGTGTTAATTTTGTTTGTAATGGCTGATGTTAAGATTTTGTATATTGTAGGTAGGCATGTGATCGGTCTGTATTGGGAAGGTTGTGGTGAGTGTTTGGTTTTTGGTAGCATGTAAGTTATTCCTATTGTCATGAATTCGGGTATTTTCTGTTGTCCTAATACGACATGTGTTAGATTTTTCGCTATGCATTTATGTAATGATGTTAATTTTTTATACCAGAAGTTGTGTATCTTGTCAATGCCTGGTGATTTCCAGTTGTGTAATTTTGCTGTTATGTTTTTTATATCTGTTTCGGTTACCTCTACAAATTCCATCTCTTCTATTATACTAAATTCTATTTTTTCGTCATTTATCCATAATGCTTTTGAATTATGGCTTACCTGTTCTTCCCATATACCAGACCAAAATACTTCTAGATCTTGTTTAGTAGGTACGTCTGTGTTCCTATCAGTTACTGTGTTAGTGGGAGTATGTGGTTTTTGTAAATTTCTATAGAAGAGCTTTTCATTCGTTGTAAAGATGGCGTTATCATTTCTTCGCTGTTGTGCTTTTTTGTATCTTCGGAGTCTATTAACTTTAAGAGCGAGTTTTTGTTTTAACGTGTCCAAATATTCTTCTGGCTTTCTATTATTTTTGTCATGTTTAGTTATATAATACAATTTTGGAATATTTCTTCTACTCTTTTTACTACTTTATTTGATCTATTATTATTGTAAATATACTGAGTTAGTCTACCGCAGTCCGCTCTGAGTTTTTCGATATCTTTTTCGAGTCTTTGTTGCCACGGTGGTTTATTAGTTTGTTTAGTTTTTGTGCGTTGCATATTTTCTATTTGTTTAGGATTTACTTTTTCTGTTATTACTAATGCTGTACAGTATATGAGGGTATGTATGTCTATTAGCTATGTATCTTCTGAAATAAATCTATTTAATATGTTTTGGTTAAATATTTGAATTAAATTGTAGAGCTGTGGGCTATATTTTATTTTAGGAAGTCGAGGACGTATTAGTGGATCCGTTCCTGAGTATTGCAATAAAGTTGTACTAAATTTATCATATATTTCTTGTATGTGCGTTTCAGTAATCGGATTTTGTGCGTTTAAAGTATTAACTTCGTTTTCTAATATTATCGTTACAGATTCAGTTTGTGTTGACATATCTGATGTGTGTGTGTTTTGTGTGTTTGGTATTGTAAAGGATTCTGTTTGAGAGTGAAATTCTGAATGAGACGGATTTCGGGGTAATGGTGTAGTAACGTCGTGTTGTTGTAGCTGTATACGTGCTTCTTCTTTTAATCGGTTCAATTCGTCTTCGGTTAGTAGTTTGTTTTTTTCCTTTGGTTCTTCTCTGATCGGAAATTCGCTGTTCTGTAACCGTAATCCCTGGGTATTCTTGTGTAAAAAGTTCATGCATCTTCTGTCTATATGTGGTCATGTCAGTCTCTAAATTGGCAATATAGTAATATGTTCGCATGATAAATGAGTTTACCTCTTTGCTCCATCTCATGCGAACTCTCGGTTTTCCAGCCTTGGTGGACGCGGGCAAAAAGGCATTCGCCTCCCGCGCAACATTCAAAGCTGGTAAGTGTGGTTCTGTATTTAAGCTAATAGTGGAAGGTGATGACTGGACGGAGGGTGTGTATGATGAAGTGCTAGGACTATTATAAGGCTCTATTGGGCTACTTGTTCTGTCTGTCAGTCTGTTAATTTCGTCATCGGAAGCGGCTGTAGCATTAACGCCGTGAGCCCACCTGTTCAACTCACGACGACCGGCTGTAGTGTGGAATTTATCGGGAGAAGCCCGCCTGCTCAACTCCTCACCGCTGACGGTCCGCATGCTGTCACACCCAGCGCAAGCTCCAGGTGTGCCCCGGCGATCGCCCCCGGGTAGCGGTCATATACGTTTCTTCTTACTACGCGTCTCCATATTAAATGGGTTACCATTGCCACGTTTGCCACGCCAGTAATTTAATTATCGTGTGTCCGCCCCCCACGTGATTAGATGGTCAATCAGGACGTGTGGTTGGGTTTCGGGGGGGCTTATTATTATTATTATTATTATTATTATTATTATTATCATATAATCGAAATGCTAACGCAGGGTTTTCATTCTGTAATTTTATTAGCTAATAAATCACTTTTGTCTCAGGTCTACATGTTAACACACGATATTTTGTAAAATAAATAAGTAATAATTAAATAAATATTTTTTAAAAATACTTTTTCATATCGTCCGAACATAATAATATAATAATAATATGTTTATTTCAAGAAATTAGATCCCATAGTTTTGTTAGTAGAATGTAACTTATATTTAAATGTTAGTAAATTTATAAACTATTACAATTACAAAAATATTAATTACAATTACAAAAATTAAAAATCAATACCATAGCTGGGAGCATGCAGTCCACAGCAATACAACATATAGGGACAGTCTAGTCTTCCTGCTATCATTTTTAGGATGTTGTTTGGGCTGTCACGCACTCGCTGTACAAGAGATGCCGCTCTCCTCCTCATTATAGTCCAAAAGCAGTGTACGCGAGCCTCTGCAAACATGGTGGAGGCACTGCAAGAACGAGACAGCCCCATCAGCACCCTAAAAGCGTCATTGTATTGAACACGAAGGGCTCCATATGCTCGTTTCGTATAATTCCTCCACAAAGAACAGGTGTAGAAAGTATTACAAAAAGCTCTAAACAATGTAATTTTCACTTCTTTAGCACACTTACCAAACCTGCGGAAGATCATGTTAGCTCTGGCCGACAGAGCCCTTCGTTCTCGTTCAATATCTATATTGTCCTTGAGATCTGGGGTGAGTATATGGCCGAGATACGAACGAGATATGTATGAACTCTTTCTAAGGGAACGGAATTAAGCTGTATGATAGGCACTTCAATATGTCTCCCTCCAGATTTGCTCTCAAAGACCATGTACTGACTTTTCTTCGCATTATATATCAGTCCATGTTGAGTTGCATATTCCTCACATTTTTTTAAAAGTGACCTTATACCACAGACCGAGGCACTCAGCAGCACCATGTCGTCAGCGTAGCTCAAATTATTTAGGCACACTCCATCTATGTGACAACCAACACGCATACTACTGAGTGACTCGATCAGCTGGTTGATATATAAATTAAAGAGACTAAGAGAGCTTAACCCCCCTTGTCTCACTCCACACTCCAATACATAAGGCTCCGAAAAATTACTAGCCCATTTCACACTGTTGATCTGATTTCCATACCAGTATTTGTAAATGTTTACAAGTTTGTAAGGCAAATTGATAGATTCTAACTTTTTCCATAAGATGTCATAGGAAACCAGATCAAAAGCCTTTGACATGTCGAGAAAACAAGCGTAAACCGGTGTTTTGCGTTTCAAATAGTACTCAACAGCATGCTTAAGAGACAATATAGCAGTATCAGTTGACAGCCCTGGCTTAAAACCAAACTGGTTATCGTGTAATTTTAAATACTTATTTAATTGCATATTAAGCATGCAATCTAGCACTTTTGACAATATTGTCGCAAGGGAGATAGGTCTGTAGTTATGTCTATCTGATAAATCACCGGTCTTGCTTTTTACAACAGGCACAACAACAGTCTTCATCAGCTCTGATGGGAGGTATGAATGACTGATACATAATGCGTAGAATATTGCCAGTACTCTAGATATATGACAACCAGCATATTTCAGGTGCTCAACACTGAGGCCATCATGGCCAGGCGATTTGCCACCCGAAATAGATTTAATAGCATTTTTAACATCTCTCTCAGATAAATTAAACGAGAGAGGCTCTTTTCTTGGCAAGCCATCAGTTGTGAGCTCGGACTTAGACTGCCCCAATGGAGATCTTACAATAAAATGTTCTCTAAAAATATTTGCGACGAGTTTTGGATCACTTTCTCCATCGACACACACTGGGGGGCCAGGCCGAGCGTTCATTCTACTTGTGGTTTTCCAAAACGTTTTAAAGTCTTTATCAAAGTGTTGAGAAGCTAAAATGTCCATTTTGATTTGGTTTTGATGATTTTGACACCATTTCAATTTGGACTTGAACACTCTACGACTTTTACGCATTTCATTAAATTCGACACCAGATGTTGGTTTCCCGTACCACAACCAGGTATGAAATTTCAGCCTCGCCCGATCATGAGCTTCTTTAACATATTTATTCCAGCCAATAATTTGCTTACATTTCACTTGTGTACTACTTAAAAATGCCGATTCACAAAGTATATTTATAATGTCACTATACATATTTTCTATAATTAATTTATAACTCGACTCATTACAATATTGATTAGCGCAATGTATTAATTCAACTGGGTATTGAATATTATGAAATTTACTATCGCAATTATTTGTATATAATTCAATTTGATCATCAGTTCTGTCTCCCTATACGATATAGCTAAAAACAGATGACTTTGATTCTACTCTCGGAGTTAAAACGTTTAGATTACATTCTATAATGAGCGGAAAGTGATCTGACCACAAAACATCATACATAATATAAACGTTAAGTACAGTATGTGCCGCTGACTGTGTGACAACACAGTGATCTAGCCAGCGCCTACACCCGTGCACTTCACTGATAAATGTGTACGTATTCGATGAGATACCTAGTTTGTTTACATCTATACATAACCACTGTTGTTCAGTACAATAATTTGAGAGTTCATTATAAAATTATTCGTTGGGATGAGAATTATAATCGCCTAATATATAGACTGATTCTATGCCATATTCATCTATTATAGCACTTACTGCACCGAGGCAATCCGTAAATTCTGTTAAGTTATCCACACAGTCCACGGGCATATAGACACTCATCACAATAACAGGCCGATCACTACATACGATTTTAATAGCACATATACGATTATTATTGCACTGTAACACAGAAACGTTTTGAAATACAGCACTTCTCCAGAGAAGAGCCACCCCACCATAGGGCCGCCCACGCAGCATTCCCGTTGTTGTGTCCACAGCAGATACGCCGGTAGCACTAAAATCTTTATCTATTATACTTAGTTCTTGTAGTTCGCATGGTAATAGCCAAGTCTCTTGAAGTGCTATTATATCCGACGATTTACATAAGTCTCGCACACTGTCTATAGAACGTTTTACATTTTTACAATTATAACTCGCAAATCTATACGTGCATACGCTCATGAGTTAGGTTAGTAAGTGCCCGTCACTGGATTTAACTCCATTCGTTTGTTTATATTTATAATGTACAAATCGCCTGAATATAATTCCTTTCGGCCACATGTTTATATCCAAAAATAGAGATAGTTTACTTTCAGACACGAAAAATTTGTATGCCTTATGATTTCTTTCTTTTTTCATCTGAATTTTTTCTAAAGTACTACATTACCTCGCAGACACATTCTTGTGTCCGTGTACCTCTTTGGCCCTGATATCGATAATATCATTTTTCTTTTCCTCTGCTTCACAGTTTGCCACTCATTATTCGTTTTGTTTACATTAGTTGCGTCACCCGCCGGTTGAGTGCGCACAACGTCGGCACAGCTGATCCTATGCGATCCTGTCATCGGTATTTCTGTCTCTCTCTCGCATTCATTCGTTACCGTTATTTCTTTTGTAGCTAATCTGTCAATGCTAGTGTTATGTATCTGCGTCATATGTGCTTTAGTGGCGGTATTTAAAGAACAATTTTTGCCAGTCAGACTTTCTATACTACTAAGTAGAAAACCGTTATTGTTCTCTTTCGTATTCAAAAAGTCATTTTGTTCGTTTTTGTTTTGATGACTTTCCTTATCGTTATATTGCAATAAACCAATAGGCCCACTACCCGCACACCATGCTCTCCTTTTAAAATTTATATTACACAACGGCGAAGAAATATGTTTCGATGATTGTAACTTTTGCTTTAAATCTTCTAATTGCTTCGTTGTAACGTAATTCTCTTTGATGTTATTGATTTCATCTTGAAGTCGAACGAGATCTTTTAGTAATTTAGTACAGTCCAGGATCAAATGTCACCGGCGGTAATTTTTCTAGCTGGCGGGCTACAAAAATCGGAATTAAATCGGGGTCAGTTGTTTTTAGTAGGCTTACAATATCACCTAAATCTCTCTGACCTTTGCCTTCCTTTTTACGTTGAATTTTTCGTTTTTCCGTTGGAACAGATTGAAACAATAAAGACTTCGATTGACTGATTTCGGCACTTGTAAATGATGTTAAACATATCCGGGTTAATGTTTCCTCATCAATCAGCGAGATCTTATTTTGAATATATGATAAAATTTCATTAATAACAATATTGCATGTCTTCACCGTATCTGACGACATAATTGCAATGTCGATTATTACTACACCTAGCAAACACAGGAAGCGCGCGTGCGCTTCCCGTATCGCGTTCGCGCTGCTACTTGATAACTCTCGTAAAAACTCGCGAAAAAACTTAAGAAGCGTGCGATCACTGCGGTGAGATATTTCAATATGAAAAAATAAGTTTAAATACTGAAATTAATTTTATTTTGAATGAATAATGGATTGAAACATATCCTTAAATTCAAGCCAGCGACTATATTTGAATTTGCGGTAATTTCAAACCCACAGGATTGTTTACCTGACCGTTAGAACTTGAATTCGAATTATTAAAATCATGATAATGACTTAATATATCTTTAGAGATCGCCATTAAATTGTCAAAGGATTGTTAAATGTTATTACGTTCATTTAATTCGACTTCTAAATTTTTTAAATTCATCACCTCGATCTGTTCTTGAATACTATCGAATTCACTGGATAAAGATTCAAATTTATTGCACTTTTATCTTAACTCATTAACTCATTAACTTGAATAGGTGTTAAAGAGAGAATGTTTTTTATCAGTTCGATATAATTTTGAAATTTTGTAAGACGACCTTTCACTGAACTATGTTTAATTCGCAAAGCTTTAAGGTCCGCCATTATAATGCGATAAACGTTCACAAAATGTAAGGCTAATTGCCTTACATTTTGTGAACGTTTATCCAAAAATAAAAATATAAAATGTGTAACTTATTATTAAACGATATATTCCCGTTATTATTTTACATGTGTTACGATGCGTTTAAACAAAAGAACGCTTGACGGTAGCAGCTACCGTCAAGCGAACCTCGACCGCTAAACGCAATCACAGCTGTGCAAGGTGTGATCGAAAATAATATTACACTTTAAGTTAATGATAATTGTCGACGCGACTTGAACAGATTTTCAACTACCCTGATAGGATATAGGGAATTTGGTTTTGATTTTTAAGTTTTATACAAGAAAGGAAAATAAGGATATAGAAGGACACATATCTGATTAGACCGGCAGTGCTGCTGATGTGCTGCACGCTGGAAATGTCCTTGCACGCCACGAAGAGCTGAGTCGGATGTTGAACTGCTCCTCGGCACACGACTTTCTCGGCTAACGGCTTGGGTTTCAAACACGTTTGTTCCGCAGATTCCGACTTCGCAGTATAATTTAATAATCGCTAATAATTATAAGCGATATCGGCTCGAAATTTGTCACGGTCGCCACTTTATGTATTGTATAAGATGAGTTCAAAGAAAATTCGATGCATATAAAATTAATAGCTCTTTATTGGACTTGCGTATAGGTTGGGAATTTAAGAGTCTGTACAATTACATGGCGAACAAAACGACCTTTTCGTAACAATTAGATGTGTATAGCTTGATTATCGTGTGCGTACCGTCTACAACGGTAAAATGGGGTCGCATGCGTATACAATAGGTGGTAGGTGAGTTAGGTTGCTATGCTGTTTATGTCAGGCGCTAACAGAGTCCATTATAAACTGCCAGCTCCTGCGATATCTAGAGGAGCATCAGCTGATTAGCGACCGCCAGTACGGTTTCCGTCAGGGTCGCTCAACCGGTGATCTTCTAGATTACCTTACTCATTACATTTTAAATTAACAGCCTGTAAATTTCCCACTGCTGGGCTAAAGGCCTCCTCTCCCTTTGAGGAGAAGGTTTGGAGCATATTCCACCACGCTGCTCCAATGCGGGTTGGCGGAATACACATGTGGCAGAATCTCGTTGAAATTAGACACATGCAGGTTTCCTCACGATGTCAAAGTCAAAGTAAAAATCTTTATTTAATATAGAAGTGTTTACACTTGCTTATTGATAGTCAAAAATCTACCACCGGTTCGGAATTTAGCACCTCGGACCTGAGAAGAACCGGCGAAAGATTTTTTTTTTACCATTTTGCATGTACAATGATAATTATATTATAGTTATTTGAAACAGCCTGAAGGCGATCATTTCATTCCCAAGGTGTGCAGTCAACTAAAAATTCATTAGTGTTGTAATATCCTTTAGCACACAAACGCTCTTTAACGATTCTTTTGAATTTATAACTGAATAATTTTGAACGTTTTCTGGGATCGTGTTGTAAAAACGTATACATTGCCCCAAAAAAGAGTTACTAACCCTGTGTAATCAGGTACTTGGAGTAACAAGTTTATTCTTGTTCCTAGTGTTATTTATTTATTTATTTATTAAGGCAAAAACAACAGGTTACAATCACATAGAGAATATTTCTTAAACATTAATAGTATCGAACAGATTATAACCCTAAGGGTGCATGCACAACATGACGGGATTGCCAATTATTACAGTTAACAAATTCCAATACAGGGGATAACTATGTATTAGTACTAAACAATAACAACAGTAGGTATATCAAGAACATAATAAAATTAAATTACATGGACTAAACAAAAAAAGACAAAAATAAAATATTAAAATTGATGTTCAATGAGAAGTTACACGAATTAAATTTACAAGAAGAAAATAAATAAATGGTATAATAAACAATTTTGGTTTGAATTTACGAAAAAGACAAAAAAATATAATCGTTAATAATTACAATTTTTTAAATTTACAAATTGCATTTTTAAAATAGACATTTTTTTACAATTTTTACAAAGGTCGCTTGATTTGTATTAAAAATATCAATTTCATGATTATTATTATTAGTTATTTCATTATAAAGGCGGCACATTCTGATAACTGGATTATAAAAAGAGGTATTGTTTTTAAAAACTTGTAAATAAAATGTTTTTCGCCTGCGGCAGTTGTACAGCTCGTATTAATATTTATGTTCGCGAGTAAAGAAGAAGAATCTAAATTTGAATGTATGATTTTGTGAAGTGTAATCAAGTCCTGCTGCTGTCGACGAGTACTTAATGGGGTCATTTTGAATTTTATTAGACGATCTTTGTAGCATTTGATTTGTCTATGGAGATTGTTTCGATAAGTTAATACTTTTAGAAACTTTCGTTGTATTTTTTCAATTCTATCTGAATGCACATAGTAAGAAGGAGACCAAACCACGGCACAGTACTCCAGGATGCTCCGAACTAAGGTGTTATACAATGAAATAATAGCATAAGATTATTTGAAGGATTTTGTTGTACGTATTATGAAACCCAAATTTTTAAAAGCTTTGGTTGTAATATTATTATAATGATCGCGAAAAGTTAATTGTTAATAAAATTATTCCAAGATTTTTAGCTACTGATTGTCGAGCAATTGCCTGGCCTTGCAATTTGTACTCAAAAGATATTTTATGACGTTTTTTTGTAAAAGATATAACAAAGCATTTTTTAATATTTAAGTTCATTTTATTTACTTAACACCATTTGGACAGGGTAGTAAGGTCATTTTGTAGATTTACATAGTCAAGATAATTAGTAATGACGTTAAATATTTTTAAATCGTCCGCATATAGTAAAGAGGGTGAAGTTAACTAAATTAATGAGATATATTATAAATTAATGAGATGCCAAATGTGAGGCCCCAAATGTGAACCTTGGGGCACACCTGATTTAATAATAACCGGTGACGATAATAGACCTTTTAGTCGTACTAATTGATTTCTATTTAATAGATACGATTTTACCCATCTAAACAAGCAACCATGAATACCATACAGTTTTAATTTTTCCAGCAAAATTTTGTGATTAACTTTATCGAAAGCCTTGCTAAAATCTTTTTTCGCAAAAGCATTACATAAGAAATTTTTATATTCTAATAGATTGGTGACAGTAGATTTGCCCTTAATAAAGCCATGCTGGTTTTGCGATAAGGAAGGACTAATGTGACAGTACAAATACTCGTAAACCGAAGCTTCAAATACTTTAGCCATACCTGATAGAATGCTTATTGGTCTATAATTTGCACAGTCTGATTTATCGCCAGATTTATGGATTGGGACTAAATGTGCCGTTTTCCAAACTGAAGGAAATTTACCGGAATCAAGAGATTTGTTACAAATTAAATACAACGGCAAGGACAGTTCAACAGCACATTTTTTTAGAAAATATGGAGGAATTCCATTGGGACCCGAGCTTTTGTTAAGGTCCAAATTTTTTAAAGCCAAAAAAATCTCTTTTTGTGTGACATGAATTGAACTTAGAGTCGAATTGTAGTTAGGTTCAAAGTTTGTTTCTAAATTAGAAAAAATATCTAGAGACTCATCAAATACAGAACTAAAGTACCTAAAGAACTGTTCACAGCACTCCTGGGCATCTGTTGTATCCGAATCTTTATAATACATGTTTTGCGGTAAATCGTATGTATTCTTTTTATTATTTACATATCTATAAAATGCTTTAATATTATGTATTACTGATTTTTCTGTAAAGGATAGGTAGTTGTCAAAACGTCACGGTAGTATGCGAAAGCGATCCCGTGGCGCCTACCGATGAGACGGAGAGGGTACCGCTGGTTTTTTAGTGGGTATTCCGGTGTGCCGCTAACATCTTGGGCACCGGCGAGTCCCACATACCCCCCCACTTCCACGTCGGGGAAACGCGTAACGCGTTTTTCCAGCGAAAAAAATAAATAAAAATAGTTTTGTTAATTTATTGCATCTAGCGCGTAACATCGAAAAAGTATCATAATCACGAGGATTGTTGTACAGTTTAAAGCGACGATGGTATTTGTTTTTTTCAGCTAAACACTTTATGAGTGATTTTTTAAACCAGCTCGGATGGTTATAGTTAAATGATTTCTTAACGGTAGGAGTGCATTTTTTTATTATTTCATTAAGCTTCATATAGAACATATCCACAACTATATCTATGTCTTTATCCTCGACCAAGCTATACCAATCAATCTGGTTTAACAATTCTTGTACCTTAGTAAAATTGCATTTGTAAAAATTATAGTAGGATTGATTATTTGTTTCATTACTTTTAAAAATTTTAATATCTGTAATAAGTATCTGTAATGGGGGATGGTAATTGTCCATGCGTACAAGTGGATCAGCATTTTCAACAACAATATTATCAATAGAATACAAAACAAGATCTAGTTGTCGATTATCTTTGTTAGGGATAAAGTTAAATTGAGAAAGATTACATATCGCTAGTGATTCAAGAAATATTGATGACTTAAAGTCTAAAGATGTTGTACTCGTAGGTGTAAGTTTATTGTTTAATTCACAGCGTGACCAAGAAAGAGTCGGGATGTTAAAATCTCCTATGATAAGGTTAATGTCGTTAGTTCCAGCTAGTAAAATATTTTTATGCATATTATCAAAAAAATATTTATAATAATATTGTGACAAATCAGGAGGTAATACGATGCTTTACCAAATATCTTCAATAGGACTTTCCCAATTTACTCGTCGAACTACATTTATTTCCTTACTGACTGCTATCAGAACGCCACCGCCTTCATTTTTATTAATGCATGTACTTGAACGGTCACGCCTAAATATAAAATATTGATTATCCAATAATTCATTATCATAAATACGGGAATTCAGATTAGTTTCAGTTTTTTTAAGTCCTCGATGTTCTTTATCAATAATGCTGGGGATTGCTCATTTTTTCTTGTATAAACGCGATCGTTTCTCACCCATACAAACGTATAAGAACGTTCTTTAGCCATTTTTCTAGTAGCAGTATGAACAATTTTGCATTCCGGGGATAAGTGTTCAGCCAAAAATATATTTTTCTTATCACCAGGAATTTGCAAGTCTGATGTATTGAGTGGACTCGATTTGTTCGTTTTATTGTATCTTCTAAACGCTGATATGAGTAAGTCACGATGCCGCTCAGAGGGCAGCGTAACAAGTATGTTACGGGGACGGTCTGAGGACGCATTCAACTTGGAGACCCGACGAAAGGCACATATGTCACTCTCTGTAATTGGTGCCTTGACCACTTCGCAGATTTTTTGATTATGCCCAGTATGTTTTCGTTTCTTTTCTCAGGGATGAGGTGAATTTCGACGTTACGGCTTCTTGACGATTTCTCTAAAATGGCCAGTCTCCGACTTGCATCATTGACATCAGACTTTAATTTTGTATTTTCTTCTTGAAGTGTGTGGACGGTTTTTCTTAAAGTTTTCACATCGTCTTTTAAAGAATTTTGTTCTGCAGCAATAAATTCCAGTGATTGAGTGAATTCCGATCTTAGTCTTTCAACAGCAAGAGAAAATTATTTTTTAAAATTCGATAGTAAAGTGTTTCTGATTTGTTCAATTTTAGAGTCAAGTAACATACCAAATTGTTCATACGGAATTGCGTTAGTTGAAGTCGTCGGAAATGAGTTGTTGTCAAATACAGATTCTTCATTTACACGCATAACAGTACCTTCTCCCGATACGCAAGCGTCGCCTGAGTTGGGTAATAGGTCTTCACAGGACATGTTCGCATCCTCGAGCAAAGATTCAAATTGATTGCGCACTGGTGTATTGTCATTTTTACGACGAGTGACATTCATACAGGAGGGACACAACCAAGTGCGTTTTATTTTTTGAAAATGCTTGTGAAACTGTTCCTCACGTTTAAACACTTATAGTCGTAAGTGTTATGGCACGAAGTGCAAGTTAAAAGCTGGCTGCGTTGTATCGGTTTGTTACATGCAAAGCATTTCATTTTTGTGTGTTCTAAAATTATATATATTAATTTTCAATAAATAATGCGAATAAGAATTGTTGTTAAAATGTTGTCGGTAGATTATAAAATTTAACTGCACAATCTTCCACTGGTTCGACGGAACTGTATATGAAATAATGATAGTAAGCGCTGTCGCACTAGAGGTGATTATCCCTTATCTGCACAGGACGGTTATGCGATAAGCCGTGAGCACAGTCGATGAGTAATGCCGACGGTCTTTTTTATTATTTCTTTGAGTTAAAAACACTTTAATTCCACTTATAACTAACACAATATGTTTTTATTTCACTGTAACTTTATACGAACACTACTATTGTTGCTTAATATCAACTATTTAATGGAACTTGTTTTATTTCTAATGTATATTTTAATTATTATTGGCAGACGAAAAACAAAACGATGTCGTTGACGCGCGCGCTATTATTTATTATTGTTAAAAGAATGTACGTCACAATTTCTGGTAAAATAATTTATGTTTTTGCGTACATGCATAACATTATCAAAAACAAATTGAGAAGCGACAGTCATTATTTTAATTTCTTTAAATTTACCTTTTAACGAATTTTTTGGGCCCAGGTTATAAATTGCACGAATAGCCCTCTTCTGCAGTAAAAATAGTATTAATGTCAGCTGCATTACCCCAGAGTAGGATACCATACGACATTATACTGTGGAAATAACTGAAGTACACAAGGCGAGCCGTATCCACATCAGTCAAAAATCTAATTTTTTTTCATACACGTTTGAATAGTTTAGAGTAGGCACTAACATAACTGATAAATGAAAGAGACCGGTTGTATGTTCTTTCACTATAAAGTTCATACAACCTCTGCCTACTCTTGTCAATTTCCATAGTCGCCCAATCACTAAATATACGTAAATAAATCTATATAAATAATATACGTAGTATATGTATTTTGTGTATTGTATTTTTATGTATGTTTATGTATTATATTTTTATTTATGTAAGTATTTATATTTTCATATTTTCTATACTACAGTCTGCACTATTTTGCCCGCTACATCACCCTGTCACTCACCTCCATAGGTTGACTGGAAGAAATCTCTTTTAGAGATAAGTCCACCTTTGCCTGTACATATATTACTGTACCATCATTGTAACATATTTTAGTGCAATAAAGAATATAATAATAAATTTAAGAAAATTCCTAGAATTGACTGTCTTGGAAGTAAATATGGCATTAAATTCTGTTTTAATTAATTAAAAAAAATTGTTATAAAGCTCATTAGAATTATCATTTAATTGTTAATATGAGAGCTTTGCCATGATATTACTTCTGAACTTCTCAATTCGATACAAATTGATTGGAACAAGTGTCTGTTTTAAATCCTTAGCATTATTTTTTATTTGCGAATTAAATGAAGCCAACTGTCCACAATGATCAGAACTTAACATATTTATAATACATTTATGATTAGGTACACAGTTGGTAAATATGTTGTCAATACACGTTGCAGTGGATTCAGTGATTCTAGTTGGCTCTAAGAATAAGTTAATGAGGTTATATGAATATAATAATGATCTGAATGTAATACTTGTGCTATAGTTTTCTAATAAATTTATGTTGAAGTCACCACAAATAAAAATATATTTACTTGATCCAGATAATTTCAATAATGCACTTTCCAATATTTTCTCAAATGCTTCATATAACCCGCTAGGAGGTCTGTATACGTATACAACAATGACATGCTCAAGCTTTGCACAGGCTATTTCAATAGTCTGCTCAATAGAAAGGCTCACAACATCCTTACGTTCTTTAAAATTTAGATTTTTGTTAATAAGTGTTAATGAGCCACCACGTATAGCTTTTTTTCTACTGAACATACTAGCCATCTGGTGACCACTGAAGTTAAACATAAACTGATAATTTACAACCCAATGTTCTGTTATACATAAGATATCAATGGCATTACTGTTTATGAATAACTCAATTTCTAAATCTTTTCCTGTCATTCCTTGAATGTTTTGGTGCACCAGGTTTACAAGTTTACTATTATTATTGTTTTGATTATTTCTAATTTTAAAATTTAGGAATTTATCCAAGGTTAAATTAATATTAGGTAAATTAATATTAGTATTAATAATACTTGAGCCAGAGACTACCTATTTTGTCTTAAAATTCAATTTAAATTACTTTTATCAGTGTTAATATAAATTAAATTGTTATTTTTATTATGCATATGATCCTTGGTAACATTAGGCATAAAATTATTATTAATATTATAAGCAATTAGGTTACCAATTTGTGTTCTCGATTTTATTGGTAGGTACATAGTACCCTCTGTCAACTTAAATCTATATATGAATTTTTTAATGTCAAATAACATAAAATCATTGCTACAATGTCGGGTCAAATTGTATAAACATACATTTAAGTCATAAACCTTCACCGCCGAGCACGAGATGAATTATAAACACAAATTAAGCATATGAAAATTCAGTGGTACCTGCCTGGGTTTGAACCCGAAATCATCGGTAAAGATGCACGCGTTCTAACCACTGGGCCATCTTGGCTCATAAAAGTGATGTTTGCCTGAAAGTAACATTGGATGTTTTTATTTTAATCGTATTGAAAAACATCCAATGTGAAGAATATTCATGTCTACCACCGACTCGTGGAATTTTAACGTCGTCAATAAATACACTTAATTTACTTAATTGATGTTTACTACTTAGTGCGTTGTTGTGGACTATTAACTTGTCCTCAGCTGGATTCTAAATGAGACAGCCTAGTCAACAATTTGGCGACTTCTCTCAGCTCATCGACGGTGAGAATATCCGTTCGTCTTTTAAGCTTATTGCGCCTATTATTTAAAAACCTAAGAGCGTATGCAAAATCAAAATATACTTTATTCAAGTAGGCTTTTACAAGCATTTTTAAATCGTCATTTAACAAACTATTTAAATTAAAGCTACCACCGGTTCGATTCTATATTATTATATATTCTAGATTCTACCGAGAAGAACCGGCAATAAACTCAGTAGTTACTCTTTTTTAATATCTAAAAATACAGTCATGTTAGTTAAATACAATTATATATGTATGTTATGGCTCCTACCTGGAAGTCAACAAGCATTAACTCCACGCTTTTTTATCATCAATATAATCTTGTATCGAATAATATGCCTTCTTTACCAATGTTTTTTTTTTTTATAATTGACTTGAATCTATGAAACGGCAATGTTAAAAATGTCTGTGGAATTTTATTATAGAAGCGGATGCCTTGCCCTAAGAGTGATTTATTGACTTTGCGGATTCGGAAATTTGGCGTTCTAAGCTTATCCTTACTTCTTGTGCACATACAATAATTATCACCCATTTTATCAAAGTGATCAATGCTACTGCGAATATACATAATATTGTTGTAAATATACTGTGACGCAACAGTGAGTATTCCTACTTTGTTAAAAACATCCCGAAGAGAGTCTCTAGCTCCAAGATTATAAATAGATCGGATTGCTCTCTTTTGTAAAATAAAAACAGATTCAATATCTTCAGCATTACCCCAAAGTAATATGCCATATGACATAATACTGGGAAAATAATCAAAATATACTAGACGAGCGGTGACAATATCAGGTAGTTGTGTAACTTTTCTAACCGCGTATGCTGCGGAGCTGAGTCTTCCTGTCAGGGATGATAAATGAGGACTCCACTGAAGTTTGGAATCCAATGATATTCCCAAAAAACCGTAGTATCGGCTACATCAAAACGGTTACCATTTAAAGATATAGTATAATTTTGCTTTCTAACATTGGTTAGGAGAAAAACTACACCTTTTTTTTTTTGAGTATTCAAAACTACATTATATTATATTATTTTTTTGTAAAGGGGGGAGTAATGTGCCGTATATGTATGATAGGTATTAAAGTAAACAATGGATAAAGCTCACATATTCTATGACTAAAATGTTTCACATCTGTGTATCTCTTACTCTTTGATATCATGTATAAAAGTCAAAACATTGCATATCGTTGGTTAAAAACAATAATGACATTATTAAAAAAAGGCAAATTTTACAGCACGTGCATTTTAAGATTTTAATTTTGTTAAAATTCAATTTTCGCCTCAGATTTGATTTATACATGTAAGTGTTTTATATCATTTTAAAGGTATTTAGACACTGATTAAGATTTGTGTTTTCGTTATTTAATGGAATAAATATGTTAGAATTTCTTGCAAGAAATGCCATTTTTCTATATATATACAATAACATTGTAGCAGGTATTATTATGAAATCAAACACAATTTTAGGAGAAAAAAAACTTTAATTTAAGTAAATTCTTTTAATTTATTCTAACTATTAAAATATAATGAAATAAGAATCAATAGCGAAGCTATGTCTTAAAAATAAAATAAGTTTAATAATGGCATCAATATTGAGATCAATCAGTTCAAACTTAAGTCTACTCATACTATTTAAGTATTAATTAAGAAAATTATATTCTTATCTTTACGTATATTCTTACATCACGTTTTATTATAATTTTTGTTTTCAATTTGTATAGGATTCAAATGTCAGTCTTAAATGTTTAAAATCTGGAATAAAATATACTAAATAACCAAAAAATACTCTAAAAACATTATAAATTCTCTTATTATTTAAATACGTAAGAAAATCATAACCCAACAATACAGTAACATTCAAAACCTTCAAGAAAATAGCACATTATTTAGTTATAGATTTTCATAAAAGTTTTTATAAAACCTGGGAATAATATGTTTATCAATTAGGGTAAGTATACCTGATTTCTTATTATTAGACACGCCTAATTTTGTTGAATAAAGTGGTTGTAATTCTTGGCACAGGTTTGTATTCCTCTTATTTGTCCGAGTTTTGATCACGACAGTTTTGTAGCTATTTTCTTTGTACGAAGTCTTATAAAAATATCTATCATTAAACTTTTTTTCTACTCTAACAACTTTAATTTCTCCCATCTTTACCTTTTCTCTATCTTCGTTCATTGTATAATTTGCTCCAATTCCTTCTGCAATTTTCTTAATATCAAAAAAGTTTTCATGGTTTAGTTCATGGACTCTATATGGATTTCCATTTTTTTTGGCGGTTCTAATCAACGTTATGTACTGTTCTGGTACATAAATAGGAGCAGATTTCAATGACCTCGAAATATTACGCTCAATAGTTGCATGCGCAGAATCTCCCTCATTTTGAGAGTGGCCTTTTATAAGAAATTTATGGGTTATTGACGTCAAATTTTGCAAATTGGTTACAGCATAGATATACATAGCAATCATATACTTGTTTTTCTGTTGACCACAACAATTGTCGCTGTAAAATATAACTTCAAAGTCTTCTTTACTTTTTTCTTGGAGGCTTCTTAAATAACTTAAAACGCAAGTTCCTATTTCATTAACTCCCCTTAATCCTTCACCCTCATGCCATACGTAGCAGCTTACATCTTTCGAAGCAAGTTCGTAAATAGTAAAATTGAGAACATTAAGTTTGGAAATATAATAAAAATTCGAGACATCACCTCTTGGACATGGCATGACGGCTTGCAAATCATAGGTGGCCGATATAAACTTTTCATTAGCATTTTCTTTATCCATTTCTTTTTCTTTTCGCACTAAATCTTTTTCCTCGAGATGAGAATAATATTTCACTTTAAACGGCTAATTATCTTCTGCGTTATTATATGCTGCACAATCTTCACACTGGTCTTTTTTTGGAGACCAAAACGAAATATTGTACTCTTTCGTAAATATATTATAATATATTTGATAATCAGCGTGAGGAATGTTCTCTGACTGACATTTTGCAACATAATCTCTATGTAATTGCGCGATGGAGAGACCTCCTTCAATATATTCTCGGCTGGTACTGGATCGGCAATAATGGCTTTCAATTCTAGGTATAGAATTAATATGCTCTTTAATCCCATTATATATTGCGTTTTCAAGTTTATTGTGTTTTCCATGTTTTCCTCTTTCGTCACCTTTGAGAAAACCTCCAACTATAGAGTTTTGCATAGATATTACTGTTCTTATCGGTCTATCAGATATACCTAACGTATTTTTGAAAAATGTTTTACAAACCCGAATATTTTCTCTGTCTACTTCAAAATAAAATGCATGGTTGTAATCCTTTCTTGTACTTCCTTCACGAATATATCGATTTTTAGGTTTTATTGCAATTACATGTTTGTTAATAAATTGACGTTGTTTTTCTAAATCTCCCATCTTCCAATAACTTATAAAAATAAGTTGACGAGTTTGCTCACCAATCTTATTAAAACATTTAAGCTTACACTTATCGGTACACGGTGGTTTCATTTCTCGTTCCTTTATCTGTTTTTGTGACTTCGATGACGATATATACGCTTTTCCAGAATTTCTTAATAGCTTTGCTTTATTTTTCTTCCATTCTTCCGGGACGGCTTTTCGTTTCCTCCCTTTTTTTTGTTTTTCTTGTTCAATTTTATCTGTTTCGTCTTGGCACTCACTCATTTTAACGGCTTCATCTTCAGATGTTGAAGATACTGCAAGATCTTCATATAGAAAATCGGGATCATTATCTACGTCGTCAGATGAAAAGTCTTTTTGGCTATCCGAGTATTCAGATTTAGAAATACTATCATCGTCATTATTTTCAAAGGAAATATCGGATTCTAAAATTATTTTATTACACCTTGAGTTCTGACGGCAAGATTGTTGATATTTACGACTTTCTATTGATTCCGACTCACTTAGCGGAAAGTCTGCATTAACTCTGCTTGAATCAGGTGGAACAAAAGTCATGTGTGGCATAATTTGTGCATCAGAAAAATAACTGGTGCTGTCGAGATTCGGCACAATAACATTACTATTTAAACTAATTAATGGATTAGGTATGGGGTTGGCATTTATTTGCGCAGCCTCGACTTCGACAGTATCAGAAACTTTAGATGTATCTGCTTCCTTTGATTGTTCTCTATTCTCTGCAATTGATTTATACATTTCAATGAGAAGCTTTGACTTTGAAGTTACCTCTTCCATGGATTCAGATATATTTGATATTTTAAGTGTATCTTCATTTGATTTCAATGCAACAAAATTATTAGGCATTGAATTCTCTTCATTGCTAAGTTCCTTAGACATAATCATTTTCAAAATTTTCGCACCACGATTCATCATATATTCTATCAATATTTTCATTACATCAAATCATAGCATTATAGGCCATCATACAGGATAATAATTAGTTCTATTTTAATAGACAAATGTCATATTTCAAAAAAAAAATCTTACACATAATTTATTTTAACGAACATTCGGAGTCGTATTTGAAATTGTAACAATTTTCTAGTTAAAGTCATACTACAAAAAATTCACGACTATGTAGAAAAATGTCATAAATAAAAATCTGACGTTTCTCTTTTGCCTAATTCTACACCAAGATGTCACATGTCAAAAAAATACATTTTTCTATTAAAACTGAGAAAAACTAACAAAGTAAAGTTTCAAGAAAAACGTAATTTCTCGAAAAAATACATTATTCAAGCAAAGTTACATACCTTGTTTAATCGTTTCAAAACACTTTTTTAAAAAATGACACTATTCTATTCAATAGCACATGTGCTCGGTTTCGTGTACGGGTTACAAATGGCAGAGTGACGTTTTTCAACAATCAAAATGGCGGATTATCATAGAGTACAGAAATGACACTTGTGACATTATAGTGACTTTGACGTATAATTTTGTGAATTGTCACTTTTCCGTTAAAAATATAGTAGATAATAAATCGTTTTAATGAATAATCGTAGTTTCAAAAAAATTCCAAATATGTCATTTTTCCATTTAATCGACGATATGTAAAACAGTGCGTCACAGTCCGTATAATTGTACCGTCTCGTTAATAAATCGTGAACCAGTTAGTGACTTTCATTATCCTCAACATCAGCCCAGCAATAATTGGTGACCCCGACTACGCGAGACTGAGTACAATGACCACTCAATCGTTAATTATGGCTGAAATAGCTAAATTAAGTATGAAGTTACGAAACATGGATAGGGACCGAAATTACGTGAGAAACTTTAATAGAGTCAAAGTCAAAGTCAAAAATCTTTATTCAATATAGAAGTGTATACACTTGCTTATTGATTGTCAAAAATCTACCACCGGTTCGGAATTTAGCACCTCGGACCTGAGAAGAACCGGCGAAAGAAACTCAGCGGGATATATATATATATATTTTTTAACCATTTTCCATGTATAATTTTAGTTATTTGAAACAGCCTGGAGGCGATCATTTCATTCCCAAGGTGTGCAGTCAACTAAAAAGTCATTAGTGTTGTAATATCCTTTAGCACACAAACGCTCTTAAACGATTCTTTTGAATTTTATAATTGAATAATTTTGAACGTTTTCTGGGATCCTGTTGTAAAAACGTATACATTGCCCCAAAAAAGAGTTACTAACCTTGTGTAATCGGGTACTTGGAGTAACAAGTTTATTCTTGTTCCTAGTGTTAATAGAATGTACGTCACAATTTCTGGGAAAATCATTTATGTTTTTGCGTACATACATAACATTATCAAAAACAAATTGAGAAGCGACAGTCATTATTTTAATTTCTTTAAATTTACCTCTTAACGAATCTTTTGGACCCAGGTTATAAATTGCACGAATAGCCCTCTTCTGCAGTACAAAAATATATTAATTTCAGCTGCATTACCCCAGAGTAGGATGCCATACGACATTATACTGTGGAAATAACTGAAGTACACAAGGCAAGCCGTATCCACATCAGTCAAAAGTCTAATTTTTTTGACCGCATAGGCTGCAGAGCTGCAGTATATTCGCCAATTTATTTATATTGGGGCCCCATTGGAACTTAGAGTCTATTGTCATACCAAGGAACTCTGTTGATTCTAAAACATCTAATGCTTCCCCATTTAAACGTACACTCGTTTTGACACATCTTACATTGGGAGTAGTGAATTTAATACATTTAGTCTTTTTACTATTTAACATTAAATTATTAACACTAAACCAATTTACTATTTCAGAGAGAGTATTGTTCACATCGTCATATATTGAAAGACGTCTTTTTATTTTAAAAATTAAAGAAGTATCATCAGCAAACAATACTATCTCGAGTTTATCACCTAGGAGATGTGGCAGGTCATTTATATAAACAAGGAAGAGAAATGGTCCAAGAATTGATCCTTGAGGGACCCCCTCATTAACTGGAGACCCGGGAGATCTCTTTCTATTTATATCAACCCTCTGAATCAGATTGCTCAGATACGAAATCAGAAGACTGAGTACAGTGTCCCTAATTCCATAATGACGTAGCTTCCTGACCAAAGTTTCGTGTTGCACACAATCAAAGGCCTTAGATAAATCACAAAATATCCCTAAGGCATCCTGTGACTCCTCCCAGGCCTTGTAAATATTTTTAACAAGCTCAACACCAGCGTCAGTTGTCGAGCGACCCCTTGTAAATCCAAATTGTTTCTTATGTAGCAACTTGTTATTGTTAAAATGTACTAGCATTTGATTTAGTAATAACTTTTCAAAGTGTTGCTAAGAGTTGGTAGTACAGAGATGGGCCTATAGTTGTTGGGGTCTGTTGTACTACCTGATTTAAATATTGGTAATACTATTCTATGTTTCATGAGGTCAGGAAACACGCCACTAAGGACACATTTATTAAATATAGTGACAAGGTAGGGTGCGATTGCATCAATTATTGAATTGATTACCTTAACAGAGATCCCCCACAGATCGGCCGTTTTGTTAATATCTAGTGATCTGAAGGAACTTATTACATCACTCATACTTACTGTATTAAATTTAAAGCTAATATTACATTCTTCCACGTGGTTTTTAATAATGATTCAGCAACGGTAGGAGAGGAATTAATGAGTTAGTAGTCGAAAATGGAATGTCAGCAAACAATTTTTCAAAAACAGTTGCAACATCCCGATCTGAGGAAAATAATTTGTTATCAATAGATAAGCTAAAGTCGGAGATGTTATTTTTGACTCTTCCAGTTTCGCAATTAATAATTTTCCATGTCATTTTAATTTTATCAGGTGCGTCAAAAATAGTTTGAATAGTTTAGAGTAGGCACTAACATAACTGATAAATGAAAAAGACCGGTTGTATGTTCCGACAGTCGCCCAATCATTAAATTTAAGAAAATTCCTAGAATTGACTGTCTTGGAAGTAAATATGGCATTAAATTCTGTTTTAATTAATTTAAAAAAAATGTTATAAAGTTCATTAGAATTATCATTTAATTGTAAATATGAGAGCTTTGCCATGATATTACTTCTGAACTTCTGAATTTGATACAAATTGATTGGAAGAAATGTCTGTTTTAAATCCTTAGCATTATTTTTTATTTGCGAATTAAATGAAGCCAACTGTCCACAATGATCAGAACTTAACATATTTATAATACATTTATGATTAGGTACACAGTTGGTAAATATGTTGTCAATACACGCTGCAGTGGATTCAGTGATTCTAGTGGCTCTAAGAATAAGTTAATGAGGTTATATGAATATAATAATGATCTGAATCTAATACTTGTGCTATAGTTTTCTAATAAATTTATGATAAGACAGTGAAAATTACTAAAATTAACTAGTCTAGCAGTGCTTATGTTCGTGAGTTTTCTTATTGTTTTTATTGCATAATTGGCACTACTTAGTACTCCTAGGTACTCCATTGAAGTTTCGAGTCAAGGGTTATCCCTAAAAAGACCGTTGACTCAACAAACTCAAGCCTTTCATTATTCAAAATGACGGCAGAAGAATTAGACTTGACATTTGGCAGAGAAAACAAAATACATTTAGTCTTTTTTGCAATTAGTACCAAATTATTTATGTCAAACCAACCAAGAACCCGCGACAGAGCACTGCTTACAATATCATAGTTGTTTATTTTTCTGTTGAGTTAGTTACGTTAGCTACAGACGGAGGGCCGAAAAAAAAACAAAAACTATTTAAAAACTAATTTTACAATTAATGTACAACCTACTCGATGTAAGCTTTATAATATATTGATTAGAAAAATTATAACAAAAGAAACTTATTAGAAATTGCAATTAAGCATTCTCGGTAAATGCACGCTATTGTTCAGTTCGAGGGAAATCTACATCAGCTATCTTTATAGAGCAGGGTTGTGTAACTCCTCCACCCTCAGATCAGCAACTATTTTAGAACGTTGAGATAAAATGTGGCTGGCATCTTCCTGTGCTGCTCTGATGTCCCTTCTTCTGGTTGCTCACTGCCATTATCATTTGAAGGGGAAATTATGGTCTCATCAGGTTTTCTCGTTTTTTGTATCCTTAATATAGTTATAATAAGTGCACATGCACTTAACATAAAGACGTATATGTATATATCGTAGTATGATATAAGCTGTCTGGATTCGACTTTTCTAGTTGTAATGGGGTTTCTTTAATTATTTTATCTTGAATACCGTAAAGTTCTTGCAAATCTACTGAGTTTAGATTGAGATTAGTAGGAACGTTATCTTGATTTGGTATTCGCATCAGTTTTAGCGGCTGGCCTTTCGTTTCATAGCTGTCGTTTATAATGGTGAATTCCGTAGTTTTCATGAAACATTTCACGGGGATGGTGATTAAGAAGCTGCCCCGAACCGATGTGAATTCTTCTCCTTCGCAAACTAGTTGTACTTTGGTGATATTGGGAAAATATAATATAAAATGTTGATCATCCAGCTTATCCATTGCCTCTTTTTCTAATGTTACTTTTGTATATTGGCAATATTCCTTTAGGACTTGATGAATGATTAGCTGTTGCACACAGTCAGGTTCAGTTCAAATGCGTTGATTTACTTCCTTTCCGCAGAGGTACCAGTTTTTAAACTTCGGACATTCAGTCTCCATGTACAAGAACGAATTCTCGTTAATTGCTATAAAAGGATATGGATTAATAATGGTGTTTTGGATTTTGTTGGGAACAATAGAAAGTTTATAGAGATCGTAGATATCTGTAGAAACTATTGGAAATTTAAAAAGTATTACAATTTGTTTTTCTGAATAATAGTATCCCGGCTCTATAATATCATAGTATTCCCTTAATTCTAAGCTAATAATTTAATCTTTATTATATATATATTTCTTAATTTATCTATCATTCATTTTAAAACGCTTATATCTAACATGGAATGGTGTGTACTTGAAGCATGAATAAAAGCTAATATATTTTCTATTCTAATTAACTCGGCCATCAAATCTTCTATATTTTCACCTATTATTACTAATAATTGAGCAAATTTTGCGTATTTAAGTAAACTATTTTCACTATAAGCATTTGAATTTAGAATAAGCTGTAGAGTATTATTAATTTTAATTTGATTTTCAACTAATTTCTTTAGTACTTCACTTTGTTTCGACATCCATTCCTAACTTAAACTAACGTGATTATTAAACTCGGATACTATTTTATTTTCATTATTCTCTAATAATTTTATTGCATTGTTATAATGCAATGCATCCTTATAATCTAGATTGCCTGTTATAATTTTTATAAAAGAACCCAAGCCGTTTACAAGACCTCTTTGAGCTCGATTTGGTTTCAAAGACCTTAATTTATCTGAAACTTTTAAAAGCTTTTCAGTAAGATAGTTTATTTTAAGCTCATAAAGTAAATATGTTTCTTTACTAAGAAGGGTCTGAAGGTTACTTAATTGAGTGATTAAAAGTTCTAGTTTGTCTTCTATACAGTCTAGGTCAATATATTGTAGGAAGGTATGGTGGTGAGTCGTACATCTTATCGGTCCAAGTTTAAATGGTAGTAGTCCAGGTCCATCATCCAAACTGTCAAGTTTTATCTCGAGAGGGCTCGTCACGTGGATCACCGGGGTGGTCAGCAGTACTAATACCAGCCTAGAACAAGTTAGCTTCTTTTGGGACTCGTTTCAGTCGAGACTTAGCTACGGGACCGTGTTTTTAGAGGTGTATATATGGATTGGTAAATCAGCTAAAACTTTATCCTGAATATAACGGGGTGCGGTTTTCTGGCGATTAGCAAGGGGGTTTCTAATGAAGACTTGTTGTTGGGGTGCATATTCAACTTCTGGTTCACGGTTCCTATTTCTATTATTTATTAAAGCAGTGCGGTTCTCAAGGGAAGTACTATTAATAATTTCATAGACCTTTTGCATACTTTCTTTGTGATTAATTACGTATTGTTGTAATAAATGTTGGGTGATATCCATATCAGAACAGTCTCTAGGGTCAAAGTGTCCGCTTAACAAGTCAAAGGGCCTACATCTGGTAAAACTGTGTATAGAACTATTGTAAGCTAAGATGGCGTATGGCATAAGATTAATAATAGGTTCATCGGTACGTTATTGAAGAATGTTAACGAATTTTGATTATTGGCACTCCATATTTTCTGTCAAAAATAAAAAAATATAGTGAAAGAATTAATTCGATACGTCAATTAGTTTCCGATTTATAAGTAAAACAAGCTGTAACCGCACGACGCGGGCTGCGGGTGACGGTGTGACGTCATTCTACAACACGCTCAGTCTGGCTTACTCAGGCCGCCCGTGATTGCGCGCCCGTGCTGTCGAAATTATACCTACATACTTTTAAAAATGTCCAATCGAAATACTAGGAAATCATGTGTTGTGCCTAAATGTAAAAATACAACTATCAGGATGAAGGATCAGCAGTATTAGCAGACAGAGGTTTTAAAAATATTGCACATTTGCTACAACAACATGTACATACTCTGATCAGACCTCCTAGCGTGAGCACTAAAATAAAACCGACACGAAAAGAAGTCTTGGAGACAAAAAAAAATTGCAGCGTTACGAATACACGTAGAAAGAGCTATCGGCAGACTTAGATTCTTTGAGTTCATGTTGCCACACGCTTGTGTAGATCTAATGCAAGTCGACCTGCTAGATTCAGTGGTGCTTTCTGCATGTGGAATAGTTAATCTTCAAAGCAGTCTGTTTAATTTAGAGTAGCTTACTAGTGTTTTAAGCAAAATACATTTAAGTTTATTATATTGTATTATAAATATAAAATATTGAGGTAACGTACATTCCATTTTCCATCTTTTTTTTTTTTTTTTAATTCTAAAAAAACGGCTTTTTCGCATAAGCGAACATGCCGCCCTGGTTGAGGATTCTTAGGAGAATACAAATAATATATTTTAAACTTAAAACTATCTTAATTAATCACAGGTCTATGACTTAATTTGGACAACATTTTTTCGGTATTTGACGTTGGATCTGCAAGAATGACATTGCATTGTCCAACAGATTTTATATCTAAATTAAGAGTAGTTCTAACTGATTCGTTCTGAGCACATTCCATCAATACGTGCAAAAGATCATCAGGTACATTACAAGTTGTGCAGTTCGGAGATGTTGTTTTCCGCATCAGAAATGCAAACTTATTGCATGGGATGTGCCCAGACCGAAGCCGCAGGATTAATTTAGTTTCATGAAAATTTATGTTACTGTTCTCAATCCAAGGATATCTGCATGGATGAGGCTGGATCATACGGTACCAATTACTTTTCTTCTTAGCTCTTTCGTCAAAGTACTCTTTCCACAAATCATAGCAGTGCACTTTTAGCATGGGCAAGTAGCTTTCAAAAGAAGGAGTGAAGAAGACTTCAACACCGACAGATATAGCTTCTTTGGCTAGTAAATCTACTTGTTCATTCCCTTCTATGCCTACGTGACATGGTATCCATTGAAAGAGAATTACTTTGTCATCTGATTGTAACTTAGAAAGAAGTTTTTTAAGCGTAAGCTACAGGTAACCCTCGATAGATCGAGGTACACCGAGCTAGGTGTTGAAGCGCGCTTTTGGAGTCTGACAAGATCACTACTTTACTGTAGCTTGTACACTCAATATAACCTAAAGCCTCGAAAATAGCGACAAGCTCAGCTTCCATGATTGATACCTCTACTTTAATTTGGAATTTAGAATTAAAGTTCAAATGAAAGTCCAGAAATGCAGCTCCTATCCCATATTTGTCTTTCGAACCATCTGTAAATATTTTTTGGCAATTGGAGTAATTGGAATTTATGTGGTTTATACAAGTATTTCGCAAACTAATTTGATGATACTCTCGCTTTGAACCAGTGAATCCTTCTATATTTGTCCTTAAAATGCTTGTCATATCAATACTAGTTACCCATTGATCTAACGAAAACATGCCTAGACTTGAGAAAGAATTGCATGGTTGAGATTTGTACTTCTCAGAAATTTGTGTAAGTAAAGGTTTTTTCTTGTGAGTCCAAAATGTGTTTTGTGTCAAATCTGTTAATTTATTAATTAATGTTAAAGAAGTATTATTGTGAAGTGATCTATTTTTAAACCAAAATGTTCCTGCCAAATATAATCTTCTTATATACAAAGGAGGTAAACAAAGTTCACTCTCCATCACATGTATGGGAGTGGTTCTTATAAACCCTCCAATGGTTCGCATAGCTTGATTATGAATTTTGTCCAATTTCGAAAAATTTGTTTTATAACAGTTGTCATACAGAAATGAACCATAATCTAATCTACTTCAAAGTAACGTTATATAAAGCTTACGAATATGTTTTGGATGGACTCCCCAACTTGATCCTGTTAACACCTTAAATATATTTAAAAACTTGGACACCCTACAATCATATTAATATGTTTACTCCACCAAAGACCGCGATCCAGCCACATTCCCAGATACTTAACATTATCCACGACTTCTAGAACTACATCATTTAGATTAATAGTAACATTGTGCAATTTGTGCCCTCTTGAAAATATACAAATTTTTGCTTTTTGATGATGAGATTTCTAAATTAATATCGCGAAATTTTTTGGCTATATAGTTAAAAACATATTGTAATCGGCTTTGAACGTTAACTAAATTATCAGATGATGTAAATATTACAAAATCATCGGCATATTGCGAAAAACTAATGTAATCCATCGAACTAATAGTTTTACATAAATCAATTGTTGCAACATTAAATAGTAGTGGAGATATAGGATCTCCCTGTGCAAGGTCTACTCCCGTACATCTTACAATTTTAAAGTCTTGGCCTTCAACAAACAAAAATCGTTTATGTAAAAATTCCCACAAATAATTACAAAGCATACTACCTACACCCAATTGATCTAGTTTACAAATAAGATAAGACACATCAACATTGTTATAAGCATTTTCTACGTCTAAAAAACACCCCACTGTCATTAGATTTTTACTAAATCCAATTTGTACACTAGATACGAAGTCTGTAAGATTATCTAAGCAAGAGCGGGCTTTCCTAAACCCTTTTGTTTGTTCGGAAAATACATGATTTTTTTCAAGATACCATTCGATTCTATTCTTTAAGATAGCATGAAAAATTTTGCATATACATGACATCAGAGATATTGGTCTAAGAAAGGATAATTGGGTACAGTCCCGGCCAGGCTTAGGAATGAGAAGTATGCGAATGTATCGCCATTGGTTAGGAACTATATTACTATTGAGGAACATATTATAAATTTTTAGTAGCGTAGTCTTTCCTATAGAAGGTAAATTAAAAATCATTGAATATGAAACATCCTCTAATCCTGGTGCCGTGTCCTTAGATTTTAAACA